>NC_088172.1:85647130-86003796 GCF_028769735.1 Zonotrichia leucophrys gambelii | reverse complement strand
AGTGCTGTTCTGTGGGTTTTATGTGTGTGAGGTTTGCGTGAGGTTTATTAGCTTTGCAGTGCTTGAAAGTCCCACTCAGTATTACCTTGTTAGAAGAGAGAAGTTAGTTTTAAATTGCAAAATTTAAGAATAAAAAGTCTTGAATAGAAGCCAGCTTGCTCTCAAAGGGATAGTCTGTGGTAAAAGAGAAGTGTTCAAAAGAAGCATTTCCAGGTAAATGTTTGTTTTTATATTAATAGTTATGTGCAAGCAATCAAAGAAGAATTAAAAACCAAATATAGGTGGCAAATAAGCTACCCTGTGCAACATGATTGAGGTTCCTGTGCTCAGAAGACTGTTTTGCAGAAGTCAGTCTCTGTGAGTGTCTAAAAATGTTAAATTTTTTGTAAGCATAAGTACTTTACCTATTCTATTGTCAATGTATATTGATAAAGCAAACCCTGAGGCTTGATTTCACTGATGTTTAATTTTAGTCTCATATTAAAAATAAACTCAGTTCTACTATACTAGAATGCTACATGATGGCCTAAATAGCATGAAAATGGCAGTAGGTCATCTGTTTTTTCATTTATTGTTCTAATACCCTGACTTGTCCATCAAAGTTAATGGCTGTTGTCTCATGGACAACAACAACTGTATGCTTGAAGTATTTTGTGATGCAATACAATATGTACATTAATTTTTACATCATGTTTTAACAGTATGAGTTTTAGTATTAAAATCACAGTAGTAAACTATCAATGTCATTAACCATCAATATTGATTTACTATGGAAATTTAGTTATAGATTAGGCCTGATCCATAATCCACTGAACACTTGTTAAAATCTTGAGACTTTTCTGACTGCACCTGGTAAATGAGAGAAATTTTCCCACAGTTCTCTTTTGATTAATTTAAATTGCTATGCAATTTTGTTCAAATATGAGTAGTAGCACTTCCACACAAGGCTGTCTTTAGATTTTTGTTTTTCTTTTTGTTGAGTTTAATGTCTGGAAGCATAGGCTACTCCAGGAATGTAAGAACTGGAAGTGGAATAGATGTTTCTCTGTTCATTCCACAGCCAGAAGGAATGAGCAGTAAGCTAGCAGTACACTTGACAAAGTAAGTGTCAAATACAGGTTCTTCAGGAGGAATTGAAAATACTAGTAACACAACTCAGTACTGAAATAGCATTGATGGTGTTTTAAAAAAGTGAGAGCGAAACCCCTATATTCTAATTGGATGTTATCTTCATGAATTCACTTTCCCCCTTTCTCTCATACACATAATTTTTGATAGTAAGGCTTCACCATGCCCAGTAGAAGTAAAGGAACTGAGTTATGCTCCCCCGAAGTATTTCTGCAGGAAGGTGCTGATGGTGCCACTGCTCATGGAGAGCATCATGAGACTGCACAGAGTGGGCAGCATTCCCTTGCTCTGCCATGGTGTGTGTTTGCCCAAGCTGTGTGTTTGTAGACTGCTGCTAAAAACAATTTCACTCCCAGACCGTTGGACTTCTTACAGTCTAATTTTGGCCATATATGAGGGTTACTCAAATGCAGAGATAACATTAATCTTTCAGTAGCAGCAAGTGCTGGCTGGGGTTAAGACCAGGAGCTTAGCATTCCTGCAATCAAAATGTTGTGGCTGGACATGAGTAATACAGTATGTGATCATTTCTGAACATTAAATCTAACCTGGATTGGCTTCAGCTCTGCTATGTGATACCATGTTGCCTCACATGGCGCTGTTCTGCCCCTTTGGTCCTTGAAGATATGGGACAGCAATTAGCAAGTACCTCATTTAATTGGCAGGAGTTCATAGAGCATCAGCCCCCGTGCCCTCATGATGCTTGTGTACATAAGTGTTTCTATTTCTGTAGGCAGTAGGCATTTGGGTTTTTTTTTAAACAATATAACTGCCTGGGCTTAGTGTTACAAATCATGAAACATTTTGTTTATGCATTATAAATAGTGATATCTATTTATAAATCAAAGGCACTGTGTTCTCGCTGTATTCCTAGGAGGCCTTTGGTTGTGTTAGCATTACCCACACACGTGCTTCCATTTTGTTGCCCAGGAAGCTAAATAGAAATATATGACTCTTAGCTGGCCTCATTAATGAAACAATAGATACGGGTTGGGTGCAGAATCTGAAGGAGCCACTGAGAAACATAATAAGCAGCAAGGGAAAAAAAGAAACCCCGACAAACTGAACATATTTTAAATTATTAAAAAGTGTTATTCATGGGAGGCAATGCAAGGTTTTATTTAGGGAGGTAGAAGGAAAACCCTGAGGTGGTAGAGGATCCCTGAAGGGTGGAGAGCAGTTTATCTTTATACCACATAGTCATATGGGGACAATTTATTCTCATCTTTGAGGAACAGGAAATATTTTAAAGTTAATAATGTTTCTGCCACCTTTCTCTCCCCTCCTATCATGCTTACAGTCAAAGGTGAAAGCCTACCCTGCATCCCCTGTGACTGGTACAGAATCTACATCAGAAGCAAAGAGATGAGGGAAAGAAGAAGAGTGGAATGAGATCAGCTCTGTGGTTTGTGACAGCCTGTAAAACTAGAGCAGCCTTTACAAAAACTGGGGCTGAGTAGAACACATAAAAAGGCAGTAATCACCTTTAAACATGGGCCAGTTGGCAATCCCACGCTGTGGTTGCCATTACAATAGAATATCTTGCTGCAAATCAACAGATCATGTTCTAGTAGTTGTATGTAGTAACAGGACAGAAACATTGGTTGCTGTTCCTTTCAAGCCCAGTGGATGGGATTTATCACTGTGTGACAATCCCTGGACCACTGATCTTGCAGTTTGAAAGAAAATGCAGATTCCAGTGCAAAGAGGTTGCTGGAGTAACTGGTACTGGTGGGTGTTTTGCTGTGCTCCCCCCTTGTTGAAGCCTGGGAAACATCTCTTCAGCTCAGCTGGCACTTTGCTCCTCTGGGTAATGCACTAGCCCTAATGCTGAATTTGGAGCAAGTACTTCCCCATGGTAGTTAATAGCCAGAGAAATTATTTAATAAGGTGTTACTGCTCTGGCTTTCTTGTGTTCTGGCCCTGTTTGTGAGCCCACTGTTTCAGAGGGCTTTTCTGCACAGCCTCTCCCTGCTGGCGTGGTAAAGGCAGTGCATGCTCAGCGAGGGCGTGTGCAATTCCCAGCACAGCTGTAGGATAAACCACTGCAGACACCTTGGATGCACTCCTGCCACGGCAGAGCTGCTGACCCAGGGCCCTGCTGTGCTCTCAGGGCTCTGGTTGGGGTGAAGTGCTGTTTGCTGCCCGTGTAAATGTGCACATGCCCATTCCCCCTCCCCGCGTCAGACGCCGCAGAGACCCTGCCTTTAATAGGCAAGGTTGGAAGGATAGAGGTGGCACATGGGCCCAGTCTTCCTTTTTAGAAATCAGTAACAATGGGGTGTTGACAGGCCTTGAAGCCTAGACAGGCTTCAGGGGTCATCTCGATAAGGAAGGATTAGTGTATATAATTTGCCAAATATGGCACCAGCCACCAGCTGGGTTTTTCTGCACATGGCAGATTATCTACAGGAGCTTCGTGGCTTTCACCTTAGCTGCTGGCTGTTTTTATTAGCAAATGTATTGCTCTTTCCAGTTTAAGGACTAGGTGCTAAACAGGGAATGCATGCAAATGAGATGGAAGAAGTTGTGGTTTAAATTTTGACTGAGGACAAAAAAATAGCATGTGCTGTAGAGTCTTTGGGTATAAATACTTTTCAGTGTACCATATCTGTTTTTCCCCTAAGATTTTCACTTGAGGGATTTTGTATGCATCTTCATTCTTTGTAAATAAAGCTGTTTCTAACTTAATTCCCTGGAGGATATAGTTATCCTGCCCTAAGATCAATGGTCAACAGAAAATATAAAGAGGCCCTAGATCAGATCTTTGACTGCTTTGTGGTAGATAGCTAAACTGCCCACCTTAAAACGTTAAGAGAACGATAAATGCTGTAAATTCTTGGCTGTGGTGAAGAAGAACTTGTTAACCCCAGAGTGACTGGAAATAAGATATGGTCAAATTCTCACAGCATTGCTGTGTTGTAAACTGTATTCATTCCTTAAAAGAAAAGCAAGAGCAGAAAGATTTAGTCAAAGCTTGCAAGTATTCTTCAAATTAGATTTTTGCTGACTGTTAATTTGCAGTTTCAGGTAGAGTTCATATTTTTGATCTTCCAGATTATACTATGCCAATTTATGGTAATTTTCCCAAATGCTTAAAAATTAATACACATGCAATGACTTTTTTATTTTTGTTTACTTGAAGGTTTTATTTATTAGTATGCCAGTTGCTTTAAGATGCTGCAGTCCCTTTGTGTCTCCTTCCTCAGTACCTGGATAAGCTTGCCCGTAAAACAGAAGACCCAGTGTAAATAAAATTTTGCAAGTCATTCAAGGATGCAACAAAATACATAATTGACTTTTTGGACCATTTTTAGAACAAACTCTCTCAAGGCCTTTTTCCCCCCCTCACAGCAACACTTCCCACTGCACTAGATCTGACAAGACTGTATGCATTACTTTATTTTGATACTGACATTTAAACAATAAAATAAAGCCATTTAAAACAAATAGTGGTGCTTCAAGTGTCTGAGCTGTCAAGATATCAAATTATATAACTTGGAAAAATCAGAATTCATTGTTAATGGTATGCACTTAACACAAAGGGTCGCTGGAGTACTAACCAGATATATATTCAGCTACCATGTTGGAGCTAACAGGCTGTATTCCTTTAGATAGAATTGACTATATTCACTTAAATGGACTTGACTCCAGTACAATCACTGTATTCAAATGTCAAAAAAAAGAGAAAGAGGATGTCACGTAGGGTCACAAATTATGTTGGATTTTGACAGATTGTAGCCTTGCTTTACAAGAGCAGTAACATCTCATTTGTCACCGTTTGATCTGTAAGTGCGGGAATGAGAGCGGAAGGCCCTCCATCTCCAGCGCAATTTAATCGCTCTGAGGCCGGGGTGGCAGCTAAAGCCACCTGCCCATGCACTGTACTGCTGATCTGTTTTAATTTAATCGTCCGTCAGCTGCGATGAAAGCATAAATCGTCTCCCTTTGATCTGCAAACGGTGTGGCTCTTTTGTAAAGCCTGCTGCAGAATCAGGGAGACAGTTTTCACATTTAGTGCAACATAGACAACATGGGCTTGAAAAGCTTGTAATTGATATTTCGCTGTAGTAGTAAAGCAAGAAGTTGTTCTTTTTCTAAATTTATACAAAACAGCACAGGGTTTGTTTGTTTGTTTGTTTTTTAGAAAAGAAGATCATAGAGGAGGTTATTAATTTAATAATGTGTTAATTATTCAAGTTTGAAAAGCCAGCTTCTACTCTTAAATAACTTAAAGATCTTTAAAACACTGAAGACCCTTAAGTCACCTAATTTACAAAACATGGGGTAGGAAAAATTATTTGGTGATGGCACAATAATTCTGTGAACTGTCAGCTGTATACTGGGCATGTTATTTAGTTACATTATTGCATGTAAATGGATAAGGGAAGATCTTTAAATAACCAACAAACAAAAAATCTGCCTTCTCTAGTGGAAAATCTTGCCTTTTGCTGGAATTGTTGGAAGTTTTGTTGAAGGCCAGAATGTTATGTGCACATCAAATATGTTTGGTAGGCCAAACCTTGTTTTGGGACATACACCCTTTCATAGAAAGAGCCAGCATGAACACAACTGAAAGTAAAATGGTAAAATTTGTACAAAATCTTTCTTTGTTGTTTTTTTCAGAGTAGTTACTGAGGGTTAAGAAAGGATTTGTGCATTTTTCTTCTCCCTCTCGTCTCCTTCTCCCAACCATTTACAGCTTCCTGTTCCAGGCTTGTGCCTTTCTTAGTTTTCGCATTGGCCTCTCACGTGAGGTAGAGTATTCATGATTTTGATGCTATACATTTGTACAGCACCTTCCTGAGCAACTTGTCAGTCCGAGGTGGTCCTTCCATTTGAAGACTGAAGGTCTTTAAATCTGAAGCAGGACAGCAGTAGAAAGTTCGCCACTCAACTGTGAGAATTTAGACTGACCCCATAAGCTTTGAAATGCACCATCTTTTCTCCCTTTCTTATGAAAGCTTCAGGGACTGTACTCCCATTTGCCAAAACCAAAATTAAAATCTCAAACCCTCCCCAAAATTCATAAAAGCCTGAAGAGTTGCATATATTCTCTGCAATGGCATTTTTCTGATTGGGATTGAAGGTGTGAACTGCCCAGTGAGGTTTATGAATATCTTTCCATTAGTGCTGATACTATACTGTGATTTCCCTTTTGGGAGAAGGGCTTTTTTTGTGGTCACATGTTAAAACTGGGAAATTCCTTTCCTAATAAAAAATGCAATGTATTTTCTTGACCTCTCAGACAGAAAACAGCACAAACCAAAATTTGTAAGATTCCCTCCTCTTTGAGTGACATTTTATATACCAGTGTTGGCAATGTTTTACGTGAGAAGGTTTTCTGTCTCCATTATTTGTTGCAGGATTTTATTATTTGGCAAAAGACTCTGTCTTGGGATAAAGATATGTTTATACTTTCTCATGTAAAATTCTGGTCAGCATATGCCAGAATACAAATAGTGAAAAATTGTCTTTGTTCTTCTTTTGCTTTCATTCCTCATGAAATTTTTGTCAGGCTGACAATATAATAAATAATTATGGAGTTGCTGTGGGCCTGAGTGGGGAAGGATGGGGAACCATGCTGCTGTCTCCCAGTACAGATTCAGCTTATGGAGCAGCCAGGCCATGACTGCTTTGAGAGCCCTGGTTTGGTGTAAAACAAATAAACACATTTTCTTGGGGAAAGAAGAAAACGAGCACAGGAAGACCTTATTCTTGTCCCCAAAGCTGACCTCTGAGGCTGACCCAGATCCCTGGGTCATAAGCTCACTCGGCAGGGGACCGGGGGAAGACAAATGGGTCACAGACTATTCCTAGCCCTGCTAAGTGACCCCTTCTCATCCCGAGTTTTCTGTTACAAGTTGAGGTGGGCAGGAATCCTCCAGTAACACTCAGTGCTGCAGTTCCGAAATTTAAGTTAAGAGATTGCTGACAAAGCACACAGAACAGAAAGACTTTTGTGCTTGCAAATACTGCAAATTGTTGTGTCTTCCTCAGTTTCAAAAATATAGCCAGAATGTTGTATGTGTTCAGGCTAGTAACAACATACAGCAAAAGGATATTAATTTGAAAAGTTCAGCATAATATACCTAATTTTCTGTACAAAATCTGTTGCAAGAGAAAGCAGAAATTAAGGCTGGATGAATTATTGCCAGTCCTGATGTTTTGTAGCTTCTGAATTCTTTCCTTTGTGAACCAAACCTGGGGATGGCTGTGCAGTGTTTGTAACTGCAAGGGATTTTAGATAGAATAATGAAGTACATGGATGTGTGCACCCTGCATAGTGTAAATTATGGTGATAGTTATCTTAAGTCGTGTGTAGGTAATGTTAACACAAATAGCAATAAATGTCATATAGCCTTATACTGAACCATCATCTAATCAGTCCTAGGAAGGTTTATTTAAATGTATTTAAATAAAAGCAATCTAAAGTAGCAAAAGAGGACAAATTAATTTTCATGCTAAATTTTTATCTGAGATAAAATTACTTTGCAAGTCTGAACAGCTTGTTTTCCCTGAAGAGAAAAGATTTCTACTAAAATTTAGTCCTCACAATGATGCTTCATGTGCATGGGGCATTGCTCCACTGAATTTTTAATTGAGATGTTAAATTAGCTCTTCATTTTTGACTACTGATTAACAAAAGACCTGTTTTCTAATCCCATTGCAGTAACTGGCATAACTGTTACTGAGCTACTGGATACAGGGTGGACTTCATAGTACTTAATCATAACATCCTGAAAGATATTTCCAACAAGACACTCTTTTACTTCCAGCTTTGCAAAAGATGATGTCAGTCTAGTTTTGTATCCCCTTCACATATCCAGTCCTTTCCCCTCTTACTATTTTGGGTGTTTTTTATTAGCTTTTCTGTTGGAATTCTGAACTCCATTACGCTGCAGTCAGATAAGTGCACATACAAGCCTCACCATGCTGCTATCAGTACAGTCCTCTCTTAAAACTCCAGCGCACACAACAAATACAGATAACTCCCTCCTGATAAAGTCCTTGTATCTACTTAGACTAAGTAGTGTAATGAAAGTGAAGGCAAAGACAGTAATGTTTCACAACATATGATAGGTTTGTGGAAAGTACAGTAACAACTAATGAGTTGGGAGAAAATCATTCAAGAGTATTGCAGTTATTTATGGGCTCTCAAGAGTCCATTCATCTGCTTTGCATTTGTGATATTTGTATTGGTTTTGCCAGAGTGTGTCCTTGCATTCATTCATGCTCTCCATTCTTCTGTGTTGATGTCACTTTTGACAGCAGTCACCAGGAGTTCCCTCTTGTTGCAAAAAGCAGAAGCAATAGCAGGAGGCTGTGGCCATGATCCCCTGGTAACAATATGGTGCTAAGGTATAATTAGCACTTCTGCCTTTGGTTATCTTCATGTATTTTGATGTTCTGTTTGCAGCTTGAGGTGTATTGCTTATATCCATTTCCATAGTCCTCCTCCCAGTGTGTGTGGCTCCGTGTGCTTGGTGGGGGCTGGTGGCACCATTGTGTGCTGAGCTCTGTCTGTACACATGCACGCCCAGATGGGAACACCTGCTCTCTGCTTGTGACACACTTACAGATGTAGCTCTAGGTCTTATTTTATGTAGTATTTGGAAACCTGTTTGGTTCCTCCAGCCAGGTATTTATAGTTTCTTGTCATTAAGGGGAATGGGATTCAATGCCTAGAGTAACTCAATTCTACATATAAAAGGCCAGTTGTTTTATAACTGGAAAAAGTAAAAACTCTTAACTTCTTTACTACTCCTTTTCTCCCTGGTTTGTAAAGTTGACACAGACGCATTTGCCTGTTCTGTCAGAGATTATTGTGAATTACACATTCAGGAGGTCTCCATGATCTAAATGGCATTATTAAATATTCACCTTAACTGTAGCGACCATGGCAGCCAGAAATTGGTTGTGGGTACAAATAATTTTTCAGCCTGTCTGTTCTTAAGACAAAAGCAATAAAGCAAGCTATTATTTAAATTGATAAAAGATGCAAACACAGCTTCCCTGGGTTTCCAGATTTATAGTAAAAGAATAAATATTTCATTGGTGATACTAATTAAAGATTGGTCAGAGATTTATCCATGTCTTTTACTTCCAATATCCATCAGACCTGATTAGGGAAAGTAATATTTGTAGTACTGTCTAGTAGCTGAAAGAAAAAAAAATGTTCCGTGAAGCTCACTTTACCAGATAATTATTGTATTATTAACCTTTGTTTAGTGAGGTGGTAGCGAAGAATTCAAATAACTAGTTTCTGGTAGGAAAAATAATGAGTAAGAATTAATTTTTTAAAAACTCTGATCTTTACTGTTGCAAATATTGTATCAGGGGAAAACTGTTAGAAAACTACCATTTTCCTAATTAATTTCCATGTGGGCAATGGATATACACTGAGGAATGAAGACAGATAAAGATCTCAACAATGTAAGCAAAAATAATGTAAAGCCTAATGGTAACATCCTGCACCATTTTTTATAACATCCAGTTAAAAAATAGGACCTAGAAATACATTTTTATAGTGACACCTTCTAAATTAGAAACTTGGGGTTTCCCTTATTTGATGAGAGTCAAAATGTGTCCTGATATGTTGTCTATCATTGGAGGTTGAATAACTGTTTCTTTCAAGACAAAGCATACAAGTAATTAAGATAGTTATGCAGTTAATGTTTGGAGAGTGAGGGAATATATTTTCCAAATATCCTTTAATTGTCTGTCAAGTTGATAAGGCATATTCTGCTGGTTTACCTAACTAGTCTTAATTCTGGTCCTTTCTTCTGCAAATGCTAAATCTATCAGTCCACTTGACTGCAGGATTTGGCCCAAAAAGTATTGAGGTCAGATAGTAGATTGGAAAAAAAGCTTCCAGCGCTTTTCTGTCTTGTGTTATGTATCTGGGAACCTTTTGTAGGTCTTTTTCTGTCTCCAATGTAAGATTTTTTTTTTTAAATGAGCTTTAATTGGATTTTTTATTTCAGAATTAATACAATAAATGCAATGACTGAAGGTATTTGTAGATGTGAGAATGTGTTTTGTTTTCAATTTTTTTTTCTTTTTTCGTATTTGTAAAAATTCTTTAGATTTAATAAGTGAGTTCAATACAGTCACAATCTGGTTGATATATTAGAACTTAGTTCTGGAGATTTTTTCAAAAGACCCAAATAGATAAACGGATCAGTCCTGGAATTTATTTAAAAAGCAATTACTCCTCTCTGTTCCAGGGAAGAAAGTTCAGAAGTTACATAAAGCCTCTTCTTCTACAAATTGTTATTCAGAGTATACTTACTTTATACTGTTTTCAATAATGAAAATACTGAGTGACTGTTAGTTTAAACCATGTCTTTAGTGACCTCCACAAACTGGGTTCCTGCGTGTGTTCACCATAAATTCATATTTAAATTTCAAATGAGCTAAATAAACAGTTTCATTCAGATAAACAGCTGGTATTATTCCTCTCATGTTATATTAATATTAGTATTATGGAGTCTTCTGTACCCTTGCTTTACTTCCTGACTAGCTGATAATTGGGTTGGCAGAGTATACCTGGGGTCATCTTGTTTGGCTTATCTGCACAAGAGAAAGAGTGGCAAATACTAAGGGAAAGCAGCAATAAAATAGTGGAAAAAATGAAAGGAAGATTTAATCTTTGACCAATTTGAAACATATCCTGGAGAATCCATGGAGAAAAAGATAAAGTGTGACTATGAGTAAGTTAACTAAACACATTACAGTGTGTGAGAGCAAATGGAGTTAGTCCATTGTACACGTTTAATTTCCTATTAGTCTCTGGCGTTTACTACTCCAGTCTGAGTTGGGGCATCTGTAAATTCAGTTAAATACAGTGCATTGTCTAAACATATCACAGCTCCAATCAGTCACCCAGGCTGCTGATAAGAAGCCTCTTGTATTATTGAATCTACAATAGGGAGGCTCTGCAGGCACAAAGATAACAGCTAGGTATTTCACTTTAAGTATGAGGAAAAGCAGTGACTCGCCTTTGCTGCTGCAGCTCTGACATTTATTACTACTCCCTGATTTGTTTTATACTACTGATGTGAATTTGGTTTCAAGTGCTTTGTATCTCCCCTTATTCCTAACTTAAGACCTCTATCTGGAAACAGTGAGGAAAAACAAGCAAACCAAAATCAACTTTCATGATATTGCATAGATAGCAACAACTTGAGTACTTCCTAGTACTTTAAGAAAGTTTTGCTGCTTTTTGTTCCATATGAACTAAAGGAATTTCAGGGATGTTGCTTTAGAAATGAAGCTGCTGAAGAGGAAGTGTGAATCTGGCTGTCATGGTGGGGTATTTAGACTTTTCAAGTGTTTCAGTAGTTCTTTCCTTAGAGTCCTTGAGTTGAAAATAAAATAATAAACAAGTCCTGTCAGCAAATGTTGATGCAGATAGAAGTACTCTGGTGACATGCACAGACTGTGTTAGGTACAGAAGGAAACTGTGGATAAGTATGGAATTAATGGTGACCATCTTTCAGGGTCCTTTATGTTCCTCTATTTAACAATGTCTTTGTAGTCATAAATTTTTGGCAGACTTCACATGTTTATGATGAAATTTCTTCTGCCCAAATATGCACTTGTATGTTTTATTTTCTGTAACATAGATATGTATTAATAATTATATATTATTACTGTTAATACATCACTATTAATGCACCAAGGATATGTATACACACAGCAGGTCTCTATATAACCTAGAGTATTGGTATACATCATATCACAGGTAATGGAACATTTATATGTTATTTATTTGTCCATAAGCTACATTATATTTAAAAATCAGGGATTCTAATTATGAAATGTTATGCCAGATAGTTTCCTATTGTTTCTATCCTCTAGAAAGATGCCTATTTTATACTGTTGTTAATGCATTTAATTTTCTTAACTACTTGGTGATTTTGTAGGCTTTCTTTCTGGCTTGATAAATTTATGTGGAACCAGACGTAGTTTTTTCAGTGACTTTGCAATAGAAAACTTGTAGCTTCTCAAATATTTATTATTTATTTTCTAAGGCTTCTTTTGTTGTACACATATGTTGAATTACAGCTGTATTTCTTGATGTAGTTTGCATGAGTTTGTTTTGCCTAAGCCTTCAGTTATATCTGTTTTCTTATAGTAAGTTTTATTTCTTCTGCCATCTGAGAGATAACTGCACAGAGTTCAGTTTACTAGTTGATGCTATGAAAGTAAAATTTCTAAAGTGTGTGTCCCAAAGATAAAATAACCTCATCAAAACCCCCCAGCAAGATCCCTAGTAAGCACAAAGCCTAAACAAACAAGGGAAACACGACGATTTGCTTCCATCCTTTGAACCAAGACATTGGAGAATGTTACATAGATGCAAATTCCGAGGGAAGTTAATGCTCTTGCACTGCTGGGTAAAAAACAGGTCTGATTAAGCATCCAGCATCTTGTCTCTCTGATTGCTCCTAGCAGAGTTCCTGGTAGCAAATACATTTGTGGCTGTCTATGGAGCTAAAATTCAGCAAAAAATTCAGCCAGTTTATGGCTGGTTTTAATTTTTTACATGAGCTTGCATCATTTCTGTGTTTCACCAAAAACAATTAAAAGGCATTCTTGAGTTGGTCTGTGTGTTCAGAAATGAGCACTGAGGGGCTTCTGAGGGAGTTCCTTGTGGTCAGCCTCTGTAGAGGGGCAGTCACAGTAATACATGTTCTGGAGGACAGAAGGGATCTGCAGGACTTACTTGTAATAGGAAACAAAAATGATGAAAAGCCTTTTCTTGAGCATTTAAAAAACAGTATGTAGTATAGGAGCATTTTCCCCCTTTGCTTTCAAATAAAACACTTGCAATTATTACAAGATTTTTGTTTTGTACCATGGATTATTTGCAAAGCTGGTGTTCACTCGTGTTTGTAAGCTCACAGAGCTGGGCTTTATTGTTTCTGATGCAGTGAGCATCCAAGGTATGGCTAACGTGGCAGGCCAGCACATTGCTCACAGCCTCAAATGTGAGAGGGAGGCTTCGTGCAGCCAAACACAGACACAAGAAGAAGAAAGCAGCTAAAGGAGGTGGCAGGTAGGAAAATTGCAAAGGGGAAAGTGCTACCAGTTGATGATAAAAGCAAAGTCAAGGGTGGCAATTAGGCTGCAAAAAACAGTAAGTGCATTCGTGCTAGAATATAAAATTGCTCCCAGGAGACAAAAAATTCGAGCTGTTGCCATGCCTTTAGAAAAACCTCTTAATTTTGTAGAATAAAATGTCAATCACTTCTATCCATGGATACAGCCCCAAGTGCACACCAGCTGTGATAGGCAGGGATCTCTCTAGTGAGATCTGTGGGGACCAAGGAACGATTGCACTTACTCTAGTCAATGGTTGAAATTACCAGGGAAAGCTATAGAGGATATTCATTTGGTGAGAATTCACCAACGCCAAAATTCTGAATGACCAGAAGAAGGGGGTAGGAGGTAGAAGGAATCATGAATTGGGAGTGATCAGATATGAAATACTCTGATCTAGCAAAGCCAAAGTAATTAGAACGCAGTTTATGCAAAAGCATAATCATTTCCAACTTCTCAGTGAGAATTAGAAGTATTGAAATACGTTTCCTCACAGTTTTCTTAAATTTAGAAAAGAGAGCTACCAGAACAATTGTAGAGATTGTAGGAGAAATACTTCAGCAGTGCCATCAGTGTAAATACTGTTTTGTAATGGCAGTGCTCGCTTTGGTGTGATCTCAGCTTAACTGTTGTTATTCATTTAACCTCAGTCTTTGTGTTGGAAGATACTAGTTACACTCCAGGTTAATTTGGTGTTGTGTTAAGTGGAAAACTAGGATCAGCAGAGGTTTACCTAATGGAAATGAGCTATTGCAGTTGTTGCCCAATCCATTTGGAGTGTGTCAGCATTGCCAAACCAGCAGCCAGATTGGCATACCTCAAAACACTGGCATCATCTGTGCCAGGATTTCATTATCCACCGTGTTACAGGTTGGTTACAAACGTGTGTCAGGATTGTTTGGAAGGCTTGTGAAATCTCTGTCTGGAGTGGTCTCCAGTTTCTCCCATCATGTAACTCCTAAATTTTCACTAACATCTCTGTATTTGGCCTTGCTGCTGAACTTGTCCTTGGCTCAGAGCAATAGAGTGGGACAGTCTGTTTCCTGAGAGTCAGAAATCCAAGAGACATCTGTGTCACACAGATACTGAGGCTCCATCCACAAAGAGCGCCCTCACTGCTCTCCCACTCCCTTCTGTCTGGTTACTCCATACAGTTACAAAGGTAACTGTGCAAACAACCTCAGTTTTAGATGTTGGGCCTCCATTAAAGTCAGCCTGGGAAGCAGAAGGTTTTCCAGTGACTTCCTTGTCCTGGTGAAGTGGAATAGTCAGTCAATCTCCATGCCTTGGCCCAGCTCCAGGATGAATGTTATGTGTTGCAATTTTTCATTGAAGATTGCATATGACATCAGTAAATTTGTAATTAAAAGTTAATGTTACTCATTTATCAATATAAGTGGTGAATACTCTTTATTAGTTGATAAATACCATAACCTGAAAAATACAAGGAATAATCACAATCTTTAAAATAGGTTTTTGTGAGAACAAAGTTAATTGTAGGGGATACAAGACAGAAGGAGAAATAAAACATTGTGTTTCCTTTTGTAAGCAAATCAAGGGCCAAATAGATTGGATCTCTCCTCTGTCAAAAGACAGTATATAGGATCTGAATAACTGATTTTTCTTCAGGTAATTCAGCTGATTTTTAAAAATTCTTTTTAAAAAGTCCCAAGATCTTTCTCTTCCCTAGTAGAGAGCCTCTACCTAGGTTTTAGCAGTTTGAGGAAGGTTAAATTGCTGTTTCATAGATTAGGATTTGTTAACAGATGTGGTTATTGGTACTGTGTGCTTTCCTAATCCCTCTTCAGTATTGGTGCATCTCCAACCCTACCAGTTTAATTAACATTGAAATTCTCATACTATTTTGGTGTACTGATTACAGGCAAAGACTAAGTGGAAGTCAGTTTGGTATCCCAAGAGACTTCAGTGTTAACAATGCAGAAAGATTTTTTTTTCCATTTCTCCCCTTCCTGAACTCCAGATAAGCAGTAGGCCCCAGTAAGATTTCATTACTATCACGCACTCTTCATGGTCATCTTTTAATATTTGAAAGGATCATTTGTTAACTGGAAATGGTCAATTTTTTTTTCTTTGGCTTTTGAAATATAATTTTCAATTTTTAATTTGATTCATTTAGATGAAATCATTAATCAGGGTTGAAACTGAGTTAATTTTCTGGAAAATAAATGAGGTTGTTAGAGTGAACGTTATTAAGTGGGCTCTTTGCTCGAAAGGGATAATAGCTGAAAATATGGAAGACTTTGAGAACTGTAGCAGTTGAGCGATGAAAAACAGAAAGGGGTTTTTTTTCTAGTTAAGTGCAGTAATTTTTTAAAGGAAACTAGGCATATGAGCAAGATTTCAGAACTATCATCATTAAAGTAGGCATTACAAAGTAAATAACCTAAATATATATATATATATATAAAATCTTACAGAGCCAGGGTATAGATGGTGATTTTAAAAAATGTTCTATTTTTATGGAACATTTTGTTCCTTCTAAATCTTAGTATTTGCTATTCCAAGCAATGCCCACTTGATTTTTGAGACAGAGAAACATTATTATCAGTAGTTCAGCAGAGTTACAGCCATCTAGGTAGAAAGCAATCTTTGGTAGACAGGGAGTACAGGCCACTAAACCATTTTTTTCTGTCTGACCCAAATTCAGCTCCTGGCCTTGAGAGGGTTCTGTTTACTTATTCTCTGGAGTTTACTGCATGATACAAAGTGATTAAGATAGCCAGCAAAATCTCTTACAAACACAAACCAAAGAGCAAGGGATCGGACTAGACAGGCAACATCCTAGAGTTACCATTCAAGCTTACTTCAGTTAACTGCAACATTTGTTTTGCATTGTTTTCTAGTGCCATCTACTTTCTGATAATCTCCTAGTTAAAACCATGGTTTGTTGGTTTTGGGGTTTTTTCTCCCCTAGAAGATAGGGATGCCTCCTCTGTTCTGATAGGAAAGAATTTCTTCCCTTCAAGTGCTCCAGCTTTTGCTTAAGAGCTATCATAACACTGAGCACTTAGTGGCCCTAGGTAAAAATTTTTGATGGAACATTACAAGTCTGTTTAGATCTTTTCCTTAATGCCTGTGTGCTCGTTAAGGACCATTTCAAAGTCTGTTACTGGGGTTGAGTGATAAAATCTGTAGGTGCCTTAGTCAACAAGGTGTTCCCTTGTAGGTGTTTTTTAACTGCCCTGACCAACAGGATATTAAATGCTCCAGAAGGAAAAAGGAGTACATGCCACATTAAAAGAAACTTCTCAAATAGAGAAGGGTGGAAAAGTTTCTGCAGTAGAGCAGAAAGTCACATGGAAGTGAAAATTATTCTGGAATGCTGTTATTTTACTTTTGTGATGTTCCTTTCCCTCATGAAAGAAGAGAGACAGTAATAATAATCTAACTTGGTTTAAGCTTGAAATAGTCTTCTTTTAAAAATGTAAATCTCAGTACAAGTTCACTTTTCCTTTCCCTTTAAAAGGGGACCAGCAAACAAATCTGAATCCTGGCAGACAGGGAAGTTGAGTTTGCATATCCTCTCTGCTTACAAAGTTGATTACAGAGAGAATAACTGCAGGCCTCTAAATGTTTAACATAGTATTTGAAAGACAGTTATTTTATGACTGAGCAGAACAAATGCTGATTTACCATTTCATTTTAGGTTGCATCATCATGATGTAATGAATCACAGTGATGTAATAACCTCAAGTGAACAGAATATAGCATGCTAAGCCAAGACAGCATTTGTGTGCTATAAATATTCTTGGGCAATGCTAACTGATTTTGAGCTACAGGAAGGAAGTACCTCTCTTCTGGAATAAGAGAAGGTCCTGAAGTCCCTACACATGATTAAGATCAGTCACTTAGCATCAATTAGTCAATTGCAATTAGTTACTACTAATGGGTTTTGTATCCAGCCTTCATTGTAGACCCTACCTGCTAATAAGAACAGATTAGTGGCTCAGTCAGGGAGGCCAGAGGCCCCAGTTCATAATAATATAATTTATTATTAAGAATAGTAGGTTTATGGTAGTATTATGGAGATGCTCCAAGAGTATGAAGGGGGCTGGCTAAGTCTCAGTAACTTAGTTCTGTACCTTCAAAGTCAATAAGCAAGTTACAGAAGCAAGATCATGCCTATGCTGTGCTATGAACTTGCTTTCAAATCCATCATGCATACACACCTTCAGGCTTAATTGTCTTGTTTTCAATATGTCGTGTATTTTGGGATGCAGAGGCTATTTCTCTAGGATATACTGACAGAACAACTTAAAATCATTCCAATTTTAAGTGAGGTTTTGAGATGTTCATGTTGAGAATACATTTGTTCTTTCTGCATGACTTGTAGTGTTGCTTCTTGATTTGGTTATAATACTGGCTGCTTACCTCCAAATTCTAAAAAATGTCCAAAGTCTGTCATGAGCCATGTCAGACACTCAAACTGATGAGTGAGTAAGGCTGGCATAAAGATGTCCCAGCACAGTAACCAAGGCTGTGACTTCTGCAGGACTTTGCTGCATTTGGTACTGGTGAATGTAAAACAGCTTGTGGTGGGGAAGGCAGGAGGGAGCATGGAGCTGGGATCAGGCAGAAGGCTGGCAGGCAGCGTCACAGGGGTGCAGAGCAGGACCCTCTGGTCAGGCTGGGCATGGAGGGATGCCATGGGTGCACACCAGTGCTTTGCAGCTTGCTTGGAGGCAGCTTCTGACAGGTGGCTTTGCTACTGCCTGTGATTTCAGAAGCTGAGTCTGTGAAGCCAAATCAGACCATCTCCCAGCTCCCCTTTTTCTTCTTCTATGATGTAGTCCAGCTTTCTGTTTGTTTTCTTTGGCGTTCAGTCCTGAACAGCTTTGTATTTTCTTGTATTGTGTGGTGGTATCTTTGGACACAGCTATTTCTAATCCTTTCTTTCATCAAGAAGTTTCTTAAAGGGAAAGTTATGTTGCATTCCTTATTTAGAAATATAATGACGGAAAATTGCTTTTATTTTGAACATTCTGCCCTCCAATGATCATTTGCAGTTTCTGGATAGCCTTTAGTATTTATCTTAGGATGGTGTCAAAAGAATCAATTTCATTACATGCTTACTTGCTTTAGAAGTCTTTCCAGTTGGGAAAGGGCTGTTTTGCTTCCCTCTGCTCTGTCATTGACTCTGTTTTCAAACTGTGCCACTACTTCTCTTTAACAATGAGAAACTTGCTATCTAAAACTGCCCCAAACTTAGGAGGGACAGCAGTGAATGGCAGTGTTGGCCCTCTGAACTTGAATCTAGAAATAGTAATAGCAGTGGTAATAAGGTTACCACCAGGGTAAACATTGGAAATTGTCTGAAAGAATGACACCATTCAGAGAGTACCCTGAGGGAAATCTCCATATCTAAAACTCTTCAAGAATTTTTGCAGAATGATCTCTCCTTGCTCCCACATATCTTCTGATAAATTTCAGCTGCAGACACCTTTATTGGTTGGGTCTTCATCTTGAGCTGAACAAGATGTTCTGCTTCTTCAGTACATTCCTGATGTGGACCCACTAGGAATATAAGAACAGCAAATAATTTTTGATCACATGGATTTTGAGCCAGATGTTAGATGGAAGGAATACCTGTGCCCTGGGCCATTGCTTACTTTGGTTCTCCACCTGGCCAGCTACACCTGATACAGAAGCACAGCACTTCAGGAGATGGACAGTTAATTGCTCTGTTCCTAAGGATGTATTTTGTATGAGCTTTAAAAAATATAAATTTTTGTATCCACTACACAGCAGTGGCTATCTCTTGAAATTAATTTCATCTATTAAATCCAACAACAGAGGAAGTATTTGTTAAAGTTTGTTTTTCTTTCTTGTCTCCTTATTGTGCATCAAGCAGTGCCAGGAATTGGACATTCACAAAATAGTTAGGATATTACTGAATGAAGCATGTCAATTCAGGTTTGGCCCAAGTCATTCTGTGCACAGATGCAAACATATGCCCCTGATTGCAAAGAAAGTTTTGATTTATTTGCTGTTTGGATAAGGGAGCTGAAGCTGTGATTCACATGTTTCTGAACTGAGTGCACTGGGCTGGGATAACCATCTGTCCTGACAGGGAGATGCTTGGCTATGTGTGCCTACTGATGATAACGTGGGGTGCTGGCTAGCACTCTTATCGAAGCAGTTGCCAGGGGTTTAATAGTACACAAATAAAAATGAGTTAAAGTGACCATTTTTAAGGGGCTTCTGAAGCTTTTAAAGAAAAAGCAGTGTTTGTGAGTGCAATAGTCCTGCTTCAAGTTCCTTATTTCAAGCTAAGCTTACCAATTTAATTTTAATCCCTTTCAAACGCCTTGGTCATGCTTTGAAGATAGCAAACCGCCCCCTCAAGCTCTGAAGCTGAGCACTGGCCCTTTTTGTTTCCACAAGCCGAAAATAAAGTGTTCACATGAGCTCATTTACAGAGAGTAGAGTTGGCAGCCTTATCAGGAGAGGAGAAAAGAGCTCTGAAGATGAAAAGCTATCGCTGTGACAGAAGTCTTTATTAGGTTGGGCAGTAACGGAGCGTAGTGTACACGGGATAAAGTGGTGGCTACCTAGAGCGTTTAGGGAAAACCAGAAGAGTAATAATGTTTTATGTTGTTCTTAGACTGGCTTCTTTGGTGATCCCTGTGGCCTAGGGATGTTGGGAGTGAAAGAGGGGACTGTGTAAGCAGAATACTGTCTGTGCAATCTGCAGCCTCTGCTGGTCACAAAAAAGAGCGAGTCAGAAAAAGGAAAAGTAAAGATGAGCCATTATGTACTTTCATAATTAGTCAGCATTCCCTGGTGTGGCAACCCTCTGCTGTAGAGTTTGCTAGGAGACAGATTTTGCTTGAAAAGCCCTTTATCCAGTTTCACACATATGTCAAATCCCATTTACAACAAATATTTCTGTGTTGAAATTCATGTATTTTAGGACAATATTTTATATGAGACAGATGACATGCAAGGTCAGCTCTATAATGATAATAAAGTTTAAATCCAGTAATCTTCCTCCAGTCATTGACAACTTATATGGCTTGTTGTTGTTTTTACTTCAGAATTTTTCTTGTTCATTTGTTAGATTTTCTTCATCGTTAAAGATCGTGTCCTCTTGCTAAGTCAGGATTAAAGCCATGGTGACATTTTGTAGGTAGCATCTTCACAGCTTAAACCCATTAGAATCAGTGGAATGTTAGCTAAAAGAAAAAAAGGGATAAGTTCTTGATTCTGTGACTCTTATAAATTTCATAGCTGCTGTGAAATTCAAATAGAAACCTGTATTGCTTTTATGGGTATCTCTGGCCCCCTGTAAAAGCAAAAAAACCCCTTTACTTGAAGTTTAGAATTGCCTTCTTTAATGCCTTTAACAATAGACCCATTTCTTCATTTAATTAAAACAGTAAAAATTGTGGCTCAACCATACAGATTGACAGAGGACTGTAATTGATTTGGCTCATTTCTTTTTTTTTAATCACAATTAACAATAAAACACAGTGCATTTTGATGGAGAAGTAACTGAGTAAAAAACAATGAAAAAGAAAGATAAATGGCACTAATACTGCTTGCATTAATTAGGTGGGTATGCTGGATATTATGCTGGGAAAAGTCTGCAATGGGGCTTTTAGTGGCATGGGAGTTAGAGTTGCAGTTTTCTCTGAATGAGAACTGCAGGCATTTGTTGATCAAGAAAACTGTGTAAAATTGCCAGATCCTAATAAAAGATCTTTGAGCAGTAGAACATGGCACTGATCTCTAAGTGTGTCCTCAGGTAAACTGTTCCATAATAAAGAATAAAGTGTGATGGAAAACCTTTCCTTGAATGACAGACTTACCAATTTTTCCTGGATTGTGTCAAGTTCCCATATTTGAGAGGAAAAAAAGCATCAATATTTATTGGTCCCACCTCTAAATTAAATTTTTAAAGAGTTTTCAACAGTTGTACATCAAAACTAAAATGGGAGGAAGGACATATCCACAATCCAACTGCCTTTTTATATTGGGTTCTTGCACCTTTACAATAGTTTTGGTCCTTCACTGTGCTTACTTTGTTGCTAATCAGTATTTAGTCTGCTTCCTCACATTAATAATGTAAGTTGAAACTAGCACTAAATAACCCACTTTTTTTTTCATGGTATCTATTGATGAATGAAAAGGACATGAAGGAATTCTTTGTCTCGCCCCAGCTATTCTCAGTGGAGGAATTACTGGTCTAGCCATTGATCTTTGCCATTGGCAGGATTGACTGTGTTGCAATTGCATGTAATAAGATACGTTTTCTGTCTTCATTTCCAAACTGATGTAGTTTTACACTTCTTAAAATCAAATAATATGCATTAACCAGTTTGGCATTGTCCTTTAGTGAATCGCCCTTAGTTTCAGGATTCATGACATGTGAGAAGTATCTAGAAAGTGTTTGATTATGGCCCAGTTCAGCAGCAATAGTCTGAGATGAGCAGGTAAATCTCTCTCACTGTGAGTGGCTTTGGTTCATGCAACTGCCAGCACAGGCAAAATTCTGCACTGATGCTTCAGACCTCGGGTGCATAACAGTTTACCTGCTTGTTTGTTTATTTGCTACTGTTGGGAACTATGCTCATGGTAGAAACTTTTATTTTCAATTCCCTTTTAAAGCTCAGCACGTTGAGCCTCCCTTTCTTATGCACATGCTGCCAAGGAGGATTGTCTCCAGATAAATTATGCCCTCTCTTTCTTAAACAAGATTAAAGAGCTTCTCCGGTTGTTAAGTATCCAGCACTTGAAATCCCAGTCTGTTTAGTTCACTGTGGCATTTGCCAACTGTGTGGAGTTTTGATGAGGTTTGGATACTTTACTGGTACAATGTACAACATGGTTTAAGAAATGTAAAGTGTAGAGAGCATTTTTTGACGTTTAGTACAAAGATGAAAATCCATTCCTCAGAACAGAATTGATAGACTGGGACAAATAAAAAACAAGCCTATGAAAAGCTTTTTTATTCTGTCTTACATATTTATGTAACTATAAGGAGAATTTCCTCATCTTTTAATTAGATTGGTTTAAAATGAAAAAGCCCATGCAGAGGATTTAAAATTTATTTTGATGCTGTTTTGTGGAAATGATTTTGAATAAAAAATGGGCTGCACTGTTTCAGATGTAGGGAAGATGCCAATCAAAATCACAGAATTTATGAATTTATTTTAGGATTAGGATTTTTTTTTATGTGGAATTAGTCATGTTTGCTCGTCTTTGGAAGTTACGCAAAAAATTTACTCTGAATGTAAATAGGTTGTCAATATAAATTTTGCAGTGCATTCTCTCCTATTTTTTGTGGACTTATAGTCTTAATTTAAAAGTCCAGTTAAAACTGAAATTCTGCTGGGTTGATAGATTTAGGATATATGGCCAAGTTTCCTATTGCTCTAACTGCAAGTTAACCTATTTTCAAGAAATATGCAAATATCATCACTGAGAGAGCAGTCCTCCCCACAAAAATTTGGCACAAAGTAGAGATGTTTATTACACTTCCACTCTTTGTGGATAGCTGAGAAGAAGATCACAGAGCAATCTGAAAGGAAAGCCACAGGCTGGAGAGAATAATAAAGAGATATCAATCCACCACACCACACCATCTCTGACACAATGGCATGACAAGTGGAAAATAACTTAACTCTGTAAAATAGGGAAAAGGCAGTAAAAAATGAATTGTGTTACAGTTTCTAAAACCTGCCTCAATTCAAGAAACAAATGCTCCTGAGCAGTGCCAAGGTGTACGATTTTCACATAAATCTCACATGTCAGCAAATGGGAAACATGTAAAACCCTAAGAAACAGCATCAGAAAATACCAGATTTGCTAAAACCATTGAGATCACTGATTTAAGAAGGTCCCATCACCAATCCCAAAGGCCTCCCTCATAGGATCCATCCTCAGTGCCATGTTTTGATTGTCTCCAATAAAAATATTCCCAGAAAACATAGTGATATTTCCTATAAGTGATGCACCATTTTGCTGCATATAAACATAATTAGAGGTATTTTCTTCAGTGGTCAGTTCCTTTCTATTCTCCAGGTTTAACCTAAGTTAAGGCTTCAAGGAAGAACATTTGAATGAGATCCCTCTGAAAATACAGGCAAGATCTTATTCCTGTTATGCCACTTTAGGGTAATGCAATAAAATCTGCTTTCTTGTTCAGATTTATCTTCATGTTTTTATACCATTCTTCTGAATATATGTGGTGCAGATTAAAATTAGTAGAAAAAAACTTGAGCATCTGAAAATGGATCCAAATTTGACCTCAGGATCAAAATACTTTCTGGAGCAAATGAACACATTGCAGGAAGTTCTGATCCAAAGTAAAGGTTCTAAGGTCAAGAAGAGGGAAAGAAGAAAGGAAGAAACAGGTATGTTTTCTTTAAATATAGTCCTAGGTACAATTTTGGATCTTGAGTAATGTGGAGATGCAGTGATGGGCAGAATCTAAATGTGAAAAACTGAACCACGTAGAGATTTTATTTGCTAACAGCTCTCCAGACCTTCACTTATTATGTTTCTATATTCATGTATTGCCCATGCAGGGCAGGATTGAAGAGTGAGAAAGGAATTTGACTCTTAGCTTGTATTAGCCATTAAGCAATGCAATGTCATTGGTTTGAGTTACACTGTGCTGTGCTAAGCACACGCAGCCTTTAGTGATCATTGTCTGAAGAGTTACTGCTGGAGAAAGAGAATTGTACTCACTGCAGGCCATCATGGGTCTTGTCATCTCCTTTTCCTTTAAACCTGTGTCTGTTTTCCTGATCACAGAGTGACAACAATGACATTGTTTTCATAAGCAATTCACAGAACCCAGGGACCGAACTGTACAAATTGTACACACCCTTCCTGGTCAAGTTGCTCAAAACCTGTCCTAGGGAAAAGTATTACATACCTTTTGTTCATTTTGAGGATGCTAGTTAGAAATATCTTGAAATACTCTTCTAGGTTTCTGGCCTTGTTTCATTAAGTTATTTTATACATAACCTGTCACCTTTTTACTCAGTAAATTCTGCTCTTGAGTCTTAGTGTCTTTTAAATTGGGTGTCACATTCTCTAGGAATGTATAGTGATATGTTTAAAAGAGTGAATGAGTTCAATGTATGTGTTTAAATGGAAGGAAGAGAACTTTGGGACATAAAGCAGAAAACTTTGAAAGGAACACAGTATTTGCAAGAAAATACAAAGTCAATGAAACTCTTTGCTCTTGTCACCCTCTGAAGTAGCTCTGGAGAAATGTGCAGGCTTCAGTAGAGCTATAATAGATTTGTAATGCATTGAGTGGGAAGACTTGGTCTCTTGTTTGGTAAATATTCTTTTCATGGCTCCTAGGAAAACAAAATATGAGTGCGTTTAGCATTGCTCATGGTGAATATTCCCACTGACATCTGCATTCAGAAGGAGGGTAGGTATGTATCAATTTAAATAGACTGTGCTTATCAGGAATTACTGTCTTAGAACTATTTTATTTTTTTTTTAAATTCTGCATCTGTTAAATTCTATGTAAAAATAATTTATGAGGAAATTTTATGCTTTATTTCCTCTTTTAAATAATGCTCATGTAATTATGTCGCCCAATTACTTGTGTTAACATACCCTTGTACACTGTATGGGTTTTCTTCATAGCAGTTGCCATTACAATTTAAAGAAAAATATTCTCCTCAGACAAGCCTCTTTTATATAAAGGCATTTTTAACAGGGACAAATTGTTTCTTGTGTAAAAGAATAATTCTTGTGACAAAAATTTTTGACCTTTTTTCTGTTTCTTTTTGTTTTGTTCATTTAGGCTGGCTAAAATTACATACATATTCATGTATTTTAATAAGAACAAAGCATTACTCTTGGATATTTTCCATAAATTTGTTCTCATAAGCAATTTGATAGACATCTACTATAAGTGTAATGAGGGAAGTTTACAGTAAATCAGTCTGCCTGGTTTGGAAAACTAGAATTTATTAACCCATTTCCCAAAGGCCCAGTGTTACCTATGAGATTAGAGGAAAATTGTCACAGTTTCTGTTTTAGAGCAGGGGCACTTTATAGTACGACTATATCGTCTAATTGTTTAAAAATTTATTGTGTTTTATTGAAATGAAATCAATTTACCGCATACTATTAATTGTTTGTAAGATTAGAGGCAGTCAAAAAGTCTGGGGAATGCTGAGCACATTTGCAGCTCTGTTTTTCAGCTGGGATTTTCTGCACAGGCTCTGATCCACTCCTGTTGCTGACCACGAAAGGGCTGTCAATATGCTGGTTAACCAAGATGCTTCTGCATGGAAAGCTTCCAGCAGTGGTATCAGCGAAGTGGTGCCACTAATAAACCTTCCATTAATTGCTCAAGTGGTACCTGGACGAGACTCAGAGGCCAGAAGCAGGGTAACCTGTCCCTGCAGGGTGTCAGGCTGAGTGTCAGGCTGTGAGCTGGCAGGGTGTGTGAGCTGGGGTATAAATCACTCACACTCAGGCCATCAATGAAGTGCTAAGCATGTTTGGGAGAATGCTTAAAATTCTAAATGAAGAGTTAGGTGATGCTTTTTTCTCATTTATAGCCACAGAACCTTGTACCTGTTAACTCCCCCTGTGTCATTTTCTTTTCCATTGCTTTATGAAGAAGAAACACAAATATATGCACTTGTTATAGGCATTGCAAAATAATTAATCCTGTGTTCTTTACACACTTTAACTGATATCACCAGATATTATGCTAATATTTTTGTATATATGTATATACAGTAATATCTCAATCCTTTTTGTGTTAAGGGGAAAAAGTGAACATTAGAAGATTAACAAAATAGTATGCATCTTTTAATCCTGCCATGTTCCACCACATCTGATAGTTTTATATATTTTTTATATCTACTCATGTAATTCAGTTGAAGGACTGGAGCCTTCTCTTGTAAAATTTAATAAATTTAAAAAATTATTCCCGGTATTTCTCCTCACTTAACCTTAGCATCAGAACTTGATAAATTAATTTTGGTGGCTTTCTGCTCAGTTTCACTTTCAGATTCTCATGTATGCGCAATTCTTTGATAGTAGTATTCGTGAAGAACAGGAGAAATGTTATATACAAACAAAGGAGAAGGCATAGTTTCAGTACTCTGGAACATGTTGGGGCACATCTTTATACTGAGGATGGGATCATGGTCCTCCACTAAAGGCCATTTGTAAAATCCATTCCTGGCAAGGCCATTTGGAATGTTTTTATGTGCCATGTACAGAAACCATAATACATGGATACGACATATCTCCATTTTTGTTTCCATCTTTAAAAGCAATGCTACAGTACTAATAGGAAACAATTCCACCACATTGACTTTTTACATAATTTTCTTTATTTTACTCTGCTATGTCTTGATTTGATGCCACTCTAGCCACTACATTTTGAAGTTTTTATTGCTGAACAGTCTTTACTTTAACACACTGCAAATAATGAAACAAAAAAAACCTTAAATTTTTTGTTCCATGTGAAGAATTTCAGGCAGAAGGAACACTGTACAAGAAGGTGCTGTGATGTGCTATGTCAGTGCCTTCCAGTCCAAACATATTAACCCAGATCACTGTATTTCCCCCCTACTTAAATAACAGACAAAGACTGTACTTTCTAAAATAAGCAGCTGCTCAGACAAATCAGAATGGAAGTAGAAACCGGGAATTTCAGATATGCCCATCTGAACTATGTACCCATATAAGCCACTGTTGAACTTCACTCTTGTAGCAGCCAGAATTGTAAGAAACAGAAAGTTGCAGTACATGGACAGGAAGTGCAAAGTACAGAAAAGCCCTATCATTTGCCAAAGACATGTGAAGCTAGTAATATAAAATCTTTTATCTTGAGGTTAGAATTATCTTGTAGTTGTACTGGAAGATTACTCTGGGAGTCCAAATGAAACCCTGCTGTGTAACTCCTATCTAGTCTTGAAAAACATGTGCAAACAGAATAACAATGCAGAAGGCAAAATGCTCGTATTATGGCTGCAGAAAGCCAAAAATTTGGAATATCTGCCACATTTTCCAAGTCAAACCCATATTTCCATATGAAGTCTGTGCATAGGCTTAAATGTACCCTCTTTTTAGCATCAGACTGGTGTATGTACTCATTAAATTACTTCAGATATTTTACATTCCCATTGCAGTCTTCCATATAAGTCAAATTGGTATATCCTGTAAAGCTTACACTTATAAATAATGACAAGATATAATTAATGCTCCTAAAAATCTGTTAGCTGCAAACAGAAGCTGAGACATGGTATAAGGTTCTTGGGAGCCATAAAATAGCATGCAGAAGGAAGACAGAGAGAAGTTCAGAATTCTGCTGTACCTTTTGAGGAAGCTTGAAGGATCAAGTCTGAAATGGATGCAGTTCCAGATATGTTACTATTTAAAAGAATAAAGAAAAAGTAGGGGAGAATTGCACAGTGTTTTACCAAAAAAATACAGCTCATAATTACTTAATACGTAAATATGAGAAAGATTGAGGAGATAGGGTTGTTATGGGTGTACTAAGAGAAAAGACAATGTCAGAATGATGCTTTCATGAATAAGCCTTGGAGAAATCCAGAACTCTGTGAGAAAATACATATTTTCACTGCGACAAATTTAGGCTCAAGTGGCATTATAAAGCCATCTGAGCTGTAGAGGTAAGTCTCAGTTAATTTGCAGATGAGTGCAATTTGGAAAGTAAATTCTGCTCGTCTCACTCTTGTACAGGTCATCACAGAATGGCTGCTCCTTGAGGAAGACAAGAAAGATTTTGTCCCTAGGAAGGAAAAAAAAGAAGTCTAATAATACAGAAAATAACCCCAGAGTTAGGGATCATATTTGTTAGGGTAAAAAAACTTAGTATTTCAATGAATTTTACATCTGTTTTAAAGCTCTAGTGTGATGAGACATCCTTTGGTTTTCTCTGATTCTGTTCCAACAGAATGAAATCACTTCCTGTAGGTAGAAACCCAAATTCTTAGTGGAATATTTCCTGGTCCCAGTAGAACTGATATTATTTTGTATAACTGTTTCAGCTCATGCTATTAAGAACTTTCCTGTGATTTCTGGATCACAGATTAATTCCAGAATCCTCCAAGTCACTGACTGAAATATTGTGAAACTGCACATCATTGTATGTGAAAAGGGTATTGAGATCTTGTTCATGCTGCTGGTACTTCACAGTCCGATTATTGTAACACATTTCATTTCAATCTTCCCTTCTGTCTTGAGAGTTGCCAGCAAATGGTCCAGAACTTCAGTCAGACTTCTTTTCTATTAGAGTTGTCACCAGAATGGCTCCTGAATTCTTTATAGGCTCTGGTGATGTGATCTAGAATAAAGGCCTGCTTTTGACCTTCAGGCATTGGCATGGCCTTGCTCAAACTTACTTTTTGACCTTTGTGTCTCCTGACGTTCTGTGTCCTCTCCTTGGATCACCAGCCAGGCTGCCTTTCCCAGGCTGGGCTTGTCACCTTTAAAGTAATGGTTGCAAGTGTATTGATGCAGTAATGACTTTACAGCCCAGCAAGCTCCACTTCATTAAATTGGTTGTAATTTGAACTCTGAAACAAGATAGCATCTTCTGTAATTATATTTAAATAAATTAAGGTTAGAACTGAGGTATTTAGTTAGTGATAGATTGCCTTTATTTATTCTTATACCTTGTCCCAGGACATTGTATGCATAATTAAAAAAATAAGGCCTATACTCTCATATAGTATGGTTATGATATATAAGCACATTGACATGAAATTTAATGGTGCAATTAGCAACAGTATTTTCTGTGTTATTCATAAAAGCTGTTGCAGTATTTTACACTGCTTCCTAGTAATTAGTATATTAGTAATCCAGGTGATGGGGAGAGAAGTATTATGTAATGGTAACTGCTTCATTTCAGAAACACCAGGGCTTTATGTATATTCAGCCTTAGTTCTGCATTCCTTTTCCTTTGCAGTTTACAAATATGCTCATTTTGCAGCAACACAGGCTCTTCCTCACTTTGGAAATGGGAAGGAAATAAAGTGGAAGCTGTGTAACCTGTGTTTACTGGCCTAATTTCAGTCTCTTTTAAAAATCATCTTGAGTCTAGCATAATTCTGCTGAAAATGTGGTAGTACAAAACTTGGAAAAGATCAATTTAGGCACTAGTATTCGAGTGCACAGAGTGTATCTCTTCCAAAAGAGAGACAGATTTTTTTTTCTAAGTTCTTATGTGAAGTGTAAGAGATATTCTTTTGTAATATTTGAGAGCTAATCATTGGATAATGGGTGTTGCATGTTTAATGCAACAGTGTAGCTGTCATGTTTTTCTTTTCTTTTTCTTTATTTTCTTCTTTCTGCACATTCACCTCTTCTTGAACAGAAATAAAAGGTTCAAGGCTTGTCAGCATCAGTTTATAGATAGCTGTTTAAAAATAATGAGGTATTGGGTATTGTAAGGCTCAGGGCTGTCTTGCCAGACTCATTTATTTCCATTCACCTTTTGTCAGAATTGCAGACAGAAGACATTCAATTAAAACTTGTCACCTGTTGCGTGTGACCTAATTTGTATTTGTGACTGTCACAGATTAGGATACATATGGAGCCATTTAAAAATGTAAAGGAACAATAGGATTCTTAAACATTTTATGTCACATTTTCTTCATGTGAACATCTTTGTTTATGGACCATTCTTCAAGGGAGATCACTTGGGCTGAGAAATAATAGAATTTATTTACAAAAAGTCTCATTTACATGGGAAAACGAAGGGGGTTTTTATTAACGTTCTTTTGTGGTTTAATGCATAAATGGCAGTGCACAAAATTTCAGCATGTAGATGATTAGTTCATGCAAAGTTAATGTTCCTTTCAAGAGAGGTTGAGTACTGAGCTGTGTAAGTAATGCATTTATCAGTTCTTTCGTCAAATTGAAAAAAACAAACCAGTGGGCTTTAGCCTAAGAGATGTGTTTATCAGTTCCTTTGCAAAAATCCAGCCTATCTCATCCCCTCCTCCCAGGACAAAAATGAAATTTCCAAAATACTGGTTACATTTGGTTGCCTTGAAACTTTGTTTAGTATTAAGCATTAGCAAAATCTGAAATATTAGTTTGAAGCATTTGTTGTGCAAAAGCAGTATTATTCTCTTTTGTTTTTTCAACCTGAAACAATTTACTAAATATTTTAATTAGCCTGATTATTTGGCATTTTTTAATAATAAACTGTTTTTTACAAATTGTTTCAGAGGAACAGATAAATTAAACAACTAGTCACAGATTAAGTTAGATATTAAAGTAATAAACACTGTTTTGTTTTTCAGTCAATTATATGGGTCAGTTAATGAATTAATTGTTTTACAGGCACATCTTGAGAACAGCCAGTTTCATCCCACATTAACAAATACTTTTTGGTGCTCGTTGAATGCAAAGTAGGAGGATGAGTTTTAGACTTCCTATGCTACTCTAAATAATGTGTTTAATTGTGGAGATGGCTATAGGAAGACAACACTGAAGCCTTCCCCTGGTAATTGTTAATTCAGCCATAGATCAGGAAAACTTTAATGTGAGTCATAGCTTCTATCTTCTTTGATGAATTAAGGCTCTGTTTTCAAAATTCTGTCTGCCTAGTAGACACATATTTTACATCTCTAGCTGAATTTTTACCTGCATAAGGTGTTATCCAAATACTTGGTAAACTGATTGCAGAAGCTCTTTGGCATCTTTGTAATTCAGCACATAAAATAAGTATGCAGATCCAGAAAAAATGATAGCTGATATTATCTAATTTCTTCAGCTGTGTTACTTTTCTGCTTGTTTCTACTGTATTGAGAGAGATCTTTCATGGTTTAAAGTATTTTTTCCACTGCAAATCTCTCAGACTGCAGGGTTAATGCTCTAGACTCTAACCCCAAATTATAGAGGTTGCTGAAGTGCCTAAAGAGTATCTAGATGAGTGTGCATTCTTAAATCTCAATACATTCTGTCTCTGTTCATGGTGGAAAAATCAACTAGTTTTTCTGGCTTATGTAAATAAAAGCAAAATGGAGTTTATAATATTCACTGAAGTTTATTCAGCAATCTTAGAAATAATCACAGTAAGTTCAAGTGAACTGGAGCATTCTATTAAGACATTGTCCCAAAGGAGAAGCACACTGGAACCTGCCATTAAAATTATATTTGTACTTTTCCAGTTTTGTTGTTAATCTGGGGCTTTTTACCTCTACCACCAGTGTTCCTCTAGAGCTTGGCAAGATGCAGTTATGTGGGTATTCATTTTTACCTGTCTCACTGTTGAAGACAATGCTGGGAATCTTGCAGACATCTGTAGAAAATGGATTGTTAGCCAGTTACATATGTCAAAAAATGAGATAGGAATATTTTTCATACATATCAAATGCTGTGTTAGAGGTGGAGCTTGCCAGGGTGGCGTTGATGTAGAACATACCAGATTGCCATGAGACTGTTATGTAGGGGAAACAGGAAGGGAGCAGAATGTGAAATTCCTTAGGGAAGTAAAAATTGCACATTTCAGTCTGATTTCAAACCTGTTGTTTACTAATGAAGTAATTTTTTTTTCCTCAAAGAAAAACCTCTGCAATTAAAGGGAGTGAACAATTTCTTACAGGCAAACCTGGTGTTGGTAGGGCTTGATTTGAAGGATTGGGCTAATGCCTTCCAATATAACTTGTGGGTATAGAGCTCTGTGGAAAGGACAAGAATGTTTGTGCGTCCGGTGAACAAATAAACACTGGCAGCTTGTAGCCAAGGTGAGGAGGAGAGGATGGAGAAGAAAAATAGAGATGGATGATAAAGGAGTAAATAGGGATGGATGATAAAAGGAGTAAATAATATGCTTTTAATATGGCTTGGATCTGTATGGAAAATGAGATTACATGGTTAAATAGTATTTTCATAGTGAGGACCTGAATTGCAAAGTCAATAATATACTGAGGTATGGGCAGTCCTGTTGGTTATGTGGCATCATCACAGTGGGTGTCTGTCCTGCATGAGGTCTTCAAGGCAGTATGAGGAAAGAACCACAGAACAGGAATAATAATTTACATTTATTGGCAAGGTAGAAACAGATGAGGAAATACAAAGAAAATAAGTTCAGATTTACCTGTGTTGTTTAGATTTAATAACCTGGTGTGTAGCTCATGTGGCACATCCGCTCTGGCCTTCAGTTGTTTCTGTGCGAGGCTGTGTGGACACATTTAGTGCAGAGTAAGTGCCCAATGTGATTTTGTTGTGTGTTGTGTAGCATTTGATAGAAATCTTGCAAAGATTATGTAAGGAACCAGGAGGCAGAGGTTTTTGTAGAAGCTTATATAGTGACTGTATAATAGCATTTATTCCCTGAAGAATAGGTGGAGAATTTCTTATGTTGTATCAGTACATGTTGGTTTAAAAAGCAGCTATTGCACTGAGTTACACAGTTTCCATCTCTCCCTGTATTACAGCTCTACAGCCCAACCCTCATCTTCTGAGATGTGTAAGTCATGTCTAAATCTCTCATCACCCATCACTCCTGAACAAATGAATTCGTGAGATCTGCTTGTCCTGAGATGTAAAGTTAATGTGTTGCACTTTAACATTGAAAGTAACTGCTCTCTTAACTGGTGGCAAGCCTGTTCTTCCTATTTCTACCCTGTGGTCATCCCTATTTTTCCCTTTAGGGCGCTTGGTGTTGTTTCTCTGTTGAAGGCTTTTCAAATGAGCATTAGGAAATGTGAAGAATCACATTGTCTTATCTGTGGTGGAGCTGTGTTCAGTGACATGAATGTTTTGACCCTGTTATAATACATATAGTGCAGTTCATTGGGAGATATTACATGATTTTTTTATGGGTGGAGTGGGTATCTTTCTTTTCACTTCATGGTTGAGGACTGATTGGGTGAGTGAACTGAGATGCTGAAGATTTTGTGAAGCCACAATGCACAGCAGAGCTGAAGCAGAGGTCAACCTAATTTCTCCAGATGTCACCATATCCTCCTTAATAATCTGAATACAGACTGTGTAGAATTCAAACAGTTACGTCTGTGACTGATGTAAAGCTCCTCCTGCCCCAAATGAGGATCTTTGTGGACAAAATTACTTTTATTTCTTCCCTTTGCTATTCTAACAAAGGAGGCATCAGTTGCTACTCTCTTGAGAACTACTGTCTTGATAAATGAAACTTTATGTAATAAATTCTCTCATACAAGTTATAGGAGTTACAGAGGAACATCCATGGATATACTTTGGAACCTCTGGATTTCAGTTTGCTACCTGCTAAACTCCACAGTTTTTATGGAATATCAGATGGGTATAGCTTGTTAAGCAGTGTCTTGCACTGTGTTTACTCCTATAAAGACCCTTGGAAAGTAAAATACCACATAGGGTGTGTTAGAGTATCAGAAGTCAAATCCTAAGTATCTACTTCCTCATAGATACAGAAAAATATAGATATAGGATATCTTACAGATAAAGGAAATATTAGGAGCCAAAATGATGATAAACTCTATCAATTTTAATGGATGGATTATAAAGCTCTAATTTATTGGTGTTACATTGTCAAAACTATTTTCACATTAAAATTTGAATTATAGACTTAGGTTATTTTAAATTGTGCAATACAATTGCCCTCCAGTTATCTAGAAGTTAGGGTTTTGTAAAATAAAGCTTTATTTATAGATAAAGTAATGTACATTAGATGAGGGCATGGATCTAAGTAAAATTTTGCTATAGTGACATTTTTCTGTATTTCCTTCCATTGGGTATGTGAATGGCTTGAGTGTATCTCATCTAATGCAAAGGAGGTAAAAAAAAATGTTCATCTTGGTAGATTTATATTATTTTAATTTAAGCTTCAGTTCCATTACTTTTTGATTAAACATACTTATGTCTGATGCTATCCATCTTTTATCACTATGAAATCTGTTCCCAAGCAGAAAGAAGGATGGCATCTGAATTATGCAGAAATCATTTTCTATCTATTTTTCTTCAAATGCTGGGCAGCCTTTTTCATAATCCCACCAATATTGCGTGTGGCTTGTTCTAATCCTCTGCCTATTTCTGAATATTCAACTATCAAACCTTGGTCTTCTGCTGTTTGTTTTTATGGCAGTGTATTGTCCTGGATGTCATTTGCTTCAGCTGTAGCTCAAACTCCCAATTCAAGTGTGAAGAACACTGAATTGTCATTAGTTCTGAAAGGTTTAAGCTATCAGTTTTTATAGTGGTGGTCTTGTAGTTTGTGCATTTCTAAGTATAACTTTAAAAAATAAAAACGGAAATAACTGTACTCTGTTGATTGAATTAGCAAAAATTTTATCAAACAGCGTAGATCACAAATCAGTCACAAGTTACATAGTTAAGTACCATAAATAAGATTTCATTCATAGTTATGCACTGACCTCTTGGGGTATGTGGTTCATTTGTGTTACTGTTTAATCTTGTGATCCCCATGAATGCAACTGGAGACACACAATAAGAAATGTACTTCTTGGGTATGATGGACTGACATCCCCAGTCTTCTGCAGTAAACCAGGTGAAATTTCACTGTGAAGTAGGGGTGATCATTACCTGCTTTCCTGATGAGCAAGAGCTATTGACCACTGTTGGATACAACTCACTGAATTATAGTTGCAGGTGATGGTTGTGGTTGTGTCCTCAAAGCAAGCATCTCCTTTCTGTTTAAGTAACCCAGGAAATACAGGCAAAAAAAAAAAAAAAACAAACCAAAAAAAAAACCCAAAAAAAAAAAAAAACCAAACAAACAATACCGCCCTAACAATAGTTGGCCTTGGATTTCTGGCTAGTTGGCAAAACAGTTTTCCTTTAAAAAACCCAGTCAATCCATTTTGGTTTCTGAGAAGGAAAGAGGACTGACAGATGTTTCCTGGTTACTAGTCTGGGCTACCTGTGCGGGTTCGGAGGCAGCACTTAAACTTTGTGCTGTGTTCTTCTTGCTGTGCACATGAACTGTAACTTCTTTGGTGGTGGCTTCCCTTGCTGTCCAGAAGCCAGTTCTTGTGGTATTTTCTGTCTAAGAGAGAGACCAGAGGGAAGGGACATAGAAGAGTGGGGCACAATAATAGCAATAGAAAGTAGATGCAGAGGGAGGAGAGCTAAAATAGACAATGAAAAGAAAAGTGAGAAGGTGAGCTGCACTTTATTACATCACTCACAGGGGCCTTTGGTACTTAATGTGTCCTTCCATTCTTGTGTTGTTAAATCCGTGTCATCAGGGATAGGTTTTGCACTTGGTATTATTTGTCCTGTTGTCCTGCATGTGTGCCAAGTTCTTCCACTTCCCTGTTATGTTACTGCTTGGTTTTAGCCACATTCCTCTGGGCTGTCTGGAAATCTGCCTCGGTGACTCAGAAAGAAATAAAAATATTTCCTTGTTTTGTAAGACCTACTGTCTTTGCACCCTTTCACCTTGTTTCATTTTGCCCATGAGAGCAGCTATAGCTTGTTTCAGGATGGTAAATTTCTATATATCCATACAAACCAGGCAGCAGAATGCTGTATTGAAGGAATGAACAGTATGGAGGTAGAACACAAATGTTAATTCATCATTGATGCCATCTGAATGCACAACTGTACAATTTCTTTCAAATCCTCATGAACAATTTCAGTGTTTAAGCCACATATATATTCTTATTTTTCTAGGGACACTTACTTTGTATCCTCTGGCCATGTTAATCCATCTTAATTTGGTTTTGACTGTCTAGACTGTATGCAGGACTCATTGTTTCTAAAGTTCAAATTCTCTGTACTCTCTGCTCATAATGTTATGCTTCTATATCCATGGTGTTTATTACAGCCTTGAAATTCTGCTTCTGGCAAAGATGACTTAAGATTAGGCTCTTTCAAATGGAAACTAAACTTGCTAGCTGTTTTTAATAATATGTAAAAATGAATGAATGGTTTTAAATGAACAGGAAATTATGTTGTATACTTAGTCTTGCATGTGTGGAACTCTAAACTGCTTGCAAATACTTGTAATGCTGATTTCCCATGCTTTCTAAAATTAATCTTTTGAAATAAACATTCTTTTAATATAAATATTGGAAGGCAGGAAATAGAAGATTGCTACCTGAAAGGCATGCTCATAATGTATTTAATTACATGTTTGCTTGTGTTTCCAAACGTAGGTGTGCGCCTAGACCGAGTACGTGGGGGTCGCCAGAAGTACAAGCGCAGAATAGATGCAGAGAACAGCCCATACCTGAACCCTCAGCTAGTTCAGCCAGCAAAAAAGCCATGTGAGTACACCACATGCACAGCACTTCTCTCTCAGTGCAGGCTATTGACTCCTAGCCCTGTTTGCTAAGCTCCTTCCGGGTTGAACACGGGTTTGGTCAGAAAATATTACCATGATGACTATATCGATTTGGCTGCTAACAGGTTTTGTTTTAAATATGCTCTTCTTTCTCAAGTGGAGTTGAACAAAGAGTGTTTTTACAGGTGGAAGTGTATAAAAGCATGGTTTATGCAGTGCAAATTTTACATTTACAGGTTATCTTTATTTTCAGTGGTACATAAAATGGTTCATACTGTGATCATTAGCTCATTGAAGCTTCTACTTTCAGATTTCACAAGAAAGTGATTTTTGTAGTTTTCACTAACTAAATGAGTTTGACTGCTCAACCTCCCAATGAAAATACATTAAGAGCCTCATTAATTTATACCTATAGATTAATACACTACCTAGCATTAGATTAAAACAGCAATATGCCACACTAATAACAAAGCAGAAAGTGGTAGTTTGGGCTTTAGTACCCTCATGGACTTTTTTTTCTTTGTTTTGTTATGTTTTAATAATGTCCTTGATTGTATCTCTCCAGGCTGAAATTAAGAGAGAAAGAGATGATCATCTCACTGCTAAAATACAAGTTCCATCCTCTTTGCGATTAACTAAAAATAGTTAGGGGTTTTGCTTTGCAGCTTATATAAACTCAAGCAGTGACTGTACTAATTCCATGAAGTAAATTTAATAGCATTATAGCTGTAGTGCAAGAGGCTGGTATATTACCCTGCAGAGACACACAGGCTCTGTATCAGGTGTTGTAAACTCTTCCAAATTCAAATGGGAATACACACATCCCGTTGCTCCTGCTGAGGAGGTTAATTTGCTCCTAACATGGATAAATAAGCCAGTGAAATAAGGAGGGCAAATTCCTTCTTGTCTCCCATTTGCCTCTGCCTTTAAGCCTCTGACAACACACATGTCAGGTTTTAGCCCCTCGAAAATACCTGGCTGGATGGAAAATGGAATCTGTTTCTGATCGTGTTCCCCAGTAGGGGACAGTGCTGTGTACAATACGTTTGAGCATATGGGGATCTGGAGAGCAAATAAACAGTCTTTGAACTGTAAGTGAAAGGGCATTTTAGCTGTGTCAAAGAAAAAACAGCCAGTTTTACATAAAATTAAGGCTTAAGTGAACATATGGCATAGTTTCCTTTTGCCTTTCCAAAAAACATTATGCTGATTATATTCCTTCAATTGTCCAATCTGGCATCTTCTACTCAGCCTCCATAAGCTGTCCCACTGTTCTGTAAATACAATCTAGGGCTGCACTAAGCAGATTTTGCACATTATAATAAAAACTTTCTGATAATACAATAAAATTTAATAAACTCTAATGCTTAATTTCATTAGAGGTTTAGTTTTCCTGGGTGCACAGATTGTCAGTTTTTCATTTACTTGATATTGTCATTGAGTAGAAATGTTGATAGCCTAACATACCAAAAAAAGCCAAGACCAAACAGACAAAAAACACCCAATCCAACCCAAAAGCCCCAAGCCCTCAAGATATGAGCAGAGGTTAATGCAGTTGTACTGGAATACAAGAATCTCTGTGTAAACCCAAGATTATTGCAGTATGGTGCATTACATTACCTATAAGGCGATAACTGCACCGATTTCTGTAAGCTCCGTTGTCTGAGATAAACTAACCTCCTCATAAATCATTACTCATTATCTGAGTGCCTCCCTCTGTTTTTCTTAGCTTGTCCAAGTACAAACAATTTTGTCATAAACATTTTTAAAACTTAATTTTCAAATGCTGGCAGATAAGTGTCCAGACTTGAAACAGTTGAATCGGTTTTGTGTGGAAGTAGCCTGGGAGATTTTCTGGACCCTGACTGATAGTTTGTGTGTAACAAAGGCACAGGAATGAAAATTGGGTTCTATTGATTCTAATTAGGGAAACATTAAATAAGATTTACCTTGAAACAGTGCTCATGGCTATTCAATTTCCTGAGTGATGGAGTTTTCTGAGTACATTCAGAATTTTTCTATGTTCTGTGCTAACGCATGTGCCAATACATGTAGCTTTTTTCCCCTGTAAGGAAAGAGCAGGTGTTTGGAGGATCTTTTCTACACCTACTTCTGATCTCTGTTGTATTTTCCAGCTTCACCATAGAATTTCATGGCCTGGCCATAGATTTCATTGAATGCAGAAATAAAAAGGATTTGAGATTTTGCAAATCCTGAGTCAAAACAGTCAATATTCCTAAATCATCTATGGAATGTCATTGGTGAGATGCCTCATATGCAAATGAAAGTTATTCTTTGGCCATTTCTTCTGTTGCAGGGGAAAAAAAACCCAGAACTTGGGGATGAGAGTGCTTCTTCATTCATTTCTCATGGTTTAAAAAACCAAAAAGTAGAAGTCCTCAGCTGCATATGTTTGGATGTTAAGAAACTCTTTATTAATTTATCCTATTTTCCTAACCCATTAAAAATACTGGAATTTGGAAAGAAGTAATGCTGTCTTTTCTCACTTACATGTTTTCCATGTGAAGTTGAACAGGTTATAAAGAGACTGTTTAAAAATTAAAAAAATCCTGCAGAGGCTGTTTGCCAATATAAGTTTAAACTACCATCTGTCATTTGTAAATAAGAATAGAATTCCTCATTAATCAGTTTGATAATCAGTCAACTGTTGAGATCAAAAATTGCATCAGTTGGCATAGTTCCTACAGTTCATATAAAGCATGAATATGTTCCCTTGTAATAAAACAAGCTTGATGTGATGGTTTCCAGTTGGCTCTTGCACTTATTATATGAAGGACTAACATATATCACAACTTCTGACACACAAATTTGGAATAAGGCAAAAATTGTAGAGACAGTAGATCAGAGTCAAGGAGTCTGTGTCACTAAAGAGCAGTAAAGTATCAGAAATCTGAATCAAGTGAGCATTTTGTGGAAAAATGTCATGGACTAGTAGAGATCCTTTCTGACACTGATGCCTTAGGTTTTAGCTTTTATATTTTTCAGATTCTGTACTGGTTTAGTGTGTAGTTCTGAGCTTCACATTAAGGGATAGTGAGCTCTCTTCACAGGGTAGGTAGACAAAACAATTCCTTTTCTAGCTTGGGACCAAAGACAACTGATCCAAATTTCAGGCCCAAGGGCATAAACAGCGTGGCCTGAAGAGAGGAAAACAAGGATGGGACTTCATAACCTAAAGCTCTAATTGGACAATTAACTCCAGTATGCTAATGGACCAGAACTTATACAAGTGTGAGACCTCAGGACAGGTCAACCATTTTGGGTCCATATTGGGTGTAGCCCTGGCTGGGCTCTTGTGCTGCTCAAGATGTATTCATTGAGGCCTTTTAATAAATGCCTGCTTTGTTCTTTAACTCTGCCTAGCCTGTGTTCTAGGTCAGCTTTGACAACACTGCTGGGCAAGTCACATCCCAGTCAGCTTCCATTGCAGGAGAACAGTGTGGTCTGTCCTGTGATGTACATGCAGATGGGGAAAATTTTACTGAATTATACTGATTCTGGCACCATTCTCTGCACTCAGAAAATACTTGGTGTTTTCTCACAGTGGAATCCCATTTATATCAAGCCTTATAATGTTTTATCTCTCTGAAGGGAACAGATTCATGTAAAATCACTAAAGGGTGTCATTTGGGCTTTAAATTCTGATGGTGCATTTGAGGTCAAAAGATGTACCTACCAGGAAAAGTAAAATATAAATATATTGGGAAATATAGTAATGTACCCTGTATTAGGAGGCTTAATGAATTAGTCCTTTTCCCATTTTTCAGTTCTGCCTTCTCATAGAAATAAATCAGGCCCCTGTATAGAGATAAAATATTGCCATTGTGTCTTCACATGGATATAGTGCTCATATTATGTTTATCCTACTTCTAGAATAGCAACAGTGTATTGTAAATCTTGTGGGCTCTTCTCTTTTTTTCTTCTCTGCATTTTTCCATATAACTTAATTGATTATTCCAAATAGGTGTCACAAGTCAACTGAATAAAAAAGTAAATATTTAACATGTGAATGAAAATGCTATATAGATAAAAATAAGCAGTGTGTAACTATGATAAAGTATCATTCCATGCACAAAACCAGTTTTCTAAGGTAGAGTTTGCATACTTTCATACTTTGCTTAATTTTTTGCCCTTTTTTCTCTTTGATTTTAGTGTTTTTTCCTGTTTAGAAATGAGAAGGAGATTATTGGTCTGGGTTTGTAGGTAAAGAATGGTAGTTCAGGTCACTGACAGAAGTTACAGGTTTCAGTGATTGACTAATTGCATGTGGTATTTACTCACTCAAAAATACCCCTGCCTTTAAGGGGTGGGGTGAGTTGCAGGTAAAAAGATGAAGGCAAAATTTTTCTATTTGAACAGTAGAAAATGTCCTGTACTGCATTAATCTTTTCCTATAAACTTTGTACTCCGGTAATTAACAGGGATCATGTATTTCTATGTTCTATTGAATTTATTGTTTAAGAACATACATGTCTGGCTTGATAAACACTGTTAATGGTTCAGATTTGTTTGTGCTGTAACCACTTGTAGGAGGTCATGAAGTTACAATAAGGTGTAGTTAAGTTCAGTGTCTTAAGACAAATTTTTGTGCACTTTGAAATCTGAGCCATCTGTTTGAAGTGTAGAATGATGCTGCTGGTGATCTTGTAATGTTCTGGACCATTTTTACAGATAACAAGATTGTCTCCCATTTGCTGGTGGCTGAGCCAGAGAAGATCTATGCTATGCCTGACCCCACTGTTCCAGACAGTGACATCAAAGCACTTACCACTCTTTGTGACCTGGCAGACAGAGAACTGGTGGTGATCATTGGATGGGCTAAGCATATTCCAGGTACATACGGTGTTTATTGCAAATAGATAATGTACAGAAATCATTGTGTGACTTATTCTGTATTGGTAAAATATACTACTTTTTTCCTCTCCCTACAATGCATAGAGTTTTCCTAAGGCTCCAGATTATTCCCACAGAACACAGTTTAGATGGTGACATATTTTACCTTGGAGGTAGTAGTGTTGTTGCTGTGAGTGTTACTATGTTAATGAGTTTCACATGCTGCTTAAAGAATTTTTTTTGATATATTGCTATTATTCAGATAAACTCCCCTTGCTATGCAGAGCATTAGCCTGGCTTAAAAGGTCATACAAGTCCTCTCCTCTGTAGTCATCTGATTCAGTAGTATTTGAATAAAAGTCTGGCTCCTCTGTTAGGTAAATGCAGCACTACTGACCACAGGAGGTGAAAAAATTCAGTTATGTTTTGGCAAGGCACAGAGGAATTGTTCTTTTCATTGACTGATCTAGTGTGAGAACTGAACTGTACCAGCAATTCAGTACAAAGAACTGAATTATCCCAAAAAATCTCCCCTTGCAACTTAGTATTTCCTTGGTCTGCATGGAATGGACTGCAGTCTGCATCACATAAATGCACTGATATTATAAAAGCTGACTGGCAATCTTATTAGCAAGAAAAATGGAGGTCATCAAAAGCAGTTTCTCAGAAGATTAGCAATTCCTTCAGATAACATTTCAGGTGTATTTTTGCCCCTCCCCAGTGCTGAGGTGTTTGTTCTTGCTCTGTGAGCTAGCAGACAAACTTACAGAAGTCTCCAGGGTTCTCAGTCTATCACCTTTCACAAAAGTCACACAAAAAAAGGTCAGCAAAAAGAGAAAAACTCTTGTTTCTTAAGGTATTTTTCTTGTCCAGCAGATGAGTGAGCATGTTGGTGTGTTTTCATCAGCTCATTAGTTTTCTAATTTTGATAGTGGAGCCTTATTAAGCATGAGAGTGGATAACCTTTCATTCCTCAGAGTAATAAGTCATTCTCATTTTAGATGTGATTTTGGGACAACTTAATAGTAGAATAAATAATCCAGTCCGTTGTTTGTTTATCAGAGTTAAAGATATTTTATTTGTAGTTTCAAAAGAAATTGCAAAGAAATATTCTTGCTGTTTGTTTCTTTTTCCCTTGTCCTTATCAGTTCTTCTGGGTCATCTTAGATAAATATAAACACAATATATGTACAAACATAATCAAAGAATAATAATAATTTGTACCTTTATGAAGTGATTTTTTTTTAACTTCAGAGGAAAGACAACAGCCTATGGACTCTAAAATAGTCAGTTGAAATTTAGTCATTTTCTGTGCCACAAATGGTGTATAAACAAGCTCTTGTATCACAAGCAGTGTTTTTCTGGTACAGTTAACTTATTTCTGTCTCCTTAAACTAGTTTGTCTTTATGCTTTGAATGCTACAGTAATTTCTTTAATCAAATTGATGGAAGTCCCTTTCCCAGCCCACACTGAAACCAATTTATTGGTCATGATACGCCGGCTATGTTGCTAACAGTCGTAACGAACTGTCAGGCAATATCGCAGTGCAGCTAATTTGAAGTCATTAGGTGTGCAGCGTTCAGGCAACAATTTGTTACAGTGGTTAGGAACACAGCTGACATTTCTGAATGGCTTTGTTCAGAGCACTTCTAGATGAGCCCAAGCAAATTGTAAACTAATTTAAACATCACTCTATATTATAGGAGCTACTTTGTCTTACACTGGTTGCTAATAAAGCACCCCAAATTAAGTCAGAATGAGTTAAGCAGGTGAGTTTGAGTTTCATCTTTGGAAGATACCTAGATCACCTTAACCAAAATAGAGTAGCTCTCAAAGAAGTCAGTCATGCTCCATAGCAGTTGCAGGGGAAGTTTTGTCAGTCTGATTTGTGAATATGCTGTGTAGCTTGGATTTGGCTGGAGCAATGGGAAGAGCAGAGGGATGAGACTGAACAGCTTTTAAAATGAAGGCTTTGGTTAGTGTGGAAAAGTGTGGATGCCATAAACTGGCCCTGAAAATTTAAAATTTGACCTACTTGAGGAATTCACCTGCCACAAAACAGCCTTTTAGTACAAAGTAAGCTCAAACCACACCTACAGTGGTTAAGCCACCCTAGGTAAGTGCACTTACCTGTTTTCATTTACAAATGAGAGTTAAAAAAAAAAAAAAAAAAACAGGCCATAAAGACAATATTTTTATAAGCCTTCAGGTAACAGAGGACAGTGATAAAATCTGTGCTTGTTTTCTGGCATTTGATCACAAAAATCAAAATGCAAAAGGGCTGGACATGCTAAAGGACAAATACATTGAGCTTCTGTAGCTTGGTTTTGAATGTTGGACTGATGAACTTGGACTAACTGTGCTCAGCTGATGTCTGGCACAAAACAGTGTCTGGAAGAGCCTGCATTGGTGCTGCCTGTTTGCAGAACTAACAAATGTTACTGTAGGCAGAAGCATAACAGGATGGGGAAAAGGATGAATTAGGAAAGGGGTGCAAATTGCATAAAAGTTCACTGTAGCTTGGCAGACTAAGTAAACCCTTGGTGTAAATCTTGTAGAGTCGATTAATTACACCAGTAGTGAATTTGTGCCTAGCACAGCAAAGCAGCAATCAGCAAATCTTTCTTTACTATAGTGATTTCTTAAGGTTCAGTGTAATTAAAGGCCCTTATATATCAGGTGCTTAATAACTAATAAAGATCTCAACTGTAAAGCATTGCAATGTAAAATTTGTCTTCGTGCAGGAAACCAAAGCAATGTTTTTGCTCTTCTGAAAAAAGGCCTTTTAATAGGATTATCTACAAAAATGTAACAATGCAATATTCATTCTGCCCCAGCCAACCGTTTCCCATTTCAGTCACAGACTAAAAAATGTTTTCAAATTATACAAAGTTCAAGTCCTTTCATAAAATCATTAGTATTTTTGTTGTATTGGAAATATTTCAATAGTTGCTTTTATTGAACAAAAAGTCTATACCATATACAAAAGGAAATATTGAAAGAAAAATATATATGGAAAGCCTTTATCAGTAAATAGAATTAGTCTCCTTGCATTTATAAATCAAATAAATGGAAAGTGTGTTGTTATGAAACATGACCATGTCTTATCTGAAGAAGAAAAAGATCACAATGGCATTAGGAAATGCTTGACTTTAGTTAGAGAGGCGTAAGGGCACAAGAACAGATGATGGTGCCCTAATAGCCCTTTTTAAGAATGACAGGGCCCCGCCATTAGCATCCTTTTATATCCTTGGAAATTGCTCATGCCTCGCTTTTATGGTTCCTATCTGCCTGACTCTTTTTTATTTCTCTTTCAATTTCATCCGCGCTCGGATAAGCGCATGCTAACACAATATGATTGAGCTGTAAAATGGAACGCTGTCGCCTCTAATCTCTTTTATGTAGATATGGAGGTACTTCCACACTCCACTTCATTCTCTCTCCATTGTTGGCCTTTTTAGAATGTGTTGCCGAGTAATGGAGGCTCAGTCAAATATTAGAGCTAGGTTTCACAGGGTGTGATAAGAAGATTATCAGGCCAGCAGTCAGATCTATTGTTGTTCTTTGTGTCAGATTAAAATATTCTGATGTACTGTAACTTCGTTAGTAAAATACTGAAGGTGCTTAGGGAGGGAGGCTGATGCTGCTTCATCTCCTGCCTGATGAGACAAAACTCTTATTAACTGACCCAAATAAATTGTAAATATATCAGGAAGCCTCGGCAAGACATTCTATTTTATTTTATTTTATTTTATTTTATTTTATTTTATTTTATATCTATTTTTAAAATTTTATTTTAGCTATCTTTTAAATAAGGAAACCTTTCTTAATTCAGTATTTTCTGGTAGTTGAGTTTCCTGCCCTTCACATTGTGTTTTGGGGAGTTTCCATTTCATTGGTTGCATTATATTAACTAGGCTTTTGCTGTATAGGGTAGTTTTCTGCTGGTACCTACTCACAGTGCCAGTACAGTTTAGGCTGGAATTTTGCAACTCTCTCATTGACATTCACCAAAATGTGCAACATTTTTTCATATTAAGCGCAGGCAGCAAACATTAAGCTCTTAAAAATGTGCGTAACAGGAAGCTAAAGAAAAAATGTTCTCTACAAAATCTGCATGCATGAAAAAACATCAACCAGACCTAGAAATCAACTTTTTGCACTTAAGATGAAAAATTTGTTTGGAAACAGTAAATCAGAGTAAAACATCAAAAATAACTAGTTACATTATTTAGTAAAATAAGCTTGCTTGTCTTCAGCTGTTGTCCCTGTTTTGTTAGCAGGAACAGTGTTCAAGGAAGGGAATAGTTAGGAATTGGTACTGCCACTGGTGCTAGTATTAAAAAAAAAAAAAAAAGACATGATTTTGTTGTAACAAATACAAGGATGTTTTGAATATTTTAGTGTTAAGGTTTTATGAAACTTTTTTGTTCCAGCATACTCTTTGTGGAGGACAATATTGAAGCTTTCCTTTCCAAAGCAGCTCTCAGGGGTGTAGTTTGACATTATAATATTGAACAAGAACATGATTTGCTGCAGAGTTGTTGTTTCTAAAATGCCCTTTTCTCACCATGTGTTTCAGAAATACCACCCCATGTAGGTAAAAGCTGACCACAGTCACTTGTGTGTGGATTGTTTTTGGGGCAGCCCATAGAGAATCTCAGCTCTGCGAGGGGGACCTTGCCTGTGCTTTATGTCTGTGCCGTGCTGCCTGCTGCTGTAAAATTTGTTTTTTCAGCCTTCCCTAGTCCCTTGTGCTGCTGGCTGGATTTAGGGCCATTTCAGACACAGCCCTGCGGCTTCTGAGAGCACCCCATCACAGGGTGCCTGTCCTTCCACAGCAGCTGGGCATGTAAATGTGGTGCTCACTGTTCATGTGACATGCAATGGAGGATGAGTTGTGAGGTGCTAAGAGGTTGGCAGGAATAATAACTTGAGCCTCCCGGGGAATCAGGACATCCTGCCCTTTCTCAAAGTGCTAACTGGGACACTTTATCAAAAGCCTGGTATCTGCCCTTCTTTTAACTCCTTCTACAAACATGCTTTAAGTACAGAAAGCAGACCTGCTCTTCCTGCGAGGGAAATGTTCTTGAACTCACAACTAGTGTGACATGTGATCTAAGGCAGGCCATTCCCTGGGCCTTGAGGGTAGAGATTTCAGCCAAGAGGTTTCTCAAAAACGAATGACTTCCTTGACCTCTGGCACTGAATTGTGCAAAATGGGAAATCAGCAATTGGCTGCCAGTTTTATTTTTGAGCATTAGTGTGGATGGACCACCCAGCACTGCCAGGGTTTAGATCACCATGTTGATTCAGGTTTCTCTAAGCAGAATGGGACAGCAGCGTGCCTAAAATGCCAGCAGTTCATCCATCCTGGTATTTGAAGTGCTGGGAATGGTGGCAGTTTTTAGTTTTTAATGTTTTGAAAATAATATCACAGAGAATGGTTAAGTGATCTTGCCAAGGTAGGGAGGAAGAGGAAGGATGATGCATGAATAAACATGTCCACAAGTCTCCCAGTATTTTCAAAGCAAAACAAGGGTCTATATTGTGGCAAAAGGGAGTAACCAAAGGATCTGTTCAGGTTTTTAAAAATTTTCAACATACCCAGCTGAGATACAGTGTTGGGCTGTTCTTGATGAATCTGTTGTTGAAGTCAGTGACAAAATTTCAGCAGATTTTAGTACAAAAGAGTAGTAGGCTTTGTGTGCAACTAGAGATGCACACACTCTAACCCTCTGCTAGTTCCAGTTCAGAACTGAGAGAGACAGCACTAGAGAGGTGAGAAGGTTTCTAATAATGCTAGACATAGATGTCCTGGGGTAAAAAAAGCACTTTAGTTTCCAGGTTAGTCACTTCTGGCATTTTTTTACTTGCATTAAATTAGCTGAGGGGGGAAAAATCATCTCAAACATATAAACATCTCATCAACTGCAAATTATACCTAAATACAAAATAAATGTGCAGTAAAACTTAAAAAGGCACTTGAAACTCTTGCTAGTTATGACTTCAAAATCTGTACCTGTTCTTGGAAAAGCTTATTTGAGAGTAATCATCACCAAAAGCATAATAAAGTCAAAAACTGGAATTAACAGGTAACAAAAGAACTTGGCTTAAAATTAATTATTCTCTTTTAACATTGTGGGGGATTTTAGGGAAAAAAATCCCTTATTTAAAATGCTCTTCTCTCAAGATCAGAATTAAATAGTGACTTTGTGTCTCTATTAAGTTCACCTTTTATTCCCTTACAAGTACTTGCATTTTCCTTCTGAGTGACTGTCTCCTTTTCTTGTTTTGTTGCCTTTTTTTATTTTTATTTTTAAATCAGTCCTCCCCCTCCACCCATGCCCCCAACATTCACACTACACTGTCTGGCTGTTGCACTTTTTTTTTTCCCGGTGTCCCCCTTTATCTGCCTCAACCAATCTCCAAATGAATGCATGTCTATCATGGCCTTAGCTTTGACACTCTGGATATATTGATTAATAGTTGCCCTAAGCTCCTTTTAGCAAATCAAATTTTCACTTTTAGCAAGGATTTCGCCTCTGATTTATTCAGCAAAGTGAAATGCACTAAATTGACTTTGACATTCAGGGAAAATGGCTGAAAAACAAAGAGGGGAGGAAAGAGATATAAATTGTGTGGCAGCTGGAGACTTCAAGCATAAAAGAGGCCGTTTTCTATAGAATATCACTGGTTAATTTGGAAACATGCATTTAAACAGGAGTATAAATTATTTTCTTAAAATTAGATGTTTTTTTAGACTGAGGGTTTGGGGTATAGTAAGGTTTACTTAGCAAAATGCAATATATTCAACCCAAATTCATCACTTGCTAATCATGGTGCAAGTGTGGGACCCACTTTTGTTGCCACTAATAATTATTATGTTAAACGAGAGACAAAGAGGTTTCTGAGTAGTTTTATAATGAGGTGCTAAATTGGTAAATATCTTCCTACCATTGCATTATGTTGTTCGCTCCCGTGGCCCTTTAAAAATAAGAAATGATTAATAAAAAGAGAGCAAATCAACAGTAATGAATGCCAGTGCTTTTCATTTTCTTTCTATAAACAAAAATGGCTAGTTTCTGATTCTTAAATGCAAAATACAAAATGATATAGCAGCCATTTGCTATTATTCTTCCAGCAAAATCAGGAGTGTTGTATTACCCTGGGTGTCTTGTAGACTGAGTTAGAGATGTTGTATGCTCACAGATGTTGCATGACTGAAGTACCAGGAGGCTGAAAATGCCCCCTTTCATATTTTTGCAAGTGTTTGACTGCACTGCTAAATGGAATAAAGAAGAGTGGGAAAGAAGGAGAAAAATTATTATTCTGTTCCATGAGCAGATCTGGATGTTTTTGAGAGGGGTGTACAAATATGCAAACTAAAACTGCAGGAAATGGTTTGGGCTTGTTCCGTGATCAGATTCTGCAGCAAAAATTACAAAGCAATCCAGCTGGTAGTTTGCTCAGTTAATCTGCAGAGACAGAGCAGGAGCCTTCGGTGGGATCAGTTGTCATGGGTGTACAAGTCAAGTGTGCTGTGCCAGCCTCTGTTGTTCAAGGATCTGGCCCTGAAGGGATAAATCCCCATCAGTAGTCAGTGTACCAGTGGGAGCTGAGAGTTTCCTTTGTCCCCTGTGTGTACTCAGCACCTCAGGACTCTGCAGCACTGTGCAGAATCAAGGTTTAAGCAAGAATTTCCACTCAGGGGACAACAATGCTCACCTTTGTACCCACGTCTTGTGTGACAAACAGGTTTACTAGATTAGGTCTGTGTAAATTGCAGATGACTCAGTAGCAGTTTTCCTTCTTCTAAGCCAACAAGGAATTAATCTTATTACCAGAGGGTAAGAGGTCTAAACGTATCTTAACCTTTTTAATTTTACTGTAATCTCCCCTCTTCCTTTTTTTTTTTTGGTTTTTTTTTTTTTTTGGAAGCAGGCTGGATGTGAGGCTTCAATAATAATGGCCTTTTGCAAGTAGAGCACATCCAGAGTGCCCATACCCATGATAGCTGGGCACATTAGATTTTCAGGCATGTGACTATTCCATTGCCACCCCCCATAATTTAGCTTAACTTCATTAAAAGACCACTGGTTAAGAGTACACTGTATGAAAGAACTGTAGCTTCTGAAATAGTCTTTGAGGGACATCCTTTCCCAAACTTCCCCAGTCTGTACTGTTCATACCTCAGGGGTGGGGTGTCCAGCTTCTTACAAGTACTGCATGGCTGCAAGGCAGGAAGATGCCTTGCTCAGAAACACAGGAAGAAAGTTGGAACAAATCTTGGCATTATTCCTTAAGTGAGGAATTTGCAGAAGAGGCAAATGCAGCAGAACTGAGCCTGTCATTCACGTTCACTAAGTATCACTTCTGTATTTACAGGATTCCTCTCCTCTGGAAAAATTAAGGTTTTTTTTCAACCAGATTCACTGTTTAAAGAACATCCAAACAAAGCGTGTTTTTTTCAGTTTTAAAATTCCTGAAGGCTTTGTTGGAGATAAGATGATCAATTTTATATGTCATTTAAATTGTCCTCTGAAAGGATCATAGCAGACACTGAGAATGCAGAAGTAAACTTAGAGCAACATAGCCCTCTTATGGTAACTATTTAGGCTGTTTTAAACTAAATATTTGACTTAGTCATCTAACTAAGCCTCAAACAAAAATACATTTACTTTGTTCTGGGTGGGGAAGAAAAGAGCACCTTCTCAGGCATACATGTTGACACTGTAAATCCAGGATGGGAGGAGGGAGGGGGGAAAGAGCCAGTTGCTTAGATTGGATTTAGAGCAGACAGGTCTCCACCTGTATGACTGGGTCAGAGACACAGGATGGTCTAGTTCCCTAAAGTCAGCTGAGACCTGTTAAATACTGTAATTCTAAGAATGCCTCTACTTTCTCTCTGGATAAGTTCAGCTTCACACCTGCTTAACCTACATTAGAATAGGATTAATTACCCGAATTGCAACACCCCCTTAGCCAGTCAGCACGTTTCTGGCAGGGCACATGGTGACCTGGGTCTGGTTATATATAGTGTGAGGATAACAGGGGAGCACCTGGGTTGTAATGGCAGGGCTCAGTCCAGCCTGATACAAGAATCAGCAGTTTTTAAAAAATGAGTCTGCAGTAATCACCTTCTGCAGCAGCTGGATCATACAAGGGCTTTATGAACTTATGTCTTCCTTGTAGTAAGCTTTTTTGTTGGGCAGTGCTCAATTTATGCACCCACATATAAATTATATAGGTGCGTTTGTGTGTGCAGAAAGAATCCCAAGAAGCACAGAGCCCAAAGAGTGCAGGTACTGGATGCCCCCTTATTTAATTACTTAGATGGAGCAGTTACTTGACTGTAACTTTTGACTTGGTGTTCAGTGTTACTTTAATTCATCATCCCCAAGTTTAATACTGCATAGCAGGCAGTATTAAAACATTTTGGTGATTCTTCATGCAAGAAAACACACAACCTTCCTTTCATTTGAAAACATGTTCTGGAAAGTTCTCTGAGAAGATGTTGGTCTGGCCAAGGTATTTTCCACACCAAACTCTTGATGCACATATTATAGGCAAGTGGAAATTTCCCAGCATTTGACCCTTCTCCCCAGTATGTTTTCATCTGCCATGTTGTGCACCATCAGTTTCAATCAGCTGCATTAACAGCTGAGGTGAAATCAAATACTGAAATGAGACACAGCTACACTTGCAGAAGGCTCCAAGTTCAGTGGAAGTGGTGCTTGCAGAGTCGAGTCAGCTCTCTCAGCAAGTCCTGACATGTCATGCATGAGAACACTGGAGCAAAGGGTTGTGGTGAGGGTGGAGAAGAGGCGGGGGCAAATCTGCACTTCTCGTGCATCCAGCTGTTGGAGAGATTAAGGGGGAACAGTTTAGCAGATAATGACTGCTGCTCATACATTTGTTCAAAGAAGCTGCACTTCTGGCATAAATATATCATGACACTGGCAGGCTGCAGGGTGTATTTTTAGCCAGAGATTTCTTCTGGCTATGCTTTAGCATCATGCCTGCCCTGCTGAACAGGCATTAGACTCCAAACTTGGTACGATTCAAGCTATATCTGGTAACATATAAAACTTTCTGTGACCCTTGTGTCTCCCATTAATTAACTCTGCTTGCAGTGGGAAGAATTTAAGAGTCCTTCCCCATATCAGTCTCTTGTAGAGAGCCATTCTGCTCTGTGATCCGTCCTTCGCTTCACTTCTTTGAAGTTTCCCAGAGATAAAGTTAACTGTTGGGTGGATTCAGGAGCAGGTTGCTTAATGTCAGTGAATCTTCAGCCACAGATATAACATGCAAAATGCATTGTGAATTTCAGATTATCCTCATTCAGTGAGATTATAGGAGTAAATTTAGAAAAGTTTCTTCGTTTCGAGTTACTTGAATGTTTTCTGGACCCCATCAATGAATTGTGCTGAATGCTTTGCTGAATATCTTCAACCCAGATTTGGAGTTTGCAGGATTGTGCCTTGCACATCAGTGGTGATGTGTAATTTTCTGTGTTCTGTAATCCTCATACATGGAGCACACCATGGGCTCTGTAATCAAGAGACCACAGGGAAACAGGGTGTCCCAGACAGGCAGTGCAGGTGGGACTGGGGACAAGCTGGGCACTGCTGTGCAGGGTCATTCCTGCTTCCTCTGTACCATAAACCTACAGAGGGCAGTGTCTGACAAGAGGCTTAGGTGGGCATTTCAGGAGATAAAGTGAAGAAAACAGGCTGTTGACAAGGAACATTTGCATGTTCCGAACCAGCAGCATCATAATCAGCCAGCATCAGTGACAATCATAAAATCTTTCAGAGAACCTGCTAGGAGGGAGAAAAACTAGAGCTAAAACCAGCTTGCAACAGGGTGATGGGAGCATTGGCTGCCATGGCTCTCCTGAGTTCCAATGCTGCAGCCAACACAGATGAACTCCCATTTGCCGTTGATGGCTGCACGGACAAGTGTACTGTCTCCGTGGTAGAAAGTGCTAGCTATTTATATACTGAATGGCAATACTAAACAATTTAGGAGAAGCAGTGAAGTGTGTCCTATCCAATTAAAAACGCAGTGAAAATTTTAGGTAGGCAAAATGTAATTATTTAATTGGAATTTGACCAGGATGCTTTTCCACTGTTAAAATAAGTATAAATTACGTGAGCTATAAAACTTTAAATTATGAAAATATTTTGAGGTCTTTGAGCATGGTAATTGGGGCTATATATTCAACTTTGTTTTTAACCTGACACTTCATAATGGCTGTTCCCTAAAGCAAGTTTTTTTTTTTACATTATCGAATATCCCTTAGTGAAGCAAATTAGCAATCAGTCTGGAAAATATTTAAGTAGTACAATCACATTATTTACACAGGCACTTCCATTGTGCAGCGTTCTCTATGTTCCCAAATATATGTAAGATCACTTCCTCAGCTGTCAACATTCACGCTTGAACCTCCTTCTTTAGTAAAGCTTTATATGAAAATCCATTTAGGCCAATAGAAAGACTTGCCTTGATTTCACTGCTTTGGATCAATCCCTAAATATGCAGGTCACAATCTGTAACCTGTATGGACCTCCGAGCTTTATTATTTGCCTTCTGCTTGAATTACCACTTTTGTGTAAATGGTGGGGGACTTTGTGCAATTCCTTGCAGAAAGCTTTTTTTTCTTTTAATACTTCTATTTATTATTATTAACGAGAAAGAGAATCTTACTGTGGAGAATTAGGGTCATTTACTTCAAGCTGAAGAGTCTGCTCTTATCTAGAACCATATTTCAGTGCTTACAGGAACATCAGCATCTGGCCAGAATGATAGAATGTTTGCTGTGACAGAAACTCTGCATTTAATATTTGCAAAAATTTTAAGACAGCATCCAGCATAGCCCTGGAAATGGGTTCTCGGATGCTGTGGCCACAGTCAGTGATTCCAGTTGCTTGAATCATGTTGTCCAAAATACATTCTCCAATTAGCTTCCTATCAGATTGAGGAATTCCAGGTATTTATTCTGTAAATTTTGTGCTTGTGACAACTGTTCTGCTGGGGTTCCCTGAATTAGAACCACTTTTTTGTTTTTAATGCAGGTTTTTTTCCCCTTTCATTTAGTAGTGAGGTTTTTTGCAATAGAGTTTTGCTGTTTGGGTTTTTGCTTGCTGCTTTTTAAGAACTGAAGGCACTGTGGGTCCTCTCCTGGTACTCCCATTGACACATTTGTGCAGTGCTGAGGTACAGGCTCCATGTTACATCCATACTTGGCTCGTTATCCTCTTATCAAGCTCTTTGCATCCCTTTGTTTATTTGAGGAGACAGGAAGACTGTGTGAAGGCTGCTTAGTCAGGGATATCAGCGTTGTTGGCAGGGGAGTGATTGCCAGTTGAAAAACAAGGCATTATTGCTCATTTTTTCCCTCTTATTAGTTTGATTACATTTGCAAATCAAATCAATCCATCAGACATGATCAGGCCTCGTCCGCATTTTAAGGAATAGTAATCTCCGTCTAATAAGATGCAAATGTGTCACATCGGTAAGTAACCAATAAATCATCGTCTTGTCTTTGGCAATCATTAAATATCAGAACCAACAGTCAATTTTTAGTATTTTCAATTTGCGATATGCCGCTGGAATATAAAGATAGATGGACGTAATTACACAAACCAAACACTATTTCAGTTCATTCCAGACAGCAAATTTAGTGGAAGGTATAACTGGCTTGTCATCACACTACATTATTCCTGGCGGTTCATGCAAAGTTCACAGACAAGCTTCAAATGGACATTGCTTTTTTACTCTCCTTAACAACATTCCCAGTACCACCACCAAACTTCAATAAATGACTTGAAATGCTGTAGGACATCACTCCCATCAGTGCACAGAAAGACACAGGAAGAGAAACATTGCACTTTTCTTACTTGCGGGCACCTTGTGCACGCGTAAGACTGAAGGCCAGAAGTTCCCTAATACCTGCTGCATTCTTTCTCCCTCTTTCTCTTCCTTTGTTTTTAGATGTTTTAATCTGAAATTTCAGTATTTCCTCAGAGTAACTTTTCACAATTTTTTCAAGTTACCTCAGGTTGAGTAATTACAAAACAATCAAAGACAGGGAGAAGGATTGGCACACCAGCTTCCCTCCCTCTCTCTTCTCATCCCCATCTTTTAGAGGAGTGAGAATTCAAATTGTTTTTCTTTATCCTTTTTTTTATTTAATTGATTTGGGATTTGGGAAAATTGATTGCCTCATGTGCATCCCAGGCATTAATTGATATATTTGTTGTCTGATTTGTGATGTCTTGCTTTCCATTAATGACTTTATTTGTGTACAACAATTTACATGCTTTTCAAGAAAGAAGAAGGCATAAGATTACACCCTGGCAGCAGGAGTGGCAAAATAAACCAAAGCCTCGTCTTAAGCAGCACAGCTTTTACCTGGATATTTTTGACTGATTTATTATTGTAGAGTACAGGCCCTAAAATTGCATACCTGCAGGGAGACTGCTAATTTCCACAGGAATTTGGGCCTGTTGGAGATGATATTATTGGTCCTTCTTACAGTGATGAGTGACATGAGAGAGAGAGAGAGTGCAAAATACTGTCTCCCTGCTCCGACACAAGCGGCTGTGCGGAAATAAGAAAAGAGGATTTTGTAGGCTTGTGCTGACTTAATGTAGGTCTCCAGCACACCAAAGCCAGACAGTGGGCTTACTGTGCTTGACCTTAAGAAACTTCTTGCCATGAGCTGTGTGCCCTGGGTGGACCTGCTGCTGCAGCATCCTGTTCGTTGTGTTTGTTTCAGCTAGCTTGCTTTGGGAAGCTGAACTTCAGGTGCTTTGTAGTGATTTCTGGGGAGATCCTTTAGTCCCATCTGTGAGAAGATAGTTTTCACAGTAGCAGTTTGATTTGATTTGGTAAATGAATTAAATGGAAATTAGTGAAGAGGCTTTCTTTCTAGTGAGCACACCTACTTGCTTTGGGTTCCCCATCATGTTGAGCAAAGGGGTGGGGAGAGTGGATGTAAAAATGTGAACATGTAAGTCCTGGGTAGACACTGAGTGTTACTCGTTCTTGGTATCAAAACTCTTTTTTTCTAACGAGAGAAAATAGCAAAGAAATAGTTGTAAGCTGCAAACAGTGTTGATTCCACATGCCAGAGATTTCAACTTAAAAGTACCATCAATTAACAAAAATCTCTTGTTATTTTGAAAAGAAAGATGTTATTACCTGTATATATAGATTTTTATCCTCAAACTGGTGTCAGTCTCTAACAGCTTTATGAATGCAAGAGGTTTATGCCAGATCTAAATGAAGCAACTAAGTAATTGTAGCTCTGGTCTCAGCAAAGTTTGAGAGCTTCCTGGCATTTTACATGAATGTGTTCCTGGATGTTGTGTACCTAAGTTGCTAGACTGGCGCTGCCAAATTGTCTTGCAAGTCTCTCATTTTTGTAGTCACCAGAGACTGGTGAGGAAAAGCTGCACACAGAGGCAATGTGCCTAAGAAGCTCAGCACCAGAACCTTATGTTCTGTCTAACCATTTTACATACTACCATGGTATGTTTAATTTGCTTTTTCATCAAATCAATAATGGGTCTAATTGAAAAAACTGGCAGAACTACAGTTCTACAGTTCAGCCTGACTACCAGTGTGAGTGTTTTCAGGAAATCAGAAATGTTGCACAACTACACAAGTGACACCTGTGTTAGTGCTGCACCTTTGCTACCAGTGTGTACAGAAACAAACATTACTCAGGTGCAGCACCTGTACCAATTGATCACTATGCTATCAGAATTAATCACCTGGTGTTCAGCTCAGAGAATAAAATTTACATCTTAATGTGTGACACTTATTCCACACACATGCACTGCTGAAAATTATACTATTCACTCCTGTTGGAAAGTGTGCTTCGATTTTTGTAGGCCTGGCAGGTCTTGTTCTTAATATTAATTCCCAAATATTTGGGGCAGGGGCTACATCCTTTCGAATAGAAACTTATACAGGACTGTGTAATAAAATGCATTGTGGTGCTGGAGTTGCATGTCCCATATCCTGGTCTCACTCTCACAAGAAAAAGGGATTTTTGGGGATATTTAGTGCTTTGCAGAAAATAACCCACGTGAGGAGAAATAAATCAGTAAAGTTTGGCATTGGACAAGATTGGATGGCCCAGCACTGGTGCAGGTGCATTGGCTGACAGTGTGGAGGAGCTCGTGTGAGAACAGAACAAACTCCTACTGACAGGAGTGTTCAGTTATGCAGTCTGGTCAGCATCCGTGGGGCTTGCAGAAAGACCCAGGCCAGGTGCACCAACTGCAAGGTGAGGATTCCAAACCACTAATTTAAAAAGGAGGAAATGTGGATATCAAGTTTATGTTTTGTATAATTGCAGAGCTAGTGGGGTTTTGAAATATGGCAAAGCCTTAGTCATTAGCATATGGTAATCACCTTTGCTGTTTAAAGAAAATAATAACAATAGAAAAGGTATTGTACATTGACACATGAAAATATAACGCTTTTCAGAGAAATTTTGTAGGGATTTTTTATTATGTGGCTAATTACATATTTACATGTAATGGCACTAGCAGAGCCATTACAGTCCATTGGGTAAATAATATGCATTTTAAAAACCATTTATAAATATGTATTTGTTTGATGGACCAGAACGGGTTTTTGAAGTCATTCTCATCCACTGAGTAAATAATATATGGATTGCTTTTAAAAATAAATATGTGTTTCTTCAATAGACATTCCAGGCAATTGGGTAAATAATATGCATTTTTCATATATTAAAAGAAATACATACAATGTATAGAAATCTGCCCTAAATATGTATCTTACTGAGCAAAATGACTCAAAAGTTGTCAGGCTTAGCTTTGAAATTTCTGTTGAGAATTGTCAGTTTGTATCACAGCCCAGAGTTAATTAAATGTATTTTATGCATTTTCATACAAACAGTACAATATCAATGTCTGTTTACAGTTTTACAACACTGGTGCACTTGACCCTCTCACTCAGTGCTGTAAAGTCAGCACTACATGGTCAAGGTCCTAGTTTTACTTTGTGTTCTTCCTAATGCAATGCCAGACACGTTCGTTTTGTGGGCATAGTCCTGCATCCATAGAAATACATGGGGAGGAGTGGTCACCTTTGTAGGAGCCATTTCAAACTCTCTTGTATTGCTCAGTTTCAGCCAAGAAAAGGTCTACAAAGTATATTCAACATTTCTGAGAAGTATATGAAGGGGGTAAAGGGACAAACTGGCTAAACTACTTAGAAAAGGGGCTTCATGTTTTCTCGTATTTTACCTGTTAGCCAACAGTGAGCAATAGATCAAAAGAGCATGAAGAAGAAGTGTTGAAGTTGAGCTTCATCATTTTCTAAATATTTTAGCCAGTTTATCTCTTCATATATTTCACATATTTTATATAAATGTTGAATATACTTAGTAGACCTTTTTTGGTTCAAATATTTGTTATTTTCAGACATTAAATGAATGAAACAGTGTAACAGCCCTGCTAATTTATTTATATGTATTATATCTGTAGTTTGCACAGAAAGATTGTGAGAAAGAGAAGGACTTTGTGACTCCAGCAGAATTACAGAGACAGTGGAAGATTTGGGAGCCCAAATTCTTCCTCATATTTTTCCTGTATAAATGTACCTCATGCTACATCTATGCTTCTGACATCACCTATGATACAGTCCTGAAAAGTGCTGATGTTAGTAAGTTAGTCAGCTCTTTGACAGGAGTGTATTTGGCAAGTGCCAGGTATAAATGACTTGTGCCCTGTGCAGTCAGGATAACTAAGTGGGGTTTTGACAGAATAGATGAGAGAATTCTCACCCCTTTCCTTCTCAGATCACTGATAGGGCACTTGACATCCATGAGGGAAGATACAGTAAATGTCTGGTGACCATAAAGAACATCAGCAGACATTTGAAAGCAGATGTCTGGGTCGAGGAGAAAGCCAAAGAAACAAGAGATGATCCAGCAGTGTTGGCATGTGAAAATTTTGATTTAGATGCACTCTCAAATGGTGCATCCTCACAAAACACAACTGTGCTTTCTGTGTAATCTCTAAAATTACTGATGAATGTATCCAAACACCTGATAGTAGAGCCAGTTTGAGGGATTTGGGCCCATCAGAACACTTGGTGGGTGCAAGAATGTAGAAATAGGGTAAGGATTGCAAAATGAAACCCAACTCTTAAGCTTTTGAGAGCACTGAGAGCTGCATAGAAAAAAAAAGGGTAGGTAAATTAGTGTGGACCAATTAAGGAGAGGGCATTGCTGGTGGCACTATAAATTGACACACTGGTGCCCAGAAGGAGTAAGAGGGTCTGATATCAGAAGAATGCAAGGAAAAGGAGGAAGGCTGAAAGCAGCAGAGCTTGCTTTTGTAAACGTGGTTACATGAGGTATCTCTGGGCATACCTAACACTTCTCTGTGAAGCACAAGAGCAGCTGAGATACTCTGGAGTGCTGGCCTGGTCACCATCAGTCATCGCTGTGCTCAGACACGGGTGCTGGAGTATGTCACCATGCTGGTCATGAGGGGAGAGAAGGAAGGTGGTGATACTAAAGATTGTCTAGGGAAGGCAGTCTGGGCCTTAAGAGATGGGAGACATGAAATAAAATGTGAAGGAGCTGAGGGATGAGATGGCACAACTGCAAAAGAAAGAGTTTGTATCTCAGTCACTCTGTGGCCATATTGAATATGATTGTTAAATTCTCGGTATAATTAAAAGAGATAGGAGCGTTCATACATTTTGTTGCAAATTGATATGATCTTTTTTGCCAGTGATCTGAATAAGATTGTACTATAGTTTTTAATTTAGCAGATTAAGAAGCACAATTAAAATATCATGAAAAAGATCGTAATCTAAACCTCTGGGGTTTTTTTGCTTATCCCTGCCAAGTTGATAACAAGAGCCGGTGTATGTAACAATTACCTCCACTACTGTAAATTTACTCTAGTTTGTGGGCTGAAGTGTTAATAAATACCTTGCAGTATTCCAGAGGGAGAAGCTTTCCATCTAATTAATAAAACTGGGAAGAATACCCAGGACACTGAACCATATCTTTCTTATTAGTGTTGGCTTCTACAAAGGAGAATCCCTCAATCTCAACACATTAGTAAATGTCATACTCCTGGGCTGCACAGAGACCTCTTGAAAAACTGCTGATTTGCTGTGGAAAAAAAATCACCATAGACTTCAGAAACAATTCAGCTAGGGAATACCAAGTGTAGAAAATCAGTGTAAAGCATGGCATGCATTATAGCAGCTACGATTTGTGCCCCATTTGGTGAATATTCAAAGAGGAAACATACAATTATATTCCTTCCCATATCCCTTCCTTTTGTGATCTGTCCTAATGTGTCTGTGCTTTTTCTGTGTCTGAAGGTGGCCTTACTGCAGTCAGGGCTTTTTTGAGACTTTGCAAAACCTCTTGTTCATGTGTTCTCTAAAGCAGTTTCCTAAAAACAATTCCTACTCATACATAACATACATGCAGCTGTTCATTAAAAAAACCCAGAAATCACTTGAAGAAGAAAAATGTTTTAAACCCAATACTGAAAAGAAAGTCTTTCCCAAAATACATAAAGCTGATTACCTTTTCCTTTGCAGTAATTTGTATTTGGCAAAAATAAACTCTAACTATGCCTCAGCTAGTCCTGTTTCAAGGTAGTTTGCAACTAAACTGCAAATTAACTTTCTGACATGCTCAAAATTCCTTGCTATACTTTACTAAAATCTTACAGTAATCTTAAATTATGGAATATTGATAGGCATTGTCTAACAGACTAGACATTTACCATAGAGATTAAAACTTAATGCATTTCATTTGTAAAATAAAAAATTGTAAGGTGGCATTTATACATTTTCTCACATTATCATCATTATTTTTATTAGATCAGTGTAGCAAACTGGTATTACTGCCTCAGATAGAAATAGAAATAACATTTTTGTATTTACTTCCTACTTGAAGTTCTTGCTCTTAAAAATTGTCCTGCTGTGTATATTTGTAGCTGCTTTTTACTCTACTGATGTGGATGATGGAGGGAATAAAAAAGGTAAAGCCACAGAGTTTATCTGTGAGGTTGATGCTAATTTGGCTAAATGAGTCCACCTGATGGAAAGCAGAGACGGTAAAAGATCTGCCAGTTTCTTTGTCTACATGCATTCTTCTCAGTTTTCCTAGTGCATTTTTAAACAGGGGTCTTCACCAAATTCTGGTAAATTCTAAAAGTATTAGAAGGCAATTTAAAGTCCTGTCCAGGAATTATGGCCTGGTGGTTGTGTAGTCTAGTATGTAAATGCTGGGTTATTTTCCCCATTAAGAATGTTTATGATGCTTCCACATGCACTGCAGGAGGCAGATCAGTTCACACCATGTACAGTGGATACTCACCATACATGCAGTTTCAGTAAAGCATGTTAAAAGCAGGTACTGGTCCTTAAAGACCATATATCAAGCATCCTCAGCATTATGCCAGAGGAACCTGAATCATGCATTCCCTTGCCTGTGTTCAGGTGCAGTTTTGTCGGCCAGTGACCCTTTGTGACTCTGTTCCCCGTTTCAGAAAATACTTCTTTGATCTGACCTGGGTGATAACATTATTATTTTGTCCTTCAGCAAAGACAGTTTTTTATATTAGAAGAAAGGACATATTTAATAAGCAAAGAATACAAGTTAATGAGCAGGTGATCTTTATTCATTTCGGTAGCTTTCGGAATACCCTGGGTTTGCTCAGTACAAATGCGTGCGTACACAGGCTTATGCAAACACACACTAATGCATGCACCTGCCTGCTTTTGTGGCTGTGATAACACCATGGATCTTCCTTATCCATTATTTTCTTCTTTCCACAGAAGCAGTGCAGTGAGAGCTCAGTTGCTGTGATTTTGAAATTCTTACCCTGGGGCACATCTCTTCTCCTTCTGAGCTTCAGTTCTTAGGAGCAGGTTCGAAACACCTCAAAGAAAGGCAGCCCAAATTCTGAGGCTTCAGTTTTTAGGAAACTGTGAACTGAATGCTATAGGTCATGGACACACACTCTGCTGCCTTCAGCAGTGATCAGTCTCAGAGGAGGGGACATGAACCCTATAGTAGGCAGAAGCCTCAGGAAAACTATTTTGAATTCCTTATGCTTAGAGATTGGATGAAATAAGGAGGGAAAATATCCTTGTCCTCTTAATTTGGATTTGAGTGTTAATACCTGGAGCTATTCTGGCTGTCCATGTAAGCATCAGCTCCCTCTCTGAGTTCTTGGCTTCTGTGACATCCTTTGGCAAGAAGTTCTCCAGTCCAGGTACTCTGTGAATGAATTTCCCTTTGCTTCCATTTTGAATTTCCTGTATTTTACTGTAGTGGTGCTTGGTCTGTGTTTTGAGACAGACAGAATAAAAGCTTTAGAACTACTTTTTATATCATTAATTTATGTACACTTCTACTCCATTCTCTTGTACATCACTGTTTTGAGGAAGACAATTCCTGCTTTCTGAGTCTCTTTTCATAAGAGTTTTCTAAGGTACTGCTTTACTTTCTTTGAACCTCCTCTAAATCTGTCATGTTTTCTTTAGAAAGGGCCAAGCCATTCTGTTAGTCTATTTAAAATGAGAGGGTACAGATGATATTTTTATTTTAACTCTTCTTGCCTTCTGAAGTGCTTTTAGCCTCAGCCACGAGCATGGCATCAGCTTCACAACTGACCCTGGGCTACTGGAATGGGTACTAATAGATGCAGTTTCCAAGCTAATGTTTTCACACTCCTCCCTGGACTCTTTCAGAATTGGTCAGGAGCTGCAGCTCTCCATTTCTTTTTCTCACCTAGAGATCATTTAGTCAGCCTTGTCTCACTCTGGCGGGACTAACACTGCCTACTCAGAAGGCCTCCTGTCTTAAATTAAGAGGGCATTGATGGAGGTCACCTCCATAACTAGGACATAAACTGCATTCTGGTGTTGCAGGTACCAAGAGCATATATAATCCCATTGTTTCTTTAACTTGCTCTGAATTTTAGAAGTATTTTCATTTTCAGACTGAAAATAATGTCGGACAATGTTGCATGAAATTGCATCTGTGGTGCTGCCTCCAGTGAAAGCCTATCATCTAACTTCACCTCTGTGCATCTGCTCATGATAATGCATTTAGAAATCAGGGATGGTTGCTTTTTTCAGTCTCAGAAACAAGTGACCTGGATTCACTTTTAAAAATATGATTTGCAAACTTGTTGGCTGGGATTCTTCTTTTGAGGATAACTTGATTTGTCCACATAAGTCCCCTTTGTCAAATTTAATAGATGGATTGAGTGACCCCTTGACTTCCATATAAAAATTCACAGTTCTTAAAAAACACGTAATTTTGTGGGGGAAATGTTAAGGGGTTTTTCATCTTTAAGAAATCAAACGAATTCCTAACTAAGAGAGACAGAGAGAGAAGGTTGCCTTTCTGCAAGCCTCCAGCTTTCCCAAGTGTCTCATCCTCTCCCCTCTGTCATCCTGAGGCAATGTGCCTGCATTTGTGTGTAGATTTATAGTTTATCTTTATCTATGGCTTCATCTGTAGGTAGCTATTATAGCCGCCTTGCCTGGATATTGTTTGGGCCTGATAGATCTGTCTGTAGTTCATCAAAGGGGAGCTGAGTGGCTAAAAGCCATTGGGTCCAGCTGAGGATGAAATACGAGCCATCAGCCTTGGTAATGGCTGTAAAATTTCATAATTACACGGCCTTTATTACATTGCATAATGATCCTGAAGCAGTATGGAACAATTAATTAAGATTTTCAACCGTGGCTCTTTCAGAAATTAAAAGGTGCTAGTGGCTGAGAAATGGGGAAGTGTCTTGTCCTAAAAGCATTAGGGATGCTCAAGAAGTACTTCCTGGGTACTTAAAAAAAGGGGGAGGGGGTGGGGAGGAAGAAAAAGAAGTGAAGAAAAGAGACAAGAGAAAGAAGATAACTAGTTAAGCAGATAATGTCAGAGTAAAATTTTTTGTACTTGACTGCTAATTCTTAATGTCAAAGCTGGATCTAAAATTCCTGCAATAGTCACTGCCATAAAGTTGTTCCTTTTTTTGTTCTGTAAAAATCTTCATGCCTTTTTTCCCCCCTGTTCTGTTCTAGCCATTTGTCACATTTATAGAAGTTGAGCTCTGCACATTATTAAATAAATGCATGCCGTGACTCAGGAGGAGGGTCACTTAGCTGTGTATTGGGTGTACTGACCAAGGATTTACTCTTACCCACTTTCTCATGTCTGAGGCCATTGAAATTCTTTGAAGATCTCTGCAGTTTGACAGACATCCCCAAGGAAGATTTTTTTTCTTTACTGTTTTGATATTTTTCTTCTTTCCTTTTCATCTTGTAAATGCAGCATGTCAGATGTAATATAATATTTTCCATGAGATTGACCTCAGACCTGATCAGAAGTAATTAGATTCGTAAGGTGCTGCAAAGGTGTCTCACGGATTTCTGATGTACATACTGAAAGAAGAAGTGTTTATATGTGTGCAGAGAATAGGCAGGGAGAAACAAGAGGCCTGAACTGTGTGTGTGCACGTTACCTGTTGTGATCACCTGCTGGGTACAGTTCTGAACAGCAGCAAATTGTGACCCAGGTGGGATGTGATACTCACTGTGCCAATGGACTGCCATTGTCCAAAGTGGTGAAGACAGCAAAAATAACACTGGTGATCTCCATGCACCAAGGCTGTCAGGTCTTTAGAGGAAGGAATCTCCTTTTCACTGTCTTCCTGTCTCCCTCAAAACTATTGTGATTCATGCAAACTCTCAGTGTAACTCCTAGTGTTGCATGTTACTGTTTTTAAATTGACCAGTCATCATGTAAGGTCCTATCATTCTAAATATTTGATGAGAAGCTAAGGTCTTTCCAAGGCACCTCTAATCATAAACTTCCTGCAGGAAATTTAGAAAGGATTATGTGTTTCAAGGAGGAGCCGGCTGCTTAAAGTAAATTCTCTTGTTGAGTCATTTATTCCCTTAATAGGAATTTTCTGATCTGCTGTCATTCTTGTTCACACACTGGGTGTCACTGCCTCTAAAACACTTGTCATTCTTTAATGGAAACAAAATAGTCATTGCAGTCAGAGCCGCAATGTCATTCCACTACCCCTTGCTGCGTCGGCAATAGTGAAAATGACAGAGCGGCTCTCAGTAGGGGTAATTAAAATGTAAATATTGATATTTTATTATTTGAAATTACTTTCCAGTGCGGCATTTAATATCTCTCCATCTGTGCGGCTCTGTTTAGCGGTCACTTTAGTGCAGCTCTGGGATGCCAAGCGGCGGCTTGATCCCCGTTATGTCAAAATGCTTGTTGCTGCTTAATTTTGATATCTAATTAAGTGGAAAAGTACAGTCCACACTGTAATCCATGGCATCTTAACCAGCTGCTTGGGTATATTTAGAATTAATCTCCACTATGGAATCATCCTAATGTATGCAATTAAGAGTCTGCCGATGGCTAATTAGGTGTATTAGAATCAGGCAGCTTCCTTTTTTTTTTTCTTTTTTCTGTCCTTTTTTTTTCCCTGTGTGTGGACTGTTGCAGACTTAAGACACAGCCTCCAGAGATGATCTTAATGGTACATGCACACTCAACTAAGTAAACTAGAAATTTCACATTCTATGTCTCTCTCCCCCAAACCAGGGAGACTGTAAACATCATTTGAATTTTTTGGCATCTGCAGCACATTAAGAAAATCAACTAACTGGCAGAAAAGTTTTAAAAATTCGGAAGAGGATGGAAGATGTGTAGGACAGTGGTCTGAGCTGTTACTTTCCTGCCACAGGGTGAGAGGGGATATTTAACCAAAATTGTGCAGCCTGAAGATTTTGCTTTGGCAATGGAGAGAGATTTTAGGTAGCTCAGCACACACAGGGTTAACAGAGATCCGTTGATTGGATCGCAAGCATGGTTGTCTCCTTATGCTAATACATTCCTGTATTGGATTCATATTATTCACATGATTGGGGAATTCCTGGAAACCTGACTTTGCCTGATGGAAAGACGGAGGGAGCAGGGATTGCCACCGCTCTCAGGGAGGAAATGACTGGTGGCTTCCCCAGGGGAGCAGAAGGCAAACAGCAGTGACCCAGCACTCCTGCAGGAAAAGCACTCTCAAAGCAGACCCAGAGAGGTTACGAATGAAAGGCAACATGTATTAAATGCACAAGAAATCCCTCCTTTCTGTGGAAAAAAAAAACCCAGAAGTGATACTTCACAATCCAGCAAACTTGATTTTGAAGACTAATGTGCTGGAGAAACCTGAACTCTAAATTTCTTGATATCCCCAGTCAGTATATGCAATTGTTGGGAGGCTGATTGTGTACAAAGGCTGAAGCAAGCAGAACCTGAACTAACACTGATTGTATTTATTAGATTAGCAAGCTTTTTCTGTCAAGGTTGTCCCTTTTTTCCCTTTTTTCTTTTTAGTTTTGTTTAGCTGAGTAAAAATTAAAAAGGAGGCAAAAGGGTCAATATTTTTTGTTTAATTATGTGTGATTGTAGTTTCTTTTCTGCTAGCTGGCCTCATTGGAGGATCTAAGTAAGCCATACACGCACAGGATATGAAGATATTATGGTGGCTATTTTAAGCTGAACTGTATTACTGTTCTCTAGAATGGATTTTGGAAGAAATTCTGCCCTGTTCATTGTACTCTTTATTTTTCATCTATGTTCACTTTACTAATGACTAAGTGTAGTTTTTATTTTTCCACCCGCAAAGCTGGCTTTATTGTACTCATAGTCAAATATATATATCCACAACAGATTGAAAAAGAATTTGGGTGAAATCAATATTTTTATGTTGAAAATATGATTGATGATTTTTTTTTTTTTATAAAGGCTCAGTGAAAGAAGAAATCAGGGCCATAAATACGATCCTGCTCCATTTTCTCCTATAATTTCAGGAGCACACCATATCATGACATCCACCTCTGCTACCTTCAAAAAGGGCACCACAAAAAAATTCCATAGTCTAGCCAAACCATAGTTGAAGGTTAAATTTAAAAAAACTAGAAGAATTCACTTTTAAGAAGCAGATCAGATCACATATGTAGTGCATTAAAAAGATCAGCCTCAGGAATCTGCAAGTTCATACTGCTGACCTGGAGGAGACTTACAGCCTCATTGGGCCATATTGCACTGTTAGCCTGAATTTTAAAACTTTTTCATTGTCCATGTCTTAGAATTGAGAACCTCACTGCAGAGAGGTAATGCACCACGAGTCCTAACTGTCTTACATAGTGGGGAAAAAAAGGGGTAAAAAGATTTCCTGGAACACACTTATCAGGTGTTTCTCTGTTCTCAGAGCACCTGGTGATAAAACGAAATACAAGTGTTTCATCTTACATCTTTTTAATGTAAGATTGGTGTGAGTTTGCTGTAAAGCTGTTTGAAATTGTGGAAGTTCCAGTGGTAAAATCAGCCCAAAGGGAAAATCAAGTATTCATCTGTTTAACTCTCTTGTTTTATATTTTCCTTTTTCTTGGTGAATACTGAGATAATAAGGTGTGAAATTAAAATTAATGGAAATAAAGAGTACAGTGCTTTCAACAATACATTTCAAAAATGCCATTGTAAAGTACTCCATGCATGGAGGTCTTACTAACTCTGCTCTGAAGCAAGGGAAACTTGCTAGATTTTTTTATCTCTAGTGGTTCACTTCATAATGTTAGCAACTGGTTATATGAAGTCAGGGAGACATCCTCAATCAGTCCCGTTTTCCAGCTCCTTGCCATTATTAATACTAAAGAAGCAGCTCATGAGGGCTTGCACTTGAACTAGAAATAAGAAATTTTAAAGTAGCTGCCTGGAAATATTTGGGTGCTTAGAGTGGGATGTCTCTGATTCCAGTACTGAAATCAGTTTGAGCTGTAGTGGGTTACACCTCACTATGTGCATCTGACCCTGGGAAGAAATGACAGCCTCAAATTGCTCCTGTTTAGTGTTATCATGTAAGGTTTCACAGGGTAAAAGACAAACCAGAAATATTCCTAACTGGTATTTAAATTACATTAACACCTTTTTGTATAGCTTGAGTGAAAGGTCACGCTAGACAAGGAGCATCTTCACTGTTTGTAAATGTCTAATTTGCTGCTTTTAAATTGCTGTGAACTTCACTTACTTAGTCCTGCTGAATGAATCCAGTGTTGCAAATACTTCTGACAAGCGAATATTTGCTTAGTGAGAATCCATTGTTCATAATGGATTGAGAGGGACATGCAGTGTGAATGCATTTTTATTGCCGTGCCATCTCTCTGCTGTTGTTTCAGTGAGATGAAAGTAGCGTTGTGATAACAGCCCCGGGTTTCTTAGTGCTCTGTGTGGCATTTCCCGTCCTCCTGGTAGGTGTTAGTGAAAAAGTGCTTATCACAGGCATTTTTCCATGTTATAAAATATAAAAAAATATGTATATTTTATAAGAACTTGGACAGCAAGAGTTAGGAATACAAACACACTTAAAGAAAACCCGATGAAAGTGCGCAGGCTTTGCTGCAAACATCCCAACGCTGTCCAAATGTATTTTTTTTGCCCCCCCTCCTTTTTTTTTTTTTTTTAATTGGAGGCAGAGTGACTCCTGGGCAGCTCTGTGATGAGTGCAGCCCGAGCTGCCCCCTCCCAGGGCTGCACAGATAACAGATGGCAGTCGCCACTCGTCGCGCCGCTCGAGCCCCGGTGCTGCCTGTGCAGTGCTCTGCTCTGCTCTGGGGGCAGGAGGAGAGGGGAGGCTGCGCAGCACAGCACAGCATCACCCAGCAAAGGTAGTGCTCTCACTGTGCCAAAGTTGCTGGGTGGAATCCATGTCTGAGCTTACCTTTAATTGCAGAACCTCAGCTCCAGGGAGTGGGGGAGCTGAACTCAGCAATCTGCATAAATCGAGCCTTTGGTTGTATTTCTGGTCATTCAGAGTCTGTGCTTTTGGAACTTGATTTTTCATTTTCAAGCCTGGGCAAATACCTGCGTTTTTTATTTTGTGAGATGATACCTTTCACATGAAAATGTGAGTCAGACTTGAATTTCAGCGGGTTATGGCATCATGTGCAATTATTAGCCTTTGACCAGGGGCTCCATAAGCAAAGGGGTATGAAAAAAAACTCAAACCAAACCTGAAATAATGGATTCACCCTGGCATAATGAGTTGTATCTGTTTCTGTTCCAGCTTTCACGAAATTTCATCCATAATCTGGGAAATATGTTTGGTGATTAGTGAGAGCACTCTCCTTCTGTCTAATGGTTTCCAAAACCACTGAAATGTTTGTGGGTCTTGATACATATTTTTAGACTACACAGTACTTGAAATATAATTAAATCAATTTTTTCTTGAATTACTATAATAAAAATTATCTCTTACTTCAGCTCTGTGTGTGAGGTTCAGCCCTACATGTAGCCTAAAAAAATGAATTAATGCCATCCTCTTGGATTTTTGAGAGAATAACAGTAAAGGGCAGTCAGGCTGTGAAGGTTTCCTTCAGCAAATTCTATGATCATGTCTAGAAAACATTACATTGCCCTAGCAGAAATTTCACTGGTGAAATTTCCCTGGCCTTTGTTTACATCCCTGGAAGGCAGCTGAAGTTGCTGGATGGATCCAAGCGCTTGGCTGAGTGTGTGCCAGGGAGGGAGAGGAGGGCAGACTGACAGCTGTACATCTGAGAGTGCACTGGACACAAATCTGATCTTGGAATGGAGGTTCTTCACATTCTCCTCAGTGCAGCCAGGATAAGCCTGTTGGCCATTTGACCATGAGGCCTCTAAATACACTCTCTAAATAAAGCAATCCAAGCTAAAATGCTAAAGTGTGTTCTTTAAAGTATGTAAAATATCCGTTTGTTCTTTTGACAATGGTGACTGTGCATCATTAAAAAAAAATTTTAAAAACCTATGCTGGAAACATCAGTACCCATAAAACATTTAGAAAGAAGTTAATCTATCAAAATTAAGTGTAAATAATTTGAAAATCCTACTCTTGATATTTGAACTGTGTAAATGTATTGCATCTGTAACAGACGAATGAACATGTCATGAGCAAGTGCAGCTTTGATTATAAAAAATGTAAATGAAGATATTTGAAGTACAAACCAGGGCAAGCAAGAGGAATATTTTACTCATAAAGTTAACAATCACACAAACAACCGGTAAAATAAATGGGAGGCAATTACCAGAAAAGGCAAGCAACTCCCAGATTTACCAGCAATTTCATACCTGGTTTGATCAAATGTTCAGATTTCTGAACACATATCAGAGGGGAAGGGAAACTCAGTCCCTGCAAAGCGAAATAAACTCTAGGATTTAAGCCTGAGTAGCCTGATTGAGGCATTGCATCAAATGTTTACAGATGAAAACAATGGTAAGTCCAGCCACTGCCTTTTTTGTTTTTAGGCCAGTAGTTCTCAAAGTGCTGTGTGCAAGGCACAGATCTTAGTTCGGCACTTGACCATCTGCAGCTGCTTCACTCTGGCCCCTAGTGAGTTACTGTCCATGAAGTCCATCTTAATGAAGTAGAGGAAAGGGTCTTCAGGAATATAAAAGATTTACCCTGCTTAGCATGGAGCTGTGTGCAATGTGAAATAGAGAGCAAGTGGTGCATGTGCTGATATTTGAAAAGGTCTGTGGTTTAAGCAGCCCCGTTGAAGAGGCTGTGAACTGTGTGTGGAGCTGGCTTGGAGTGCTGAGCACTGCAGAGTGCAGTCAGCTCGATGCCCCTTGTTCCTATAATAAAAATGGTAAGGCCTTTTTACCTATTTATGTCTGCTTCCTTTGAGCTTTGGGTTTACTGGTATGCAAAAGGAAAAAAAAAACAAAACAAACAAGTGTATGTTCAGTGGCTCAATCAACCTTTTTTTCTCAATCCACACTCAGTGATCTCAGTGAGTCATTCCGGCATAATTACAATTTGAGTGTGATACACTGTTTGTAGAAAAGTATCTATTTTTAGCAGAAGAAGCACTATAGTCCCTGAAAGGAGGAGAAAGAAAGGGGAAAAAAGGAAGGAAATCTGTAACCAGCAAATCAAGGCTATTGTTAACTGATATTAGGAGACACCCCGTAGATTTACAATGCTTGCACTCAGCCACAAAAAACCACACTGAACAGAATGCCTACCAGGGGTTAAATTCATATGCCTGCACTGCAGCCTATTTCTGTCAACACTCAGCTCAGGAAATAAACATTTATGCTTTCTGAAATGAAAGTGTATTTTTGAAGACTAGCCGTCAGATATTTTTTGCCCTTCACACTTTCAAATGCTTAGCCTTTTTTGTAAGTTGACTGCAAAGTGCATCAGTTTGCTAGGCAAAAAGGAAAAAAAAAAATCTTGACAAGTGCCCATGGCATCATTGTCAAGCACACGAGCGTCTAGTGGAAGATGGCAGGAGGGTTGGCACAAAACATGCTTCCTTCAAGCTTCTTACCTCAGGGGTACCTGACTCTTGAGAAGCCTTTCAATCCTTCCAAATGACGTTGTTGCAGGCTGTCATCTGGTTTATTTGGAGTGTGCTGTATCGCAGATAAACACGCTGTTTAACTGCAGGTCAAGGTACGGAGTCATCCTGCCAGCAAACACCTCAGATACATCAGATGGCTCTGACTTGGGCAGGGAGATGGAGAGAGATCAAAGTTGTCACCAGTATGGTGCATGATAAAGGGGGAGAAAGGGGCTCAGCATTGTATTTTAAAATGTCATTACACAGTTCTGTATTGAAAGCAGTGACCTGCGAGGCTCTGAAGGATTGAGGGCCCACACAATGCATTACAAAGTTCCAGCCCACACCATCATGCAGCATCTGAGGGTGGTTTGGACACAGCTTGGAGATGGGACTGGAGAGGTTAAGACTGGTCAGAAGGATCAAAGGGTACAAGTTGGAGACTTCTTAAAAAATAGTTACGATTTAATATCGAAAATATCCCCTTGTCAGAGAACATGGTTGATCTGGGAGATTCACATAACAAAAACTCACAGACTCAGAGTTTGGCATGAAATAAGTATAACCTTCTCCAAACAATTAAAAATAGATCTCTGTATATAAATATATAAGCTTGTGTTATCTATTGTTTTAACTGTGACTTGATGAGCACATATTAAAGGGCATTGCTGTGATGCAAGAGACATGCTGGATGCTTTCACATTTTATGAAAAAACAAAACAAACCCAGATTAATTACAACTTCATTCAGCTTTGCATTCCCACGAGGGATGCCTTTAAATGTTAAAACATGCTTTCACTGAACAGGCTTTCAAGGGAAAGTTACTTCGATCAGGAACAAAATAGTCATGTTGATTTGATTTATTATTGAAGGGTGGAACAGCATGCTTTTATATTTGCCAGTTTTCCTATAATGTAAAAAATTTCTTTTGATTTTTTTTATGTGTCATATAAAAACAACTGGTATATTTACTGCTACAGAATGCAGATTTTTCAAGAGTGCAGTACAATAAATTATATTAACATCCCATTTTCCCCCCTCACAGGGCATATGTAATTTTCTTTGACTGTGGCACACAATAAATGTTACTGAAACATACTATTATTTATTTTTTAAAAAATAAAACCAATGCCAAAGAACATGTTTGAAAATAGGTAAGTGAATAAAAGAAGGAAGTTGGGAGGTTTTCAGGAAAAAAAAGGAGAGAAATTGCAGATTAAACTTTTTTTTAATCAAAACAGATTTTATTGCTTTTTGGTTAATTAAACCTCTCAGAAGTGTGTGAAACATTGTTATACTCGAAAAATTGTTAATTTGTAAATCACAGGGACAAAAGGGCTCCACTGCAACTTTAAAGTTTCTATGCACGTAAATGTCAATAGAGTGCCTTCTCCATCATCAGCACTAAATTCACATTGATGCCTCTTTTCTTCTCTGTATTGATCCTTCCATGAGAACGTAGATTTGTATCTGTTAATTAATGCGTCCTGAAACAGCGTTTGTATTAATCAGGCAGATAAGAAAAATTGGATGCCTGCACCCTCATGACAACCGTAAAAGTGCTGGCCCTGATAAAATCGTGGATGGACCTCAATAAAAAAGTTCCTCCTTCCACTCAATAAACTAATCATCCTGCTTTTAATTATTCGGCAGAAAGATGTGTGGAGATTGGAGAATGTGTAAATCTATTTACTAACAGCAGTGTCTGGGAGGGAGAATGGGGCTGTCACAGGACTGTGCTGCAGGCTACATTCTCTGTCCATCTGCTGCTGCAGAAAAACTGCTTCTTGAAAGCCGGCAAGGAACAGAAATGTTGGAGCTAATTGAAATCCTGAATTCCTCCCTATAACCTTTGAAATGATTATTTCTTCTCCATTTCCCTCTTATTTATTTTAATCACAGATGTGTTATTTTCCACTGTCACATCTTTAAGGCTTTCCTGTTGTTGTTGGATCAGGTTTTGTTGCTTTGTTTTTTGTTTTGGTTTTTTTTGTATTTTAAGACAGAGAGCTACAGTTCTATCACAGGACTCAAAAGACAGTAAGAGAAAATGAAAACAAATAAGGAGGGAGAGAAAAATGAGAGAGAGAGCACATGCAGCCAGTTTTATATTTCATTTTTTTATGGATGCCTGGTGGTTTGGATGTGGGCTTTTCTTTTTTATTGTATTAGTTTTGCTGCTTAGTGCTTATGGAGAAAATCTTGTTTGGAGTAGATGCCTTGCAGATTTGCTAGTTTATGATATACTCTTGCATGACTGTAACTCTTGACTTTAAAAACAGAAAAATGCATTTAAGTGTAATTGAACGCCAAAAAGAATGTTCTTACAGCAGGAACGCTGTCAAAGGACATGTAAGCAACTCCATAAACAACTAAATGAAAGCCTCAGACATGTCTTAAGACCCTCTAAGAAAAGCTTGACTAATCCCCTTTGATGATTTTATTAAGTACTTGTGGTTGATGGTGCCAACTGGCAAACTGCTGCATTTCACCAACAGGCCAGGAAAATCACTTCCTCTCCCATATTGTTTTCTAGCACCTAATGTGATTGGGATATTAGCAGTTTGATATAATAAATTAACAGGTACTGTAAACAGAAGTCTGAAAGGTAAGGCAGCAAAGATGTTTGCCCTTAGTGATCCTATTAGGAAAGACAGCAGGGAGAGAGGGGAAAAAAACAAGCAAAAGTTAAAGTCATTAAGAGGCATTTAATAAATGTTTGGTTGCCCTCAAAAAAAGGATGGTGTGATTGCTATTCAGTTGGCACTTCAGTGTGCCACCCTGTTATTTCAACAAGTGTAGCAGTGCCAGGAGCCAGAACAGAAGTGATTAGGGTCTTTTCTGAGAAGGATGGGTGTCCTCTTTTCCCTGAAGTTAAAGTTCAAAAATATTTTTTTTTCTTTTTCATCCCTACCTTAATTCTATTAAAATATAAAATCTTCCCTTTTAATAAAGTTTTCTATTTTTTCTCATAAATTATCCTTCTTGGATTATGGTAGTGATGGATAGAGTAGGGAGATCCCTGTGTCACAGCATTAGGTTTTTACAACTAAGCACAAGTGTTTTGCAACAAAGAAGATGTCATACAAATCACAGATTGCCAGTGCAGTACCCCACAAATTAATATGATTTTTACAGGAAGAGCCTGCAAATTCTTGCTTATTTAAAACTTTTCTTTTGATTAGAAAATGTTTGATTTTATATTGATTTTCTTTCCTGTAGTTGGATGGGGAGGAGAACACAAAAGCAGAAGGGAGAATAATAGAATGTGTGCATGCTTTGTCACAATGTATATAAAAATAAATCAAAAAGAGGATCAGATTTCCAAATGTGCTTAATATTTTTCCTGTATTTTTATTTTTTCATATTCAGGATTCTCCACTTTGTCTCTAGCTGACCAGATGAGCCTTCTGCAGAGTGCTTGGATGGAGATCTTGATTCTTGGTGTTGTATACCGGTCACTTTCTTTTGAGGATGAGCTCGTATATGCTGAAGATTATATTATGGATGAAGACCAGTCCAAACTGGCAGGCCTTCTTGACCTTAACAATGCCATACTGCAGCTGGTAAAGAAATACAAGAGCATGAAGCTGGAGAAAGAAGAATTTGTCACCCTCAAAGCTATAGCACTTGCTAATTCAGGTTGGCAGAGTGGCATGACAATTGCTACATTTTTAATATTTCTTTCTTTCTTTCTTTCTTTCTTTCTTTCTTTCTTTCTTTCTTTCTTTCTTTCTTTCTTTCTTTCTTTCTTTCTTTCTTTCTTTCTTTCTTTTCTGTGAGCTGGTTTCAAACGGGATTTTAGAATAAGAAATTGCTAATCAGACTTTAAATCTAAAAGGCAACAAATAAAGCAGTTCTAACTAGGAACAACTTTCTGGTTCAAAGTAGTTGTGGAATATGTTCCTAAGGGAGTGGAGAATATTCCACTGTATCATTTGGAGAGTGTTTTACAGGCAGAGATCCCTTCAAATTAAAATAGCTGTTGTTCTCCTAAATCCATTTCATAATGCAGACAAGTCTAATCATTGCAATTAAAGCAAAAGAAAGGATGCTGGAGAATATGCTATATATTTTCTCTTTAAAGGGAGCTACTGATTAATTTGATAAACTAAATTCAGGATATGGGAGGAGGGGGGGAAATCCATATTGAATCTCACAAGGACCACACCTTACATTGCGGATTCTTTGCATTTACGAGAGTGCTTCTGCAAAAAATTATTACCTATGCAGCAAGAGTTAAAAAATTTTAGAAAGATTTTTTTTTCCTGCATTTGAATTTAAAAGTGCTGAACCAGTGAATACTGTCAGATAAGTAAAAATCGTTTGTGCTTTGTTGTTTTTCTTTTTGTGTCTCCTTAATGCTTTATTGTGGTCTTAAGTCCCTTTTAGCATTTGCATAAAGTTCACGATAGATCCCTCTTTAATGACGTGCCGATCATTAGATACCTGTGTGTCAATAACATGCTCTGATGCTATGTTCCATTGACAGTCACACCGTGCCCCTCCATCTGCTTTTGTTTTGACCCTATCTTTGAACTTTATCTTGGTTGCTGGCCAGTAGTTTTCCCTTTAATTACAAGAAGGAAACTGTCAATAAAATCTGTTAAATGGGATGCAATGAGTGGCTTGAATGGGCGGACGGCTATTTGTTCAAATTCTGCAGCATTCAAGGTATTGACAGTTTGTTTTCTGGGGCCATATGTGACGATCAATCTCAGGCTGGGCTCAGCCGCGCTGAAAAATGAAAAACCAGATTGCTTTTGCTTACTTGTGGATGACGACTTGTGATTTGGCGCGGTCCTAGTGAGATGAGACCTTCTGCCCAAATTGCCCCCCTGAGAGCCGGGACGCGTGACTGTTTTTAGAAATAATTTTTTAATTGATTTTGTAATTAACAGTTCATCTACAATATTGATGCATGAATCCTCAGATTGATAGGAGGGAAATTGTTTTCAACAATGAAGTTGTACTTTCGTATTTATCTTTGTAATGTGATTTAGCACTCTGCATTTTTAATTGGAAATATAATTCAAAAACATGCAAAGCCAAAATGCTTATTAGTTTCTTTGTAAAATATTCTCCACCCCACTAACTCTGTCCTTAATTTTAGAATATTATCTTATTCCAGATTTAACAAAATACTGAAATGCCTCTCAAAGATCAAAATTATTCCTAATTGAAGATCTGTTTATAATTTTTGACCATTGTAAATAGACACTTGAGGATGCTTTGCAGCTCCAGGAAGGTTATTTCTCAAAATTGGTCATGCTTAATGATCAGAGCAAGAAAGTTATCTGCAATTAGGAGTCTAAATGGAGAAGGGCTTTTGTATTTATTTAAATTCTGTAATTAAAATACTGAATTAGAAATACTTTGCAGTTTATTTGACGAAAAGGATGAGGACTAGCATAAACAGATATGATGTTAAATACCACTCCCACTTTCCCTCCCACCCAAAAAAAAAGGAAATATATGCAGTGTTTAAGTAATAATAAAAAATAACTGCTGCCAAAAAAAAGTTTAGTCATACACTGTGCATAGAGTGTATCAAAATCATCTGTAGCTTCATTAACTTCGCTGGAAATTACAACCAGGATAATGTCAGAGATAAATACAGTTCAGCATACTAAAATTCAGGGCACATTGAAGTGAAAACCTTTCCTTCCCTCATCTTCAAAGAAATAAAATTGCTGTTTTAAAATAAAACTGTTGCAAGGAGGAGTTAAAAAGTAGCCCAGACATTCCACTTCCCCTTCAACAGTGTTTCAAATGCTGACATTCAGGATTTCAGTTTCAGGTTGTGCATGCAGCAGATACCAAACTTCTACCAGCTGCAGCTACAGTAATTTGTAGGTGTAAAATAGCACCTGCAGAACTAGAGCCCATCAGTGGATATCAGGCCCTTAGTGTTTCAGTTTACAAATGCTGTTAAAATTTAAATAAAATTTAAGTTGATTTAAATAATTTTGGGGTTTTTTTTAATAGACAAAAGCAGAATAGATTATTTTCATGTAATAGGAACTTGGTTAATGAAAATATAGCTCTATAAAAAACCAAAATGCCGTTAGAAAATCAGCCAGTAGCAATTCACATTTTAATATATTTTTATTGCTACTTCTGCTTACTTCCACTGTTTATTTTTTCAGTTTAAAATATATTAGCCTTTTTATAGCTGTGGAGAGTATAATAAGAAATCTTGGGTGTTTCAGACATTTTTGCCATATCCACACTGTCTAGAAAGATGCCCAGGTTGGCTCTACTGTAAACAGTTGACAAAGATGGTTTTATAGCTCTGTATCTGTGTTAGTGATTTATGATACAGTGTCATAGTACTTTCCCTGCTGGTGTTTGGAGGCAGGAAAAAGAAATTGTAGATTGTCTTCATATCGATTGTATTTTGTTTGAATAAATACCACAAGCTTGGTTTTGGCCAAAAAATCTCAGTAGTGTGAGCACTGAAACACACACTTTTCTTTAGGTCTACAGAGCCCATTTGTGCAGTGCTGGATGTGAGATAATCCTGCCATTTGGTCCCTAAAAGGTGGGGAGGAGTAGCAGTTTTTCAGGGAGATTCTCTGACAGCTACTATCAAATATTCCCCACGCAGGGCTGGCAATGCCACACCAACCTCCATAAATTTCCAGAAATGCAAGATGTGGCTACGTTGTAGATTGTCACTCATTCCAAACTGAGTGCATATGGACTCTGAGAAGTTTAAATACCCATAGGGGAGCACAGCACTGAAATGTGTAGACATTTCATCGTGCATACGTTAAGTCTGTACAGGCATGGCTTCAACAGTTACATTTAATATGTAAATATGGAATTTATCAGGTTAGATTTAAGCATCTGCATTGATTTGATAGTAATTAACACAGCCTTTACTCTTCAGAGAAGTCACTCTTTCCTTGGCATTGCCCTTGTCCTGCCGGTATCACGGGTTCCTCCCTCCTTTCCCTGCCCTCCGTACGCAGCAGCAGCCAGGAGGCACCGGGGCCGTGCTGCCCCCTCGCACCGCCCAAACAGCGAGCTGGCACCAATGAGCACTTTGTTTACCCACGCAGAAAATCAGCTTTGAATGCTTTCCAAAACATGCATGTACCAATTACTTCCTCATGTGTAAGGGAAGGTGAAATATTTACAAAATATGCTCGAAGTGTGCACAAGTGCAGGCACGCGCACGGGAACGCTCCGGCACGGAAAGGATGGGCTGCTCCTCTCTGCTCTGCTAGGACGTGTTCCCGTGTATTGATTGGGGTAATACTGTGCAGGGAGTCGCAGGTGAGCAGCTTTTGGAAATTGCCTAATCAGTAAGGACCAAATTGAGCCCCAAGGCCAAATGTTGCAGATGAGTTTAGGAGTCACAACTGAGACCAGAGTTACAAGAGAAGCTCAGTTCCCATCTAAGACCTAACGCAAGGAACTGGGGTGTCAGAATACGTCAGCACATTTGAAAATCTGATCTCTGTGCATCTGCCTAATAGGCTGCTGGCATCTTGAAAAACCTGACCCAAATGTGGATGCTGGGCACTTAAAGGTACAGCCTTATGCACTGTTGAAATTTTAATCTTAAATGCTAATACTGGCTGTGTCACATGTATCACAAGAAGGAAAAGAGGACTTGTGCTCACCTTTACATTTCTGGTCTTTGATATTAACTCTCATGAAAAAAAAAAAAAATTAAGAAAAAAATCACCCATTCAATACTGAAGGCATGTGAACCACAAAGTAGCTTGTGCATTTTAGCATAATGAAGTGCAGATCAATACTGGTGCCAGTAAAGTTACATTATCATCTCATCCTGTTAAAAAATTAGTAAGTTCTTATAAGTTTTTTAGCTTTCCAGACACAGTATACTCAGAGTACTAGGGTATTGCCATTATATGGTATTATCATAATAGAAATTAATTGGTAGAGCCCAGTAAATCACTTACACCACAGGACATCATCTTTATTCCCAGTGCATGTCATAACATGCTGTATTTCATTTCTAATAATGTTTTTCATGTTGTTTTATATAGTCATCTTGTTGGTGTTTGAATTCATGATTAAGACATATCTATCTTGACTGGACATAGATATAGATGTATACATACACAGACACACATAGCAGTGTGTTAAACATTTGCTACCAGTCTTTATTTTGACAAATATAAATAGCAAGGTCTTAATTCTTTTATGTCATTTTGTATAGAGAACAGTACACCATAGAAACAAATTTTTAGAAAAGGAAGTCACCAGCATAGTCAGAGTTTTCATGTTCCTTGCAAGCAGTTTATTCGTCATATTCCATTTTCTTGTAATCAAATAGGTGATACCCACAATTCTTAGGGAAAATAAATAACTCTGTTACCAGTTGCTTAATTCTGGCATTAGGAAATGGCAGCTGAGTTGATCAGTGGTTAATTAATGTTTAATCAGTGGTTAATTGTATTTTTTTTTCTTTTTTTCTGGAAACTACTCATAGTAACTGAGTAACTTGGACCTATTCCTCACTTAGTTAGGGAATAAGCAGATTGTATTTACATGTTAGTAGCACGAGAGTCACAAAGGGCAAGAAACAAGGCCAAACTTAGCTGCCCTCAATGGTAATTGTGGTAATTTTTTATAGTGAATAAAGAGTACTTGGAAGTCTTCATTCAATATTTTCTTTTAGTTGGTGTTTCACCCCCAGCTCTATCATTTGAGTTCCCTTTTTTCCAGGCTTTTATTAGCCTTATAGTGTAGGGTCTTGAGCCAGTTCATGGTGCGCTGTTTGTTCTGCTTTGCAGCAAATATTCCTGTGTTTATTGTCCTCACTACCTCTCCTAGTGGAAAGTAAGCCATTTCAGGAATAAAAGAGAAAATGCTGGTTTACTATGTATTAACTTCCTTGTGCCAGTGGTTTTAGTTCACTGCTAATCCAGTTAGCCCCTGAAATAAAGTCCCAGTTCTATGAAGTAATTCCTTTTCTTACTATGCCTTCATTTTCTACTGTGTTTTAAAAACTGTTTTGAGGCTTCAGTTTTTATCTCGTCTGAAAAGTAGGCCAAAGCAGGGCAATCCAGACTAAGGCCTCAGTCACTAAAATCAATCACACAGGCCTTTGTTCTCACTTTTCACTGCCTGTAATTCCTATGGACAAGGAATTCTTAATTTATTCCTCTTTCATTTTCAGCATCTATTCCGATTGAAGTGTCCATTTCCAATAGAACATTCCAGATGTCAGACCATTTTTCCCATAGTCTTTTGTCAGGGAAAATACTCTGTTTGCCTCTGTGCTTGTCTCTTAGCCTAACCATGCAGATCCCAGCAAACAGCTCTGCTCAGGATAAACAGGCAGGTCAAAATGAAGTATACTTGTTTACCCAACACAGGGAAGACCAAAGTAAGTGTCTGGGGTAATTTCAGCTCTGGATGGAAAAAGGACAGGAATTCTTGCTGGATGAGGGAACCAAGAACCTGGTTTGATTTGCAATTGGCCATTTCCATGGGTTGCTTCTATCTTAAGCAGTATGCTTTTCAAAATGGCACTATGTTGTGTTTCTCATAAAAATACACAGAAACACAATGTGGGCAAGCCCTTAGTATTCTTGTGCAAATCTGGCACGTGTTTCAGGGGGAGAGGGAGGGGTTCTGTAGTTCTGAGAACAATTCACCCATTAATAAAGACTGCAGTGGGTTTTTTGGGGTTTTTGGATTGGCAGCACAATCTAGATAAAAAATCTCTTTTATTTGAGAAATAACACAGATTAGGATTTTTTTCATCCTTACAGAAAGCAAAACCATTTTGCTTTTTGTTCTTAATCTTGATCCCATCCAGTTCTTCCAGGATCCTACAGCTTTCTGAAGGGATTTCTCCGGAGTGAGTTTGTGAACTGCTCAGCTGTATGGAATCAGAAACATCACAGCAGTTGCTGTATTTCAAGTACTTACTGGTACCTACCTCTCCAATGGGGTTTACTAGCATCTTAATGTGTGTATTCAGTGCTGCATGCTCCCTGCTGCTTGATTCACTGTCCTATTTTCTTTTTGCTGTCTGAATTTTCTGACATGAAGAAACACTTCACATAAGACCTCTGATTTTCTTCCACTTCTGAGTGATGTTATATACAAAATATATAGATACCAGCCTTTAACTTTCCTCAGAGCAGGGTTTTGAGAGGTTTCCTTGCCCTTAGGTCAGGTGCTTTCCAATTTTTAGCGAGTTGTCACCCTCTGTGATGTGTTCTAATTGATTCCTGGGTGGCTGGATGTTTGTTTGCTGCATTTGAGATGAAGCTTGAATTTTAAATGAGGTAGATTGTAATCTGAGTTTCTGTCTGGACCTTAAGGTGTTTTTCTTGAATGAGGTCTCCAGTTTTCTCCTATTTCTGTGCAATGATCTGATCAGCCAACTGCACAGAAGAGGTGCAATTCTATTTTCCCAAATTGTACTGGTGAAAGAAGGCATTTGCAAGGATAGAGTGAGATCCTCCAAGCAGAGCTCAATGAGTCCATGTCCTCATTTGTTGATCTCACTCTCTCCCATGGCAGCTTTGATCAGGAACAACTTCTTCCTGCCAGGGAAATCCCATGTACTCAGCACTTGTATCAACAAGTGTTCTGTTTGTCTGTCTTCCGTTTCACCAGCCTGGGATCATGTTTTTTGCAGGGCATTTACCATCAAATTCTGCTGTCTTTCAAATGAAACTTTGAATTTACCCTGTTTAATTTCATAATTTATGCAGGCACTGGTTTTTAAGTGTGGTGCATCTGGCTATAGGTTTCCTCTGGATATTACCTGTGTGGTATGTAACTATGAATTATTCAGACTGGCTATAAACCCACTTAAAAAAAAAAACCCAAACCAACCCATAAACAAAAAGGTTTTTCATGGTATAGGAAGAACGTTCAAACTCACTTATAGTTCAATTTCATATTTTCTTTGGAATTCTTTCTTTATTTCTAGACTGTCACACAAATTGTCTGTGTTTCCTTAAATTATGGTGGTTCTTGATGACTTCGCTGAGGATTTGGTTTATCCCAATACATGAGCAGTATTTAGCAATGAGTTAGCCTGCTCTGAATTCACTTCTACATCTGCCAGTCTGTAGTTACTGAAGAGATTTCTCTCTTTTATTTTTCCTCCTCTTTTCCCCTTGGCTAGTTCAGCATTTTCAACCGTTTTCCTTATTTTCAAAGGCTTACACCTGAGGGATTAAGATCTACATTCGTTTAATATCAGGAATAAAGTGGAAGTTCCAGACTGCAAGGCAAAAACTTGAAGAAGGATTTTTGTAGAGATTAATATTTTCCTGAGCAATCTGCAAGCTGAATCATGGTCTAATTAAATAGCACAGATTTATTGAGTTTGCATTTAAACATTGGCAGGCCCTAGAATGAGTACAGCTGAAATGAGTTTGAATCTTTTCTGTAAATGGGGAGTTAAATTATCATAGTAATTTGATTACATAATTTTTAAATCTTTCAAGCTAAATCTCAATTTTAAAAGCACAGTTTGAAGTCTTAATCACCACTGGAAGTGCCCCTCTCTGCTGTTTTTTCTTACCCCATTCCTTGTGACCAAATCTGTTCCCCAGGGCACAGCTTCCTGAACTGCTCCATGAACCTCCATTTATTTGGGGGAGGCAAGCTGGCTGGGCACATTCTTTCCACATATTAAATTAATTTCAAAGACAGCAATAAATACATTACATGCTTTATTACTATTTCTTCTTCATGTAAATAATTGCCCTGTTTACCAGAGGGATGGTACACAATCACCCCTGCGAGGAGGAGTAAGAGCCCTTGTGTTTGGATGTTTTCCACACAGTGGAAGAGTTTTAAAGCATCAAATGTAGTAGCTGTGTCACAGGGCAGGTTTTGATTCCTTTCTTTTCCCTCCTCTTTCACTTTCATTATAAGGAATATGTAGATATTCCTAATGCTGCAGGCCAAATTGCTCTCCAAACTGCAGAATTAAACATCTTAGGCAAATTTCACCTCTGTGTGAAAAATACATTTAGTCTGGACTCCATCCATCTATTTACAAACTTACAGTCACTGTTACAAATACTGATTCTTGGCAAAACCAGACCAGTTTTGTAAAGGGTTAAAAACTGAACCTTTGTAGTCACATTCTCAAGAAAGACCTGTCCCTTTATGCAACATGATGTAAAAAAACCCTAAAATATAATGAGAACAGTCAGTCTTTGACTCATCAAGGATTTGTTGCAGATAAAATGCTCCTATTTGGTTCCCCAGCAAATTAGCCTTGGCACTGTGGATCTGGGGAGAGGAGGAGAAGGTGTGTATTTTGTGCACAAACACCACCTGGTTTATGGAAAAATTACTTGGAGCAGCAGATTGTGTGTTCTGTAGCACAGCAGTGAATATCCAAGCACTTGGTAGAGAGTTAGGGAGTAAAGACAACAGTGTTTTTGGAGATTGCATTCCAAATTAAGCCTGGTGGCTGGACCCTGTGCTTAAGACATCAGTCACGTCTGTATGTGTGTGTTAGCATGTCTGTATCGATTACATCTGTTTGTAGGACACAGAATTCAGGGCTTTTCTCCTATTGACACAGAATTACTGAATAGAATTACCATATTAGAAAACTATCAAAAATGTATGGATTCAGGGAATGGTCTCACATTAATTAGAACTAAATTTTGCTAGAAGTAATATCTGCCTGTCATCCTTTTCAAAATGTTGCAGCCTTTTTTGTCCCTGAGAGAAATTTCTGTGTCTGTACTTTCAGCACAGTGCACCTTGATGTGCAGCATCACATCCCAGCAGTGTATGTTTTAGCTGCATGCTTCTTAGAGCATGTATTCACTAAGACTCAGAATTATTAAACATGTAAAATTCCCATAGGACTCCATTATGTGTAATTAACAGATAAACTGTCATCAGAATCAATAAAACGTGCTAAATGATCCAAACTTGTATATAATTAAGTGTCTGTTTTAGAGCGGGAGCTGTAACTTTATTTTTTTTTTTTTTCCTTTTCAATTTGCACATTTGTTGTGACAATAAGAGCTGGAACATTTTTGTTAACCTGTTACTTACTGGTTTGTGTTTCAGTTTACGTTTTTGTATTTGAAAGCAGACAGGTATTTACTATCTGGCCTAATTATCTGAGGAAACAGTTGCATGTCAGCTTTTAGGAAATGAATCTTAGATGCATCTTAATTTTCTGAATGTAATTCAGATATTTGAAGCACGTGCAAAAGTTGATGTTTAATCATCAACAGGGTAGAACATCAGCTCTGTCAAATACTGATCCAGAGCATCAGACTGCTGGTTACAGGTCATGGAAGCAGTAATGGGAGTGGGTTCTTCACCATCCAGCTCCCCAGTTGTTATTCTGTCTGTGAACAAGGGGTTCATTCAAGCCTGTCCCTGGGGCTTGTACCCCTTTGCAGCAGTGGTATTTTCATGTGGTGCTTTATTGGCTCTGTAAGTCTGTTGACCATCCCAGTGTTGGTGGCTGATAGGGGCTGTTTGGTGGCCTCTTTCACCTACAGCTGTTTTTCCTTACTTGCATTCACCTCACTTTGGACCACATCAGGGTTTCTTTGGCATTTATGAGTACATAAAAGTCAGAGAATTAGGGCTGCTCATCCAAAGTAATCTCAGCATGGTCCAGTAACTGCGTGTTCTCAGGGACATCTTCACTTTCTGTATCTATCCAGTTGAGGGGTTTACAGTTATTTCAGTTAGATATTTTCTCTTTATTTCACACTTCCATTGCTTTAATCTTTTCAGGTCATGTAGCAGTTTAGTTTAGTTCCTGGTGTGTGTTGCGTCTGGGCTGTCACTCAATACTTACACCACCAAGGCATCTCACCTGCAAAGGTGCAGGGCAAGGTGTTTGCTTTGAGTCTTTTATAAAAAATGCAAAACCCCAACACTAACAAGATAAACCTCTGTCTGTGGGGGTGGGAGGGAAGGATTACACCTTGTAGGAGATGTTAGCTTCACCGAACAAAAGCTGTTCAGGAACATGCTAAGTGTTGTCTGTGTGTCTGAGTATGCCTGAGGGAGAAAAAATTTGCTAAACCTATCAGGAAATCCCTTCAGACCAGCATTTCCCTTGTTTTGGTGCCGTGGTCCTAATCCCACAGTCAGGATTTCTGAGTGCTGGTGATGTCCATGGCTTCCAAGTGGGCAGCCTGACACAGAATTTTGCTGAGCTTTTCCACAGTAGGGCATCCTTGCTTTATCCTTGCTTCCACTCCTTCAGCCCCTTGGCACTGTCATTCCTTCAAAGCAGTAACCCTACAGATGGTTTGGGGAGCACTGAGGGTGACTGTTTCACTTGTTTGAGGAGGATGAGGAGAAGAATTACGTACCCAAGAGTTAATTGTACGTTTGTAGTTCCTCAGCATTTCAATACACTTTCCTAGAGGTCAGTACAGAAATTAATGGGTAATTATCTTCCCTCTTTGTGAAAGAGGATGGGCAGAGCCAGTGAAAGTGTCGTTATCAAACTCTGGCGCACCAGACTGAAACCTCCTGTTGCTGCTTTGTTTTGCAGACTCAATGCACATAGAGGATGTTGAGGCAGTGCAGAAACTTCAGGACGTCTTACACGAGGCTCTGCAGGATTACGAGGCCGGGCAGCACATGGAGGATCCTCGGCGTGCAGGCAAGATGTTGATGACTCTCCCGCTCCTGAGGCAAACCTCCACCAAGGCTGTGCAGCATTTCTACAACATCAAACTGGAAGGCAAAGTCCCCATGCACAAACTTTTTTTGGAAATGCTGGAGGCCAAGGTCTGACTAAAGCATCATGGGCTTCCCCATCATGCACGTTTTAAAAAAAAAAAAAAAAAAGAAAAAAAAAAAGGGAAAATAAACAGGATAATAATGGCAAAGAAACTTAGTGTTTAATTAAGGAAAAAATGACTAAATGACTGCACTGATATTTAGCAGCAAGACTGTGAAGCAGCTTTCAACTTTTTCTTCTGTGTCTTTCTGATGCAGTTTTTTCTTTTCCTTTTCCTTTTCTCCCTTTTCCTTTCTGTTCTTTCCTTTCCTTTTTTCCTTTTCCTCTTTTTTTTTCCTTTGCTGCTGAACTTTTTAAAAGAGGTCTCTAATTGAAGAGAGATGGAAGCCAGGCCTGCCAAAGGATGGAAATCCATAATATGGATGCCAGTGAACTTATTATGAACCATAATGTCCCCAATGACAAAGGAATCAAAGAGAGAAGCACCGTACCTAGCAGTACAGTACAACACGATGAACTGACTGAATGCAGTATTAGATTTCATAGGAGCAGTCTCTAATTAGACGACTAAAGCGACGATGCATCGGCTGCTTCTTATCATTGCATTTTCCATCTAGATCAGTTACAGCCATTTGATTCCTTAATTGTTTTTTCAAGTCTTCCAGATATTTCTTAGGTTAGCTACGATGTAACTTTTTCAGGGAATAGTTTAAGCTTTATTCATTCATGCAATACTAAAGAGAAAGAAATACTGCATTTTTGTGCTGGCTTGAACAATGATGAACAATAATGAAGGACAAATGAATCCTGAAGGAAGATTTTTTTAAATGTTTTGTTTCTTCTTACTAATGGAGATTTTTTTGTACCAGCTTTACCAGTTTTCAGCCATTTATTAATGTGGGAATTTATCTTACTAAAGCAATAGTCGAAGGGAAGGTGCATATTATCACGGATGCAATTTATGTTGTGTGCCAGTCTGGTCCAAAACATCCAGTTTCTTAACATGAGCTCCAGTTTATAACTAAATGTTCACTGACTCAAAGGATTAGATTACACCTGCAGTATATCCGAGTAGTCTGCCATGCGAGTACTCCATGTGGAATACCAACCCGTAACGGTGTTAGGAGACGGCGGCCGTGCCGGTCCCGCGTGATTTCTAACTGCTTCACTTGCAAATGAACGAGACACTACTGCCTGTTTGCAAAATTGTAACCAGCCAATAGTAGCTTAGAGGCGATGAGGCGAACGCCGCCGTTTGCAAAATTAAGAAATCAGAGTAGTAGACTTCTGACCAAATTGAAGAATTTAACACTTCTATACCTTATTTATTGATTTAGATTTTCGTTTGTAAATGGCGATCCTTAACAAGTAGCTAAACCAGTATATGTGCTTTTCAACCAGTATTGTCACAGCATGAAAGTCAGTCAGTTTCAAGACTGTTACGAGGTGTAATCTAATGTATAAACCGATTAGATGCCCCCAGAAAACTACAGTCGCTAAATAACCAATAAACAATAACCTCCATCAAACGCTATACCAATGTACCAGTGTTAGTAGCTGCTCCCTGTACTATGTGAACATCCTTATTCTATGTACACAGATGTAATTAAAATTGTAATCCTAACAAACAAAAGAAATGTAGTTCAGCTTTTCAATGTTTCATGTTTGCTGTGCTTTTCTGAATTTTTATGTTGCATTCAAAGACTGTTGTCTTGTTCTTCTTGTGGTGTTTGGATTCTTGTGGTGTGTGCTTATAGACACAGGGTAGAATTAGAGACAATATTGGATGTACAATTCCTCAGGAGATTACAGTAGTATATTCTATTCCTTACCGGTAATAAAGTTCTTCCTAGTAATAATTAAGAGATCGAAACTCCAAACAAATACTCGTTATGAACAGATACACACTGAAATCATAATATTTTCAAAACAAGGGATAATTTCTGTAACAGTTTATTATAGAATACCAATGTATAGCTTAGAAATAAAACTTTGAATATTTCAAGATTATAGATAAGTCTAATTTTTAAATGCTGTAAATATAGCTTTTATTCACTCATCTCTCAGATGTTGTTATTAACTCGCTCTGTGTTGTTGCAAAACTTTTTTGGTGCGGACAAGTTTCCAAAACTATTGCTACGTTGTGTGCTTTAAACAAAATAACAATGGGCCGATGCTCTCTCGGCCCTCATGCTAGGAAAAAGAAAAAAAAACTGTGTATCTATCATTAGCTATATGGGACTATATTGTAGATTGTGTTTTCTCAGTAGAGAAGTGACTGTAGTGTGATTCTAGGTAAATCATCATTAGCAATTCATTCAGATGGTCAATAACTTGAAATTTATAGCTGTGATAGGAGTTCAGAAATTGGCACATCCCTTTTGAAAAAAATGTCAAAAAAAAATAATACAACTCCTGGGAAAAAGGTGCTGATTCTATAAGATTATTTATATATGTAAGAGTGCAAAAAAAAAGTTTATTTTCCAGAAAGTTTGTGCAGGGTTTAAGTTGCTACTGTTCAAGTACACTATATATATATAAATATATAATATAAATATTGTTTTTGCTGTATCACATTAAAGAACTTGGGCTTCAGGGTCAAAAGCCAATCAACTAGAAGTATACAAAAAAACACACAAAAAATGGAGATGTGTTAAAGGCACACGGTGCAAACTTTAGTTTTCATTTTCCGTAATTTTTTGGAGCTGCAAAAGAACAAGTATCTCAAGACTGTAAAACCATTACCTGAAACTTAGCTAAAAAAACTGCACGGGCTTTATAATATTGTTCATCTTAAACCTTGCTGGAGAAGAGTTCTTTCAAGACCACTTACTTAATGTGAAGTGTTGGGAAAATTTCAAAGGGTGTATGTTTTAGCCATAACAATTTAATTTCTATTTTTGCTTCATTTTTTAATTTTTTCTTATTTAAAGCAATATGATTGTGTAACTCCCAGAAGTTACACATTTGTTTCAATCAGATCAGATTGTTGTATTTATTCCACTATTTTGCATTTAAATGATAACATAAAAAGATATAAAAAATTAAAACTGCTATTTTTCTTATAGAAGAGAAAATGGGTGTTGGTGATTGTATTTTAATTATTTAAGCGTCTCTGTTTACCTGCCTAGGAAAACATTTTACGGCAGTCTTATCGTGCAAAGATCGCAAAAGGACAAAAAAAATTAAACTGCTTATAATAATCCAGGAGTTGCATAATAGCCAGTAGTTAAAACTGAAAGAAAACAACAAATGAAAACAAACATGTCTATAGCTGTAGATGGGCTTCACATCTGTATAGCAATCAACTGTATATTTTTGTGATGTGTATCATACCGTGTGCTCCAACCAATGTCCATTTGTGTAAATGTATTTATTTTATATTGTATATATTGTTAAATGCAAAAAGGAGATATGATTCTGTAACTCCAATCAGTTCAGATGTGTAACTCAAATTATTATGCCTTTCAGGATGATGGTAGAGCAATATTAAACAAGCTTCCACTTTTGATTGCTTTTATTTTATTTTTTGTGTTGTGGGGTTTTTTTGGTTTTGTTTTCTTTTTTGGAGGAGGAAAACAGAACAATTAGTGTTGCCTTTTGTTACTTCCATTCAAAACGGAGCCAGCGTTTGCACTTTTCCCTTAAAGTACGATATGAGTGTAAATAAATGCTATATAAAGCCTTGTCAGAATGAATTCCAGTGTGGTACAAGACATTTTGCATACTCTTAAATATGCAAAATGTCTCATAGCACATTAGAATTCAGGCTGGCAGGCCTTTATATAGCACTTATTTAATCTTAAAGCATCTACACATCAACCTGCATTACTCAAAACCATTGCCTTCTGTCAATGTCTTAAAAGAAAACTTTCCCACTATTTTAAGATCACATTAATATCATATAGAAGTAGGTTTTTGCTTTCTCCATCAAGAACTGAGTCTATCATTCATTTCCTACTGCAGGACCCTCCTTTAATGTGTTCTGAGTAAAAATAAAAAATAAATTAAGAAAAAAAAAAAACCTGTATTATTTGATCCAGTGCTACTGAATGGAAGTAAAGAGCCCCCAGAGCAGGGATACAGACTGGGGTGGATGAAGGGGCTGCAGCCCCCTCGCTCAGGCTCAGCCCCTCTGTCCTGGGGACCCTTCTGGAGCCATCACAGAAGTGCTAATGTGTGCTTTTCTTGCTTTTTAGCCTATCTTGGTAGTGTTTTGTCGTGTTCACCAGCGTGTTTCTCACCTTCGCTCCTGCCGTCCTCGGGAGGCTCCGGTTGATGGCACCGGGGCTCGGGGACAGGAGCTGTGTCACCCACAGGGACAGGAGCTGTGGGACAGGAGCGGTGTGAGCCATGGGGACAGGAGCTGTGCCAGCCATGGGGACAGGGGCTGTGTGAGCCATGGGGACAGGAGCTGTGTCTGCTATGGGGACAGGAGCTGTGCCACCCACAGGGACAGGAGCTGTGCCAGCCATGGGGACAGGAGCTGTGTGAGCCATGGGGACAGGGGCTGTGTGAGCCATGGGGACAGGAGCTGTGTGAGCCATGGGGACAGGAGCTGTGTCTGCCATGGGGACAGGAGCTGTGCCAGCCATGGGGACAGGAGCTGTGTGAGCCATGGGGACGGGAGCTGTGTGAGCCATGGGGACAGGGGCTGTGTCACCCACAGGGACAGGAGCTGTGCCACCCACAGGGACAGGGGCTGTGTGAGCCACGGGGACAGGAGCTGTGTCACCCACAGGGACAGGAGCTGTGTCACCCACAGGGACAGGAGCTGTGCCACCCTCGGCACAGGGGCAGCGCCAGGGGCTCTTTGTGCCTCACAGGCTGCAGGTGCCAGCACAGGAGAGGCACCCCTGCCCTGCTGCCTGTGCTCTCTGTGCCTTGGCTGTCTTGGGAGATAGGGGGACTTTTTGTGAGTGAAAGGAGCAGCAGGGCAATAGGAAGGTGAATTCTGCGTGGACTCTGCAAAGATGACCAGAATGAGGCTTTAGTGTTAACACTGCTGTGTACTCAGGCATACATCCATATACACACACAGCGTGCTTGGGCAGAGCTGGCTTTGCCCATTTTCTAGTGTTTCCTCCCCCCTTTTTTATTAGGTTCCTGATTTTTAATTATTGCAAAGTTCCTCTTCAAAGGAAAACCTAGTACTGCATTTTAAAAAGTGAAAAAAGCAGTGTTACAAATTTTCACATAGGAGGAAAGGAAGGGATTCAAAGTATTCAAAGGAAAATAATCTGTAAGTGGCACCCTTAGACTTCCTCAACAATGTGTTTGACCCTGATCATTGACTAAAGTTTTCACATGCAGTTAAAAAATCATGCTTTCTGTACCATTTTTAATGAGAGGATAATGAAGCACCATACAAGAGAAAGCAGAGCATCACAGAAGAAAAAATACAACTCTCAGATGAAGCCTCTTCTAGGGCTCTGTCTCTGCAGAATTTTTCTGGTTTATCTTTTCTTTCTTCTGCGTATGCTCTCTCTGCTGTGAAGCCAGGATGGGCACAGAAATCCATTGGAAACATTTCAGTAGGAATCTGTGGGGAATTTGGCTAAGAGCACAAACCTTTCTAAACTACGGAAACAGCTACGTAGTCTTTAAAGAAAATAAAAAATGGGCTTGGGGTAGTGGCATTTCATAGCTCAGACAACACACCCTGCTGTAGTCTCAACTGCTGCAGCCTTAGGTTGTGGCTGCCACAACACCACTTGGCTGAAGTAAGATGGCAAATCAAAGTCTTCCCATTGGGGGTATGGCTCAGTGAAATCAGGTTTTGACTGATGTGATTTACATCCTCCTTCCCCTCCCCTTCTCCACCTGCCCCCCAGGTAAAAGAAGCCATCCCAGAGCAAGAGTGGGGTTTTGCCTCTGGAGGTGTTTGTTTGACAGCTCCACTGCCCCTCACTGCCTCACTGGCACCCCTGCCCTCAGCCAGAGCCATTGGTGTTGATCTGAAAGGAAAACTGCACTCCCTGAGCTGGCCACCTATGTGGCACAGGGTTTGTGAGGGGCTGTGAATTTTCTCTGGAGCTGTGCAGTCAAGTAATGGCCCAACTTGATGTCATTTGATCTCTTTGTTTGGTTGGAGGGGATGTTTTGACCTTGTGAGTTCACAGAGTGAGAAGGTCTGGCAAACACCAACTAAAAGTGTCCTTGTGTGGTCCCTGCAGCTGATCCTTTTTCAGGAAATGGCAGGAAAATCCTGTGCCAGTCAGTGCTATTGCTCATGCAGTTATGTGTGTTTCTTAACAATGCCACTGCTGAAAGACTGAATGCGGATAAAATCCAGACCACTAAAACCAAAAGGAAGATTATGAAGGAGAACAGACATGGGAATACTGTCCTTAGACAAGCCCTCATGCTGTCCATTTTTAAGTTACCTCTTGCAGCATTGCCCAGTCATACCCTAGTGGAGGAAAAATCCTACCCTAAGCATGAAAACACATGAGATTTTTTTTCTGTACAGGCTTCTGCAGGAGAAAATGCCTCTTTTAAAAATATTTAACATTAGCTGTCCTGGATCTTGCACCAAATTCAAGAATGGAGCAGCTTCCATTTGTTTTCTACATTATCTTCTATAGCCTTTGTTAGTTCTCCTTAACAGCTTTCTTCACTCGCACCTTTCCTTCCCTTTGCATTTCATCTCTCCTGTGTAATGTAGGTCTCTGATTTCACATGGCACTTTGCTAATTACTCTATTCCTTGCTATCCAGCCGTAGCTGCCTCACAAGGCAGTGTGTTTTGCCTTGCAATGAAAAGCTGATTCCATGTGTCCATACATTGCCTTTAACATACAGATCACAAACTTCCTCCTTGTGGTTGCTATTGGAGAAGGAGGGGGGAAAACCCCAAGTAACTGTGGAAAAGAATATGGATGCACTTATTTGCTTTTGCCATTTTTATCCCAAAGTGCTTGTGCTGCCACATCCCGGCCATGCTAATCGTTAGTGTTTCGTTAAGATTAAGGGTCCCTGACTCCTGGTGCTCACATTCCCAAGCTGGCTCCTTACAATCTCTGCTAATATAAAGGAGCAAGTGGCGGTAGATTGATTACACGCAGGCTCTTATTATTAAGCAGAACAGAAAAGAAAGGAATTTCAAAATATAATCCTCCGCTCCCAGGAGTATTTGTCTTGTTCTCCATGAAGTTAAAGGTCTGAAATAATGTGCCCATCAGGAGCTCAATGTTGCATGTCCATGCCAGTTGGTCCAAGGGCTTGTTATGATGGTAATGACCTGCTGAAACGTGAGCTTTGATGGCAACAATACAATTGCTACCAGCTCACCCGCTGGGAGAAATATTTTATTATTGTCAAATGCCCTCCGCAGAGATTTGTTTTGCCTGTTCCTGTTTAAATTAAATTCAGAGCAGAACTGCATTATTATTTCTCTAGAGTATATTTGAAATAAACAACTAGTCTCCAAATTTAGGATTCCTGGTTAGTTTAAATTTTCTTATTAGCAGAAAAATTACAATAGGTGACAACATAGCTGCAGGAATATTATTATGGCAGCCATATGAGAGATTTACACACTGAGAGCATGGCCTAAAAGCACAAAAACTCCCTTCTACTTTACAAATTCCAGCCAAATTAATAATTAACTGTGCCATAAATTCTGCAGCCTTCAAGAATGATGTCAGTGCTCTTCTGTGTCACACTAGAGGAATTTTGTCATAAGACTAAGTGGTGTTCTTTATGAAGAGCGTTACTTATATGTAGAAAGTGGCCCAGGAAAACAGCCCTTGCCACTCCATATTACAGCAGCTCGGTGAACAAGTGACAGCAGGACTTCAGAGTCATTTACTGCTGCTTTCTCAAGGCAAAACTATCTCCTTACGCCTGTGTGAAACAGAGCAAATTTTGTTCCACATTAAATGGGCCAGATTATCTCTTCCACAAGCTAAAGAGACAACACTAAATCCCAGCTCATGTAATTTCCTTCAAAATTGTTCTGCTCGGGCTGGGTGTTCCCAGGAGCGCCACCAGCAGAATTATCCGGCAATTCAGCTGCACTTAAATTGGCAGATGTTGGAGATTTAAGACAGTCCTGGAGCCTTAGCACAAATCCTCCACTTCTGTGCTGCCTCGTGGCCTCCCCTCCCTCTCCAGCCCACGCCACAGTGGTGCCCGCAGCCAGCACTGATCCCATGCACTGCCAGCACCGATCCCATGCACTGCCGGCACTGATCCCATGGACTGCCGGCACTGATCCCATGCACTGCCGGCACTGATCCCATGCACTGCCGGCACTGATATCCCATGGACTGCCGGCACTGATCCCATGCACTGCCGGCACTGATCCCATGCACTGCCAGCACTGATCCCATGCACTGCCAGGCTGTGCCATCCCTGCCTGGTCCAATCCAGCACCCAGAGCCAGGAGGGCAGCAGGACATGTGCTGTGGGTTTCAATCTCTGCCTGCTTGCAAACAGGCTCTAACCCTGCGTTTGGCATTCCAGGGGAGCAGCTGTGCACCTGTTGTTTGCCTTCTCCCTGTCTCCCAAGTGCTCATGCTGGTGGAAAGCTGCTCCATCTAAAGGCTGGGGGATTTTTGTGCCTGCTTTGCTGACAGAAGCATTTCCCAGAGAGGCACTTGAGCAGTGTAGTGCAGATATCTGAGCGAGAGCAGGGTGACAGCAGAGAGACAGGGAGTGGTGGGAGGGCGGGTTACCTGCCCCACCTCAGGGCATGGATTAGGGGAGCTGGCACACGCCTGAGAGGGAGGAACGCTGGCAGGGGAGGGCAGGGGAGCTGGGTACACCTCCCCTGCAGCAGTGCCCCCTCACCTGCCCTTCCCAGCCCCCTGACACGCTGCCAGCCACCCACACCAGCCGTGGGCTGACTGGCACGGAGCAGGGGCTGTTGGAGCCAGACCCACAAGCCGGTGTGGCTGAGGATAAATGTCTTCTGCAAATTTTGCCCAGCTGGCAGCATGGAGAACCTGCTGCAGCAGCCCCTCAAAAGGCTTTTTAGAGAGAGAGTTAGAGGGTAAATGGCAAGTGAAAGGGGTTAAAAGAAAAAATATTTTTAAATCACAAGTGCCTTATGAATCGCACTCCTAACACTCTCCAGTTCAATCTACCATGCTCTATCTAATTTCACAGCTTCATTGGGAATGGCCACAAGGTGAGGGACTGGCAGTAGGAGGAAGTCAATAAGGGCAGAACTCTCATACCAGGCTGTGAAGGAGTCACAGAAGTGCCAGTGTTACTTGCCAGAGGTTAACTTGGGGTCTACAGGGCCCCTGGGTAGTACTGAATGGAAAACCTCCATATCATCCTCAGCAGTTTCCTTCTTCACTGCAACCCTGATTTATATGAAAAAAGAAATACCTGGGTCTGAATCCCAGGGAGCATCTCTATATTCTGACACAGAAGTGTTTCAGTCTTCCCTGGGGTCTGCAAGCCCCCACCCCTCACACTCTCCAAGTGCACAGGTCTCTCTCTCTCTAACCACAGCTGACCCTTCACTGAATGTTATTTCTGCCCGTTCCTGTGTAACACAAACACCTTAAAGGATGAGGTGCCTATAGCAGATCGGGGCTGAGCTGTACAGATAAGTCAGAGGCATGGAATAACCTCCTCTAGCAGGGGCTGAATCCCAGGTCATGCCTGTGGTTTCCACCTCACTTAACTCCCGGCAGGTCGTTCAGCTCTGCTGTGATGAAACCTCAGCATAATCACACAGCCACTTTCTGTCATCGCAAAAGTGGTAAGAACACCCTCCCCCAGCTCAGCCTTTTCACTCCTTCTTCCCCTCCAGTCTCCTTGTTCTCCCTCTCTCTGCAGGACTATCTCTGTGTTACCAATGCTGGCCCAAAAGATTTAACGTGGAGTATTTTCCTTCCAGAAAGGATGCTTCCCCCATCCTGTGGCTCCCAGCCCTGGGCTCAGGCCTCCAGCCCACATTGTAATTTGTGTCAGGAAGAAGTAGCAGCATAAAATTCATTTGGGCTGGCCCTGGGGATGCCATGGGATAGAAGTTATTCATGTCCCTAAGGTCCATGTGAGTGGTCCTTAGTGGATACTGCAGATGCTCAAGTTCAGCCTTGAGCCCAGGCCTTACAAAGAATATTGTAGCCTAGTCTCAGCAGATAGATGTTTTTAGTTGTTATCCTTTCTGTCTGGTTGTCCAAGCAGCTTCCATGAGGCTTCCTTGCAATCAGCTTTCTCTGAAAGGGCTCTTTCCCAAAATGAGTGACACTCTCCCCTCTCCCCACACTGTGCTGCTGTGGTTTAAAGACACTTTTGATTCTCCCCCGTTCCCTAGCTGGCTCAGGATGACTGACTCAGGGTCAGCCTACCCTAGCAGTCATATATGAGATTGAGATCAGCCATATTCTAGAACATCTGGGGTTGATTCCTTTTCTCTGCTCAAGGTACCCTAAAAACCACAGCCCAACCCTTGTCCAAGAGGGGCTGCTTCTGCTGAGTTTAAATGTGCACAGTGCAACACACAGAGCTCACAGCTCTGTGCCAGTGACCTGGTCACCCGTGTTTCCCAAGGTGCAGCAATGGGGAGAAGGAATACAAATCTCTATTAGTAAATCTCTATTAGCAAGTTTTTCTCTTGCTCTGGTTTGTGTGAACTTGGACATCCATTTACTGGCTCTTTTCCATCTGTAGGGTGGAGATGTGATCCCACGACCCCACTAAGACTGTGGGAAATTATGAATCAGTCCATGTATATAAACAAAGACTGATTCTGTCCATGTATTCTGCTCCTTACAGATGGATACAAACAAACTGTGATGGGAGGGAATAAGTTATTCCTTGAGCCCAATTCCAGATGTTGTAAGGCAGCAACGAGTGATGCAGACAATTACAGGGATGTACTGGTTTGGCTTTGCATCTCAGAATGGATTGAAATGAACTAGTTCTTCAATTTCTTTCTATGACTCTTTGTCCTCTCTCATTATTATATCTTATCCTCTGACTACAGCAACAACAAAAAAATGTCTTTGATATATTTGAGATTGTGGTATGTTGATGGATTTTGGGCGAATTGTTAAGATGGGCCTTGATAATGCTGTAAGATGTAAACGTGCCTATACTTGCAATATATGAGGTTTTACATGGTTCCTACATTGATTCCCTTGCTCCTTTGTCACCTCGACAGAGACCCACTCACAAGGTGACCATGACAAAAGTCAACAATGGAGAGGGGCACCCCTTCCCCCTCCCTCCCCATGCTCCTTTACATTGACCAAATGTCTTTCTAAATGACTTGCTGAGCCAGGCTATTCTTATATCTTACATATAAATGGACTCTGTCTTACAACCAGAAGATTCAGGGGGAAAAAAATTTCAGCTCCCAATGTGAAAAGATTAAGGTCAGTCACTTTACACTGCAAAACCCTTTCACCAGAGCAGCATAACAAAAGGATCCACGAGCCTATCCACATGGTTTATAGCTCCAAGAAAAACAAGAGAGTCTACTACCTCCTTTTAGGGCTGTGCCACTTCTTTATAGACTCACAACAGAAACAGCTGGCCAGAGGAAGGTGATATTGAACAGGAAGCAAAGCTGATTTGTCTCCCTGCTTCCATTAACTTACTGGTATTTTTTTTATGGGAAGAACACACACAATCTTTTTCAGCGTGAGAGATTCACAGAAAACGTATCACATTTTGGATCCCATTGGGTCACCCTGCAGCAAATGCAGGGCTACTTGGGATCCAAATCCCCTCAATGGGTGGCTCTGAGCCTTTATGCCTCTTTGTTTCGTGCATCAGTGTCTAAAAGCAGGCAACAGAAGCTGTGTGGCTCAATACCTGTGCAGCACAACACGCTCCTTGGACTGCTGCAGTTTGGAAATGCCATTCATGAAGTCAAATGCTCTTAACAGATGTTTCAGCTTAAAGATAAATTAATTTTATTTGGCACCGTGGCCCAGCCAAATTGCACTTCTTTCAGTAGACTTCATTTTGGCAAAGCGACGAGTATCAGAAAGGACTTACCTAATGCATAAAAAAATCTATTTAAATTTATAGACCATGCCAACAGCAATGGGGATCTGGAGCAGAGTTTGGTTAATATAGATAAACTAATGGTGGCCAGAAGGGGTAGCATACAGCAGTCATCAAGCATGCCCATGGATTTGGAAGAATCTGAAGATGAGAAGGTCATGTCCATGTTGGAAGAGGGAGGTAAAATCTGCAGAAAGGAAAAGAGACCTAAATACGAAAGAAAATGCAGCTGTGGTGGGGGGGAGAGAGAAATATGGACAGAAGAGAGAAATATATGTAGGAATGGAGTATGTATGAGGGAATAAATGCTCCAGTGTGCTTTTTTGCTATGTTCATAACAGCCTACCACTCTTGGAGGGAATTGGAGTCAATGCAGTTATATTCTAGTGTTGTTATCATTAGTAGTAGTATGAAGTCAGTGCAGAATATTAATTGGACTGACAAGGCTAAGCAGGTAGGAGGCAGATAGTGGGATACAGAGGTATCTAACAAAGAATCAGAACTCTGATTGACCGCTCTCTGATTTTGTGATACAGAACAAAGGACGGCCTGAGCTGGGCTCCCCTCTGGAGCTGATGGGGCTCAGGATCTTTGTCACACCTGTGACAGCAGGAGGCCTCCGGGTGCTGTAGCCTAATTTGCCCTCATCTGGTATCAGTTTAGTGATGCCCTGGGGCAATGAAGTCTGAAGGAGGCAATGAAGGAGGTCCCCACCCCTCTGCATTTAAGGCAGAAAAGAGAGAAATTGGTTTCTTTGCTAGGTCGAGTCAGGTGTAGTTTAGCCCTTGGGTAGAGGATGTGGGGTGAAACAATGTTTTCTCTGACCTGCCAGGCACTCTCAGAGATGGATGCTGATGCTATTCTGGAGCTGCTTAAAATCCAGCAGGTTGGTGGTTTAACTACAGTTACAAGCCAGGCATATTACCACTGTTTGGACTGAGTGGACAGTGGAGAACTTCATCAGCATGTTCAGTGGAGGTGCTTCTGAACTGAAGGGCTTAGAAGGATTGAAAATCCATGAAAAAAATGGTGGGTGGGCACAAACAACAGCGACCAGGTTACAAGGTACCAAGTGTTTAGTTAAACACATGGGCTGTCCCATAAAGGCAAGAGAGTAAGGCCCCATCCTGGACAATGTGCAAAATGCTTTGTGCACTTTGGCAGCTGCTGCTGAGCTGAGGGAAGGCAAGATGTGTGTGTCCACGTTCCACCTTCCATATAGGCAGCTATTTTTGGAAGCTAATTAGCCCTGTTAAGGAGTGGTGTTAATGTATATTTGTGGGACACAGGATTAGCAAGCAGAAGGCCTCAGCTTGCTGGAAATCAATTTTAATATCCCTATGGCTCTGGTAGTGTGTCAATATACCATATACATGTCTTCAAGAGGCTTCTCTTTTGCAATTAAATCCCCTGATTTACTGCAGACATGACACTCAGATTTAAAGGGCTGGGGAGGGGTTTTATTCTCAAGGAAAAAGGGTAACCAACAACAGTGTTCAGAAATTCCTAATCATAACTGCTTAATTCTCTTACCTTAAGAGTTATTATCAGATTGTAAGTACATATTTGTTGCTGAGAAATTGACACTTGGCAGGAACAGTATTTTTGCTGTTTGGACTTTTCTCTGCATTTTACACATGCAGTGTTACTTCAGCTTCTTGGCTTCTCTTCTGAACTCCAGCCCTCAAACTGAAGGGATGAATCTGTGCACTGGGATGAGGCACGGATATGGGGGTGGGCACTGAAACCTTTAAAGTAATAATAAAAAGGAATACTTCTATACTTGCCTTTTACATAAAGCATCCTCCTGTTTCCCAAAAACATGGAAAGAATAAAACTGCTATGCTTTATCCTGTGGCCCACAATTTGTCTTGAATAATGGCTGCAGCCCAAGAGAGAGGAGGAAGAGAAACCCGTGTGTGGGCAGGGTGGCTTTGGCAGCAGCTGGCAGGAATTCTGCCATTGCTAGGGATTGATTTGTGGGGACAGTGTTCCACTCTAGGTCTGCTAAGAACATGTTCACTCTCCTTTCTTTCAGCCTCCAGCTTTCTCTGGAGACTGCAGCATGGGTATTTGCTCCTTTCTGGTGTTGGTTTTTCTTTTTAATTTCTTCCAAAATGATTTGCACTAGCTCCTGGCCAGAATACAGGATTTTCTTAGAAAGCACATGACATTTTTACACTGGTTAATTAAAGAAAAATCTTGTGTAAAACATGTTCTACTTAGTGCACATTTAATACGTTTTTGTAAGTATTTTAAAATGAAGTAATTTTGCAGCAGTCTTGGGAAACACACCAAACCAGGTACAACTAATCTGCACAGATTAATTTTATTCTCCAGCCCATGTCTGTGGGTTGGCAATCTTGCCATGCTTATTGATTATCAGACAAGACTACTAATCCCCTTAAGGTCATTAAGTGTACTTAATTAAAGAGCAGTTAGCAAGCTTCTCTTTACCAAGTTAATAGTGGCTGTTAAAAGTGATTTGTACGTTACCAATATGGTAGCCATTAATCTAAAAGTCAATTTGTCATTTATATTTTCCCAAACAAATACATTTAGCCAGTTTTGAAGGTGGCTAGAAAGTGTTCAGCATCTGTTCTTGCAGTTTGTGTAAGGAACAAACTCTGCTTTCTTAAACCTTAAGGCTTAGGCTGCAGCAATTTCCACCTAATCTTGTCTCTGTCTCACTGTCTTGTTCCACCCTGAATTGGCAGGGGGAGCAGAGGCTGAAAATCTTGGGAATTTCAGTTCTGGTAAGTTTGACCAAAGGTAAGCAAGATGGAAAAGCTCAAAGTCTTCTCTGGCAGAAACCCTGAACTCTTTGTCTTTTTGCCTGGTAGTTGGCCCAGGAGAACTGTGCCAGCTCCCCAGGGCAGTGGTCACAGCACCAAGGCTGACAGAGTGCAAGGAGCCTTTGGTCAGCGCCCTGAGGCACGGGGTGTGGCTCTTGGGGTGTCCTGTGCAGGGCCAGGAGTTGGGCTTGATGGTCTTTGGGGTCTTTTGGTCTTCCAATTCAGGACACTCTCTGATGCTGTGAAAGTCAAGGAAGAAGGCTGAGGGATCAGTCAGGGTGAGTTAACACATAAGGAAGAGTAATCAGAGACATTGATGATACCGGAAGGAAAGTGAATAAAATGAAATAGGAATTAGAATTTCATTGGTCTGTGAATATCGAACTCAATTTTTTCATTACTGTATGGAAACATAAATACATAAAAGTTTAAATATGATACATTTCAAGATTAAATGTATAATGAAATGCATGTTTTCTGGCTCTAAATGCATATGCAGTTTGTTTTCAGAGGCATATACAGACTGAACCTTTAATATGGATCTTGCTTCACTACCAGAACCCTCTTGCTACAATGAAAGCAAGCATTCTTTACCAAACCTTAACACATCTGTCATTTTCTCTCTCCTACAAATGCAAATATGTAAATTAAGACTGAAAGCAAATATATCTAAAAAATTATGACCCCTCATCTGAGGTCCTTTTAGGGTACATGGTAGGATGAGCGTTCCTCTGGGGCTGGTGATGTAGAGGTGTGGTCATTTACAACAGAATAGTGGCTTCTGAGCACACCCATCCCTGCCTCAGTGCTCGGTGGGGCTCTCCTGGAGAAGTGTCAGGCAGTGAGGAAAGCAGCTGCTTTCCCTGTTTGACCTGAACAGGGAAGAGTGGAAAGTTCAGTTCATGGAGGAAATCCCAGGGTGGAGAACTCACCTGTAGAATATTTTAGACTTCAGAAAGTTGCAAGGATAAAATGTCAGTCAGAGAAGTATTGTTTTAACCCATATTAAGGCTCATTTATTTGCCTACAATATTTTATTTTTCTGCTGTATCTGAGATATATATGTATATAAGTCTTTTACAAAGATAGACCCCATGTTGTAACCTTCTTTTCCCATTAAAAATTGGATTCTATACTTGCCAATGGGATAAAATTCTCATTTTGATCTCTATGATGCAAATATATCCATAAGCCAGGATAAAACATTATCTGTCCTGATCACACAGACAGTGTCATTCTGTGATAACACCTGCATTTGAGAATTTCTTTATAATATTTTTTTTGCTTTACTAATCAAGCCTGTTTAGAAAGTTATCAGGCACCTTGACTTATGGTGAAGGTCTGTCTTTGGCAGAAGCACTGATGTACATATTTTGCCTGCTCCAGTCTATCAGAGGGCTTTTTGTGATGGTGTTGGAAATCAGACCTTGTTTAAAAAAAGAAAACAAACAAACCAAAACAACAAAACAAGTGAAACGCACAACAAAACAAAACCCAAAAAAACCCAAACAAAACAACCCCAAACCCACCAAAAAGACCCATCAAATGCACCAAAATAATTTTGCTCTAAGTGAATCAATTCTCCAATTAAATTGAAGGTTTGGTAGCACAAAAAGATAAGAAAACAAGGGTTGGGCAGAAAATTAAAGAGGGGAGAAAATTGTAGTGGAAGGGAGGAACTGTGATTTTATTATTAGGTTTTTTATTATTTCATGTTGCTACTGGTGCTGAGAAAATGTATATGGGTCTGTTCAGGCAAGGTGGAACAAATTGTGTGAAGCAGTGCAGCGCCCACCTGGGAACAGAAGTTTATTTTCCATGCTTAACACAAACTTAAGAGTGCAATCTGTATTGTACACTTTAATTAATTCTTTAGGTCAATCAAATTAGAAAACCGTAATAATTATTATTTGTGTGTAACAAAGGAGAGAGAATGCTTTTTAGTTGTGCGGCTGTCTTTTCTTTCTTGCTGCCTTTTTTTTTTTTTTTTGGCCAAACCAGCATCTTTCCTGAAAAATCGTTTGGTTCCCACTAGGGTGCCAAGGAGAGGTTTTTCACAGCAATGGGCAGGGACAGCAACAGACTTGAGGCTCAGCTGGAGCACCTGTGCAGTCATCTTAATTTTGAAAATGTATATACTGGTAAATGACAGAGCTCCCTCCCCCAAATACATTTAATCTGGAAATTTCCAAGCAGCTTATCTGCTAACAATCTTTTAATATTCTATTTATTTATTTAATATTGTTGCTTGGGCTGCTCATATAATCAGATAAAGGTCATTAAGCCAAATTTATGATTAAATAGGATAAAACTATTTATTCTCTTTACTCAGCCTATTAATGTTATAGCTTATGCGGACTAGATATTTCGATATTTCAAATGAAGTTACTACATTTTTCAAATATCATAATTATATGAAAAAGCTATATTATCCCATTGTGAGGATTACTTTCCACTACCTTATCTGCCATAATGTCAGCACATATTGGCCTTCAGATTTCCTCGTGCTGCTAACTGCAGACACTCCTCTAAGTCTCCCATCTGGTATCTGCATTAACCTCCACAGAGTTTCATTTTGTTATTTGATTCCTTAAGTCATTGTTAAGGATTTAAGGGGCTGTTTGTCAGGCTTTTTCATGTTCACTTGCAAAACAGAGTATCGAGTGTTTTCTCTTTTAATTGCAGCCAAATTGTTTGTGATATGAGACTGTCAGAATGTAAAGCAATTGCTCCATGATTCCAGCATACATTAAGGGAAGAGTATTCTTTCAAAACTCTGTTCACTAAAATGTAATTGACTGCAGCACCTATCTCAAAACTGTGGATCCTCGCAGGCTTCCTGGTTTGGGAAAAACAGATCTTAAGGCCACCCTAAGGCAGAGTGCACCTCACATCTCCCTCCCTTGTAAGAGCTCTGTGGTATTTGAGTGGTTTTGAGAGCAAAGCTCCTGTAGTTCAGGCTGCTACCTTTTTTTGCCAACCTTTTTTCTCTTTTCAATTTTCTATGACCTTGTCTTGAGAGAGGCCTAATTAGAAGCTTGTAACAGCCACAGCTAATTTGATGGGGTTTGTGTAAATGCAGACTGCAAAAGGAAAGCTGAGTTCCTCAGCCAGTCCCTATGGTCACAGGTAGCTGGCCACTGAACTCCAGATTCTGAGATGCTGACAGAAATCTGAACCCATCCATGTGTGGTAGGGTCCTAGAAAAGAAATTATGATGTGACCAGCCCAACACAAATGACACCATCCTAGGCTGGATGCTGAGGCTCAGCCTCATTATGACAGACTAGTGACCACATGGTAGCAGAAAATTTAAAAACGTGGCAGAAAAAGAGAAATTTTACCCATAAAATATTTTATGGTAGTGTATACGAAAGGTTCCCAAGTAGCTACAAAGCAAGAGCACAGCCTAAATTTCAAAAAATAATTTATTCACCCTTTTTATCCTGAAATTTTTATAACTAAATTTCTGATTCTTTGTAAGAATTGCTGTCATAGTTCACCTCCAGATTGTCTGCTGTCTTGACTCTCTTTCTATAGAAAGTGGACAGTTTTCTCCTCAGTGCTGACTCCTGCCTTCCCCTTCATTCCCCAGGTTTTTTAGTTTCCTGTTCTCTCAACAGCTGGTCTCAATTTCATCATCCAAAACTTCATTTCTCTAGGCAATCAGGCAAATGAATTGTCTTCATCCATGTTTAAAACAAATTTATTCTGAATTAGTCTGTGCCCCTTCAGTGTTAATTTTCCATGACTATTATAGTCACTGAGCTTTATGGCATGAACACAAGCAAATATTAAGTTTGAGGGCTTAAATGTTTTTCAATGAATTTTAAATTGTGAGCTACATCTTCAGCAGTGATCTGAGTCAGTAGGAGCCTTCAAAGCCAAGTGCTAGGGTTTATATGACATGGTGACAACTGTAGCATTGTGTCCTCGTGCCAGTTGAAGAGCTGGCCTGTCACTCGTCAAAATAAGCTGCTTCAAATTATTAATATGAACAACTTGTTTTTAAAAATTACTTATATTACTCATCTATGGAACCAAGGATATTTAATGTAGCTAAGTATCACTTCAGTGTAGCCTGAGATTGGCATAAATGAGATGTTTGCTATTTTGCTCTGGTATAGTTGTTTGAAAATTATTTAATATTCATTACAGCAGTAAGCATTTAAATGTGAGATGGACTGAAGCATTTTGTAGTCGATTTGGAGAACCTGGGAATCTCATGCATCCATAAAGTTTGAGAACACTTCTGAGACACAAGTGAGATGTACCTCTGACATAGACATTTCATCTGAGGAAGTCAAGATATCAATCTTAGGGAGTCAGTCAGCACTACAAGGGGTGTCTTAGCTCCTCCTCTGAACTGTTCTCCAAAGGAACCTAATTTAGGCAGACCAAATTATTCCTCAGAAAAGCCTCACTATCTGCACTCAATACAAAAGGCATAAAAGCCTATTCATCATGTATTTAAAACTCTTATAACCTTATTCTACCTGCAATTGCTTAGCTGAAGCTTATTTCACAGTTCTTAACATTCTCCCCTGAACAATTAGGGTACTGGTAAATACTGTCAATCTTTTGCTTAATCTTTGAAGCAAAATGGAAAAGAAATGTATGAAGTATTACTTCAGTCTTATGTGCATATTTTAGGAATGTAGTATTAGATGATGGAAGTATTTAATTCCTTGTCAACTTGATCTAGTTTGATTTGGTGATGAGGAAATTATCATTGTGTGGTGCTTCTATGAAGGTAAATTCAACTCAGGATATGTGAGGAGACAGTGTAAATGTCCAAATAAAACCATTCCACTGAACAGATGTCTTTGTCACAGAACTTGTTGGCTTTTTAGAGAGAAGTACAATGCTAAGAAAACATGGAGTGAGTTACTTTCACAGAGCTCAGTACTCTACATCCAGGCTAAAGTATGTTGGCAACCTGTTCATGGATATTTTATTTCTATTTTCATCTGCAGTACTGTCAAACAAGCACTCAGTATTTCTGTGGGGTGGGGGGAGGGGGGAGTTTCTATAATAAAAAGCTAGTGTTAAGTCTGACAGCTTCAAGAGGAAGGCTTTCAGCAACTTTCAAGTTCCCTGTCACTGGCTATCCAGCTGCTACTGTGGACCGACTTACCAAACAGGTTTCAGATGGTTTTAGTGATGCTGAGTGTTTCATTTGAATTTGTAAAAACATGTCCTATTTATCAGACCAGGAGTGTTCTGCATATGTTTTTATAGCCAGGAGTGTTTGGCATGATGGCATCATGAGAAACAAACACCCTCGAGTCCCTGCTCCTTGTGCTATTTCAGCTCTCTTCTTACGTGCTGCTGTTGGTGCTTTAGCTCAGGCCTCCCTGATGTATCAGTGGATCCACCCTCAGGAGATTTTCGTGGCAGGGAGAAGGATCTCAGCTCTTGATTACAAGAGACTGACAGATTAGTCATGAATGCTGAAGACTAGCAGGCACTTTCTACACTCAGCCTTTACAGAAAATGCTCAAAATAAAAAAGACTTGGAGTTGGGGTATGGAGCAGGGGGAAGGCAAGACACTGTATCTTGTCAGCTCCTTTTTTATTCTATTTGCCTACAAGCAGTTTTCATCTCATTTGAATAGGAAAGAGCACTGGCAAGTGGAGGAGACCAAGCCTGCTACTGGGAAGAAGATGTGCGTGACACTGCATGGGCTTTGTGGAGCAAACATTTCATCCCAGTTCAATTGTAGTTATCCTTCCTTTACACAGATGCTCAGGAAAGATTACAAATCAACTTTATGGAAGCAAGTTCCACTTTTACATCACAGAACAGGAATAAGTTTCAAATGGCAGATGTCTGTTTTCTTCCTCTTGTTAATTTCTGGACTTATTTGTGGTTAATATCTTCCTGGAAGCAAAGCCTTGGAAGGCTTTCATTGTTCCATAGGGTAAGGTATCACAAAATCTACTTAGAAGCAAGGAACAGAAGAACCATCTAAAACATCCTAAGAGGGAACCATCCAAAATATCCTAAGAGGGACACTGTCTCCTATAAGTCAGCGCACTGTAGGTGGAAAGAATTCTACATCTTGTCTCTGGTTTTTGTCATCTGTCATTTGGCCAGGAGCTGAGTCACACTAATTTGAGAAACTGTCAAAAGAGAAAGAATTCATCTCCCAGTTAGACACAGGATTTTACTTTGACACTGAACATTTCAGTTCAACACTTGCAGTGGTAAAACAGTACAGAGAAACAAATCATAACCTGGGTAACCTGAGCTATCTTGTTTTGAGTCATGCTGGAGGTCCTGAGTCAATACCCTGGGCTACCTCCAAACCCCTCAAAGGCTTGAATTGGCTTCAGGCCCTTTCAGACTCCACTTCCATTGTAAGACTGCTCAGCATTTAACCATGTCTTTCTGGATCATGACTTCCAAATCAACAGTTCTTCAGAGCCATTCTCCTGCAGATACTTACAATAAATTTATGCTCCCCAGCCCTTCTGAGTAAATTTTCTTGCAGATTTTGGTCAGGCTATTCACATGAGGCTGAAAGATGGGAAATTGTTCTGTAATATTGGATTGCAAAAAGGAAGCAAAAAAAGAGACAGGACTGTTTGTCTCAAATTTTGTTGTTCTTGATACCTTGGCAAAAAATGCTATATACTGTATATAAGTTGAGAAGGATGGATTTGAACCATGAACTTTCCTTTAATATGCTAAACTATGACATACTGACAGGATAGCTCCTTCAGCCTCTGCAGCAGGTGAAGTGCACCTTTCATGAGGCCAAATGCCATTAGAAGTGAAGCTGATGTTCTGCTCATGATGATAGTAAAGTCCCAGGCTTGCTGGGCCTCAGAAATACTACAGCAGTTTCCAATACTTCTACTAATATGACTAAATATTGATATTTTTGTAGTTCCAAAATATGTAAAATTTGTTTGTCCTTAAAAAAAAAAAAAAAGAGAGAGAGAGAAAAATAATGAAATAATGAAATAACTCCCGTTTACTTTACACCCTGATTTTAGGTAAAATCAAATTAGGAAATTGTGCATAGACCCCAAGTGGCACAAAGAATTAAAAGCTGGCAGTGAATTTTGATCATGAGCACTAGATTACTATGGAGATAACTGGATAAATAAGTTAAAAATTAAATAATTCTAAAACTGAATGTAATTTCTAAAACTGTTGAAAGATTTGAAAGTAGAGACAAGTGTCAAAAGATTGGATGTACAGTGAAATGCTTGGAAAACAAGGCACGAATTACATATCAGTGATTTGTATTACTGAGTGTATTTTTTGAGAAAGTTTTTAAAAAAGCTTAAGGAAAATGTTTCAGGGTTTGGTTATTTTTTGTAAACAGCTAATTCTTGAATAATCAGTAGAGATTAATAGAAAAATAATTGCATTTTTTTGAAATTAATTTTGAAAAAAACAGTGTGTATTCAAAGAACTTCCTGAATATATTTTAAAGACTGGGAAGTAAATTGCACCTTTAAAATATGCAAATAAGGTGTTTCATTGATAGTCATCTTGGCCCTGAAAACTCGACTGTAATATGAGCCCACTTTCTCATTTACACTGTTATCCTCATGTTATGCTGATATGCTGGTATCTTTAGCGTTACCTGGTAAAATTTGTATTAAAAATTAACATCAAGTGTGTGGATGAATCAGTAATTACTTGTCTCTGTCCCAAACATCCAAATGCTGGGAAGGCATAAATACAGATGTTTGCGTGATTTCTGTCAAGGTGTCCTTGAATGAGAGGATTTAAACCTCGACAGTGTTGCTTGGGCCCAAGCCAAGTCATGTGTCCTCATTGGTCTTGAGGCTTTTCCTGTGAATGCAGCTGTCACTCTCCTCTGCAGAGCATCCTAATGGAATGAGACTTCTCTGTCCAGTCCCTGTCTAAGCCTGTGGATGTGTGGCTGAGGCTATAGGAACCCCCAGCTATTTAGCACCCCTCACTTGAGCCTGATAGTTTTTCATTGCTCCAGGACCAACCCTGCAGAAAAAAAAAAACAAAACCAAAAAAAACCAAAATCCCAACCCTCTAAATTATGGGATTTATAAAATTATGTATTAAGCAAAATACCTTGATTAAAAAGATATACATACATCATACTTTAAATAAATTATGTGCAAGGGGATCATTGCTTGCTACATTTGAACCTTCTCTATATGGACAGGCTTCATTGTTGTGGCAATATTGATAAAGCTACATTCTCCAATCTTCAGCTGTATCAGTAGAAGCATATTGGTGCACACACAGTTTGCTTCCGTTCCCTTAGGAGAACTGGGATATTAGGATTTACATTTCCTCAGACATTTTACAATTGGACTATGGCTGCACCAAATTGCTTGCATTTTTTGCATACCCCTGATGAAAACTGCACTGACATTTGAGTATATTCATTAGGAGGGTCATGAAAATGCAATAGTAACGGCACAAAGAAGTTCTGCCTCTAACAGAACAAATGAAACACATTTTCCCATGGTTTTGTCTATTTAATGCTATCCTATGTATCTTACACACACATTCAGTCCCTTTTGTTTTGTGCTCTGATGTAGCTGTTAAGATTCTGGTCATCACGTCCTGTGCTTTGTCAAGGAAAGATGTGCAATTACAGGTGGACTGAGTACAGCCGAGGAGAATGAATCATGGCTGAATTCTGCCTCCTTTGCTATCAGTGGTATAACTAATTTAGGCATCTTCCTTTGCCTTTGCTGGTAGTTTTTGAATTTTCTGGGTCTTTTCCCCTCTAAAATTCTGGGAAGGAGAAAGACACCAGGAAGCATGATATCCTAGAAAGTCATGCCTCACTCTACATAGTGGTTCAATACTGCCATGAGTCCTGGCCTTAGAAGGAGACTTTAAAGATCAAATAAATACACAACTTGGGATGTGTTTCCTCAAAGCAAACTGAGACCATCTAAAAGCATTTAGAATGGATAATGGATGATCCTGTTCTTGCCAATATCTTTGTGCCTGATTTTGGCACTCGCTTGACTCCTTGGTGAGTGGATTCAATCTGCTAAATCCTCTGGGCGGAGTGGGACTGCCCATTTGGGCAGCAGTCAGCTCTTGGATTCATTCTGCTGCATCCTTTACCAGCACCCTTTCCCTCTGATTATCCTGACATGCTTCCTATCCTGTGTCCTTGTCTCCCACTGGCATTGCTTATCAAACCTTCTGGATCTACCTTTATTCGACTAGAATGCAGTTAAATCAACCTTTCCTCACAAAGCTGCTCCACTGGCAGTTTTGAGGACAAAAACAAAAGGTCTGTTTTTTCTGCAGTCACTTTTCTTACTGTGGGAGGCTTCTCTGCTTCCCTGTGCTGTCACCCATCACTTGGAAGGAATTTCTAGTCTTAGCTTTTAGAGCATCTTCACCAGCAAAGATGTAAATCCATAATTCCTTGCTGCAACTATGAGCGTGTATTTTCATGCTGTTAATCCAATTTCTATTTTAGTTGATCATATAGAAGACTTATAAAGTGCAGGATCCTACTATCAATTTTCTTTTGCCATGGGATATTAATTACTGACTGCCCTCTAACATTTCACAGGACCAGTCCATTGGAGCATTTGGCCATCATAAAATACTTCCAATTTTTGGCTTTTAATAGTAGACCTTTTTGTTCACAGCTGAAACTAGATTTACTGCTAAGTTAAGCAGTTTCTTGAACTTCAGATAAAAGGGTTGGTTTTGACATTTGACAATTAAACTCAGAAATCTTACTGCTCTTGATAATTTTTTGGCAAATTGTTCCTTGCTGCACATGTCATGGTACTTCACTAAATTCCATATCAACCTTCTCAATCTGTAGTTAAGGAAACTAAGATACAGACATACAATTACTTATTTCTTAGCCCTGATTAGAACTTGGATTTTCTGACTGCTTTGTTTCTTCTTTGAATAACTTCCCTTAACCTAGCATCTGAGTTTTATTGTTTTGTCTTTTTTTTTTAACTAGTCTATCCTTATCCTGCAATTCTAAAAACCTATGAAATCCCACAACAGTGCATGCCAGTGCTTCTCAGAATTTATGGTATTGATTAAGGTTGCACAAAATATCTTAAAGCAAAAATGTGCATGAAGTTACAGGAGATGAACTTGTTAAAGATAATTGGGAATAACGAACACTCAAAGTTAGGGTGGTGAATATTGTTAATGTGTTTCACAGGCAGAAGTTTAACAAGCTCAGCTCAGTGGTTCTGGGAAACCTCTGTCTCTTTGAATGTAGCACAGTTTTAAAATTATTCTTGGAAGAAGAAGGGACCAGGAGCAGAGGAATCACTACTTCAAAGAAAAGAATGAGGCTTCTACAGGCACTACATGCCTTTGACAAATGGCACATAATACAGCAGGGGAAACTTTGGAGGGAAACAGTGAGGATGGAATAGTTCTTGCTCTGTATCAGTCTGAAGTGGAGAGAGGACCTGATTTCAGCTGCATGATGTTCCCCAGGGAGCCATGTCCTTCCAGGGATGAGCGAGTAAATGGGTCCTGGTGGCTGGAAATGATTTGAAGAGCTGTTCCTTGAGAAGGCAAATCTGCACTGTGATGGCACAGGGGAGCTGAAAAGGGTGGGAGGAAAGGAAGAAAACAGGCCTACGCCCAACTTGCTTAAGCAGATGGGGAGACAGCAGCAGCTCCTCCTCTCCTGTGTGGCTGCTCATCAAAGATTTCATTGGTGAAGCAGGAAGGGTTTAATTGCTCCTCCTGGCATGGGGAAACCTCCAGTGTGTCTTTGGTGTAGAGCAAAGGAGGAGACTGTGATTCTGCCCTGGAGATGATGAAGCCCTTGGTTCATCATTCCTGGGTCTGCTAACCCAGCAGCTAAACAAAGCTGAGCAATAACCAGGTTTTGGCTCTGGAGTGCTTCCTTCAGGTCTCTCCTTCGAAGAGAGCACATAGAAGCATATAGAAGAAAGAGAGCCTATGAGGAAAAAAAGGATTTACCACAAACTTTGGAGAACTTTGGACTGAGGTAACTTCAGGTGGAAGCTTTCAGAGGAAAGGGAAAGTGATTAAGAAGAGAGAGGGAAAACTAAAGGTTAGAGTATTTATGAGATGTCTGTACTGTGAAGGAGAGGGAAACATTGAAAAGCAGAAGAAATGGCTGGGAAATAAGTATTCTGAGGGTAAAAGATGATAAAAGTTTGAGGGACCTGATGCTTGTTGAAGAGTTAGTCTGAATAGAAAGTGACCAGATCCTTACAGGGGCAAACAGCAGGAGATGTCTGGGGAAGGAGCATGTTCTTGGAAATGATAAATATGACTTACTTTGCTGTAGTAATTTGCAAGAAGAAACAAGAGGGGCTCTGAAATAGATATGAATTTAGGAGCTGAAGGAGAAGGACATAATTGCAAGGGTTTTGACAAAAATATATTATAAAGATAGGTAATTTAAGAATTGTGAAATAGTAATTTTCAAGAAAAACCCCAGAAGCTAAACGTTTATAGGAGGAAATGATTATGCTCATGTTGTGTGATGCAGCCTTCAATTGAAAGCCAGACTCATCTGTCTTCAGAAAACTGCCTAATTGTTTGATATTTGGACAAATACTAATTTAACTTTCTAACATGTGGAGGTTTGGGATATTTTTATTGTTTATTTGGGCATTTTTGATTTGGTTTTATTTATTTTTTTTGCTTTGTTTGTTTGTTGAGTTTTTTACAAAGCACAAGACATCTTTGAAAATAAGGGAAGGATCTTTAGAAGAAATGTTATCTTTGGCGAATCTGTCTGCAATATCTCAGGTGTAAGTCTCTTCACAGAAATTTTGGTTGCTGACTTCTAGCATCCATGAAATAGGGGAGTATAACCGAAGATGTAAAGGAAAATGAAGAGTAGAGGCAGGGATTTGATTAAGACTCTGGAGAAGGTATTCATGATGAAAACAGGGAACTGATGAATTAGATACAGATAATGTATCTAAAGGGTTGCAGAGGATAGATTGAAGAATGAGGGTTTTGTTTACGTGTTGTGTGGTTTTTTTGGTTTTCTTTTAAGAATGGGCTAATCAAAAAGAAATTGTTTCTTGGACATGTCCTGTGCTGGTAACTGCCAGGAAAGCATAGGATGGCTAGGGGTGTGAGGAGGTGTGGAGGAAATAAAAGATGCTGTGAGGAGAGAAAATGTCAATTATCAGAACCCAAATGCCCCAGCTGTATAGGATGGCCTTTCCTGCTTGGACAGGTCATTATTACAGCCTATGATGATCATTGAAAAGAAAGTCTGTGTAAAGAAGTCCTTGCAGAGGTTTCCTTTCTCTGGATTTACCATGGGGAGGATGTACACTGTGGTGCTGTACTTTCATGTGAAGGAAACCTGTAAAGCTTGTTGCCTAAAAGAGTCTTTTGTTTCTGCCTTTCTAGAAACAAAGAAAGTTTTTGGTGCTAAAATAAGTGGTGTGATGTACTGTACTTCTAAAGCTGTTAAAAGGCTCTTAACAGCTCTATAAAATACTTGCCGCCTCCTCCTGTGCTTTCAGAAATTTTTACTCCAATATTTATTTCGCTGGCTTATACAGAATTTCCTCCCCTTTAAAATGTAAGTTGTTAATTATTTCTGGGTTGTCATGATCAACTCCCCTCCAGCTATTAAAATGTACTTGCATTGTAGTTTTATTATTGCTTGCAAAATATTGGAAAAAATTGTTTTGCTAGACAGTTGAATTTGAAATATACATATTGACTCAGCAATGCAAATGGATCTTTTATGTTAATTTCCTGCAAATATTCAAATGGTGAAGTTTTACGGGAAAAAGCACTCATAAAAGCAAGTCGTTATGAATATTCACTGAAAGTGAATCACTTGAGCCTAATCTTTGAAAGTCATGCTGTGTGGGCTAGTTTACATAGGTCACTTTAGACTATAGCAAAAATTGCAGCATTCAAGTAGTCAGCACTGCACAAATTAGAGCTAATAGTAGTTTTAAGGGACTTGCAGAACATGATACAAAAGCAAGCTTAGAATACACTGCAAAATTCTGCATTTTTTCAGAACTCTTTATGAACAGAAGACTAGGCAAAATTGATGAACAAACCAAGTGTCAAGACTTTTCCCACCACAAATGAAAATATTTAAAAGCAATTGTGAAGGTGCAGAAGACCCATGGTGTTTTAGGAGAGGAATAGATTACCTGAAATTCTACCCCAGTCATCCCAAGAATTATGATTCTAGGAAATGATTTTAAATTGTTTTAAATTGTAAATTGTCATTGCATTGTGTAAGTATAAAACACACACATGCAATTTTGCATTGTTTTTGCACACTAGCTTTGTACAATTGTAGTTTTGAGTAAGTGCATTGCTGTATTCCCTTCATTCTCTAACTTTTCATCCTACCAGAGGATCACTGTTACAAAGTTAAACACGTTGAAATTTGGCAGTGGTTGAGTTAAGCTTGCCTTTTATGCAAACTTAATTAGCCCCTGAAGTTTTACCATCTTCAATAAGATGTTCCACTGAGCATGTGCAAATAGGTAAGTTTGAGGGCTTATACTTGATTTTAGGAAGATGATTTCTCATATAAAAGTTTGCTTCAGAGCATTCAAACTTTAGACATGTGGTCTTCAAATTTTCTAGTCAAGGCACAGGCTGCTGTATAACAAACCAAGCTGTATGGTTTCTTCTCCTCAGCAACCTGCCCTGACCTCCTAGAGCCTCTGTGTGCCCTGAGACTCTCTGCTACCAGTGGGTTAAGAAAACAACTACTATGGAAAGGGGTTTTTTTGAAAATGCTACCTGCTATGGACAGGGTGTTGAATCATTAGGATCAGGAGGCCAGTTATGTCATGATTTGCTGGTGCAGGTCAGATTCTCCAATGACATTGAGGTTGCTTAAGGCACCCCAGGAGCTAATGAAAGCTTTCCTTCCTGATGAAATGAACAATTGTAACTAAAAGCTTGAATCACTCAAATTATGTCACTTTCCTTGTTCCAAAATTATAATTCTGTTTAATGGACATAATGTATCTTTCATGAGAATTCATTGCATCATTAATAACAGCATACTTTTTTTGCCTGGTAGGATTCCCTGTTTTCATTAATGTATGTTAAACAGCCTTCACAACACTCCTGTGAATAGGGTCTGTATTTCCTGCAAAATCACTCTCAGGTGTTTTTTGTTTGTGGTACAGTTTACATTGCATATCTGTTTTTGGTTGCAAAGGTCTTTCTCATAGTTTAGCCTCCTGCATGTAGTTTATTGATTATACTCCTGATGAACAGCAATGTAGTGATCCTTCACCTGGGGAATTGTTGGCCTGCAATGTGGTTTTGCAAGGTTTGTACTGCTGTCTTGTGTATTTGGATGAAATATGCAAAGGGAAAAATTGTCATTTCTGCCTGGTATTTTGCAGAACAGAGGGTGTAATATCAGTCAGGGCCACTCTCCCAAACTGAGCACTATTGAAAGATACTATAGTCTGTCTGGGAGGTGGTGAGGCTGTTGAGTATTGGCAGAATATAACAGAAAGTGCCTTTTGTAGTGAATGTATCCTTTCCTTTTGGACATCTGTTAGACCTGCAAGGATTCTTGGAGCAAGCCTGGGAGCAAGCAAAACTTGATTTTACTTATTATTTCTTGATTAATATTTCACAAATGCCAAGAAATACACACAAGCCGGTCTGGTGTCTTTGACCACTTGGTAAGCTCCTTTGTCAGGTGCATGTTCCATGCTCACAGCTGTTCTCATACTTTGATGTCCTGAGAGGATAGCTAATATCTAGGATTTTATTACCATATTTTCTGTCCTCCCTCCTGTGGTTCTCTAAGACCTGGTTTGTTCTAGATCTGCAAAAACTCTGGCTGTTGCACTGTCGATGGTCCTGTGGTAGCACGTGGTCTGACTGCATTTATCCAGAAATGCTTTATGGGCTGAGCTCTTGCACTGTGCCTCAGACAAATGTTTTCCCCCCAGCCCTTCTGTGGTAAACAAAGTTCTTTACATTTGAATACTTTAGGGCATGTAATTCTGACAGCAGAGCTACGATGCTGAATGACTACCAGAACATGAAAACACTGCAAAATGACTGAGAACACTTCAGCAGGAATTACTATTTATCTTTTATGACCTTAGGAAAAAGATCTGTATTAAAGCAGAGATGTTCCAGGAATGGTCAAGGAGCTTGTCTGATATGGGATGAAAGGCTTGTTAAAATGCATTAAGAGTTATGACAGAGGATGATTTCTTAGCAGTTGTATATGCTGCCAAAGAATTTTGTCACTATGTAGCCTGTAAAAGCCCAAATATGCTAAGGTGACAAGTTACTGGAGGCAACAGCAACAAAACTGTAGGGAAATATACCAGTCAGGTTGCAGCTCATGCAACTTCCATAGTACAGATAAAATTTATAGATGCTTCCTCTGTCCTCAGGGGACGTATCAATTAGTGCTCCTCTGTCCAGAAACACGCGTAAATATCCCGCTGCAGCTCATGCCCAGCTCACCGACGACACCTTTGCACTTGTTTGTGCCCGCTGCGCAGAGCGCTACCGAAGGGAGGAACGGGATGCGGGGAAAACGCGCCTGAGGACGCTCCTCCGCTGCACAGTGCGCCTGTGGAGAGCGAGTCCAGCGCGGCGGCCCGGTGCTGTGCAGCTGAGCGGCGCTGTCCTGGCGTGTCCCGGTGTGTCCCAGCGCTGTCCCGGCGCCGCGCTCCCTCCGGCCCGGGCGCGGCGCTGCCGCTTTAACGCGCGGCGGGGCCCGGGGCGGGGAAGGCCGCGGCGTTGCCGGGCGACGGCGGCGTCGCCGCGGGGAGCGCCGGGCTCCGCTGGCCCCGCTGGCTGCGCGCCGCTCCCGGCCGGGCAATAGCGCTAAATCAGCCCTGCCACCGCTGCCCCGGCCCGGGGCGCCCCGGCGCTGGCGCTCGCTGTTAGAAAAAGCTCCACACGGGACAGATGGGGAACGTGGTTTTAATCAGCTTTGCCGAGCGCTGAGAGGAGCAGCCGGCGTGAGGTGGGCGGCGGGGTAAGGCACGGGGGGACGGTAGGAACAGCGCTCCTGGCTCCCCGGGGTGTCCCTCGGGAATGGCGCGGGGGGACGGCAGCTGCCAGGGAGCCGTGCGAGGCCCAGGTAAGCGCCGGGGGGCTGTAGGCGTGAGGTCCGCCCAACTCGCCAGAAACCCAAAGCAGAGACTTTGAGAAGCCCAAGTTGCGTGTCCCGGTTTGCTGCCGTGTCCCGTATTCCTTGCTGTGACACACAAAGCCAGGTGACGCGACAGATCCGGGATAAACTCCGCTCGGCCATGAGCCTGCGCGCCCTTGGCCGGCCTAATCCCATGGCCTTGGCTCGGAGCAGTGTCTCGGCCCTGGCCGGCGAGGGTGTGCAGGTGGGCCTGCTGGCTGGAGCCTGGAGGAAACATTCGAACCCTTGAAATCCCTAGCCGGGCATCACCTGTGTTGGTGCAAAAGAGCAGGTTTCTCCTACGGACTGTGTCTGTTTTCTGTGGTTTGCAGATCCCGGCTGTCACCCACGTGTGGTTCGCTGGCCAGAAGACGTAGATGTCCCTTGTGACTGGGTCCTTGCATGGGCGTTTTGAGGATGAAACGCTACATAAACTCTTAAAGCACAGCACCTGAGGACATTGCTACCGACATGGACATCATTATTTATTTACGTTTGCTTTAATCAGGAGGAGCTTTTTTGTAAACATGAATTGCCGGGCTCTTTCCTTGAGATGTCGTTTCTTGTTTCATGCTATTGAAACATTAATCTTAACTTATTATGACTCCTTTGTGTTGGTCAGCTCTCAGGGACATTTCCCTAGGCTTGAAAATGTGGGAGCTTTCAAGAATGTGTCAATCGTGCCAACTCAAGCCACTTGTGGGCTGCCAGACCGAAGTACTTTTTGTCATAGCTCAGTAGCTGTTCAAAGTATTATATCCTGCACTCAGAAGTTTTGTGTTCAGGAATGCCCATATAGGTCGTCACCTTCGTCCTACAAACGACTTCTTTCAGAAGGCCTTGGTACCTGTATAACAGAGGACAAGAGGGACTTGCATCCAGGGTCCTCCAGCAATGCTTCCAGTTTTATTTTTCATAATCACAAGGATTGCTTCTCTACTCCCCGTCTTCCAAGGCTTGGAGCTTCATTTACGTTAACTGTATGGTTGAAACCTGAGCAAGAAGGTGTAATGTAAGTAGTATTGAAGGTGTTTACTTTCCTGGTGCTCTTAAAAAAATTGATCATTGCAGTCACAGTCATTATTAGCAAGCTCTTTAAACTTTTAAAAGGTGTGGTGAGAAACTGTGACGTTTACAGAGCCGTATTTAGGTTGGGGTCTTCCCAGATGTCAAGACAATTGGCTTCACTTTCATGGCATTGACTCAGATGATAGTCCAATGGCTTTCAGTGTTTGGAACCATTCATACATAATGTGCATGTATTTCTCAAAAAGAGAAATTTGTGTTTCCAATTTGCATTCCTTCTAAAAGCTGCTAGAAAATTACGTTGTCACAGGGTTGTGCTGTTGCTGCTTTCATGATGGAAAAAAAATTATCTAAGGTGTTAAGGCTTCTCCAACACAAGTTTGTCTAACAAACAAACACGGAAAGCCACCAAAATACAGAAAAGAGGTCATAGTGTTCTTGGAGGATCTGGAGAACATTGTCTGGCTGGCAGACTGCGTTGCTGCTTTAACAAATGATTCCACTATTTAAACTGCTAATGAAATTTCACTGGGTGCTCACAAAATAGAAGCGGCTAAACATGTTCCCTCTCCTGTTTGCCTACATGTTGCATTTTCAGGAAATACTGCTGTTAGAAGTGACCTTTCAGCTTGACTGGGCCTTATTATGATGAAAAACCTGCTTTTTGAAAAATGCATCCCAGATCCTGAAAAAAAAGTTCAGTCATCTATCACAAAATGCAGAGCCTCCTACTCTTTCATACCTTCATTGTGTAGGTCTCTTTAACATAAAGCACAAAGAGTGTAGTTTGTTCCTTTGGACAACATGCCACGAATGATTTTAGAATTTATTCTTAAAATGTAGCTAGTGATCTACTTTGTTGAGGTGTTCTTGATACTTATTTTGCATGCTGATGTGAAATTGTCACTTGTCTAAGGGTAGCAAAGTCATCAGAAAAAATAGAAATATCGAAAATGATAATGTAAAGTTATAGTATGTTTTATGCAGTAATAATTACCTTAAAAAACTTGACCTAACTGTAGAATTTGTGGTTATGGAGTGGAAATAAATGATATCTGCAGAGCAAAAGGGACTTCTGAGCTGAAGTTAAATAATTTCAGCTGGTGGTAGGTGTGAAGGCATCCCTGGAGCTTTGGCCTGTAGTTTTCTATGTAATGGTTGAATCTTGAATGTCAGAGAGTCCATTTCTGGTGTGTTCTCATGCCATGAATTCCTCTCCACACACGTGTGGGCTCATCGGAGTCTCCTTCATCAAAGCACATGCCTAACTTGAAGCACAAGCATCTCCTGCTAATTTCCAAGCAAGCTGTTGCAGCAGTATGCTGAGTGAGATCTGTGAAAGTCTTTTGTCAATGGGATAGGCTTTGATGCATGGAGCCTAAAACAATGAAATGTTATGGCCTTAGTTTCAAATGATTAAGTGCTGTGAAGAAACCAGACTCTAGTGATGACTGATAAGCCATGGACTAGTGCAAAAGATTAGCTTCCAATTGCTGCTGTGTTAATAACTACACAGTGTACATATTCCTGTTCAGCAGGTTTTATAGATCGCTTTAAAATTTAAATGTTTTTATTCAATTTTTGTAATAGATAACTTCATTGTAATAGATCACATCAAATCTCTTATGCCTTGTGAGATTTGCTGCTATTCAACATGTAAGAAAGGCAATGGTAAAGCCCAGTCCTGAAAACTGAAGATGAACAGCAATTAGTCCAAGTGGTCAGGATGATATGCCACTGTCCAGGTGCTTTTGTTTATTGGCACAGAAAGAATTGTGTTAATTTTTCTCTCTTTGTAAAAGGAACACTGAACTCCAGTTGTGGTGGAACAGCTGTTGCACATGAATAGCCATTGAAGCTTGACTCAGAAGGCATCTTACAAAAGAGAATAATTACCAGCAGACTAAGATGCTTTCCCTTTTCTTATATTGCTTTAGTGAGTCCTTCAGGTTGGCAGATGAAGTTTGACTTACTGGATGTCCTACATTTTGAAGTCCCTGGTGGGGAATTGTCCCTGTTACATGTCATTTGTGAGTCCTTTTAAACCCCATTATCACAGCAGAGGAGCCTCTCAGAAGTGGGATGCATTCTAACAAATCTTTGTTTTCCCACAAAGCATTAGGAAGATCAGCCAGAACGAGCTGTTCATTTTGCCAGAAGAATGATTGGAAGTTTAACAAGGTGGTTTTTTTTTTCTGGCAGAGTGCTTTTACATCAAGTACAGCAGACTTCTGTGTTTTGGACATGCCATAGTAATGTGCTTTTGTGCTGAATGTTATATGGTCTGTCTGTGAGAGTGTGTGCTTAGGAAAGAAGCTAGGAGTGTTGCTGTGCCAGTATCCCATTACATCCTGTGACATTCTGTTAGGCATGTACCCGTGTAAGAGAATAGCAGGATTTTTGTGAGAAGTTACTGTGCTGGCTGAAATGAGAGAGTGATGTGAGGATCCAAGTCTGAAGGCCTTTTAAAGATTGTACATAAGCAGAGACACTAAAAATTTTCTTCATCAGTTTCATACACCAAGTTTTCTTATGTGAATCTAGGAGACAGTACACTTTGACACAGAGAGAAGAGTCAGGTCATGTTACAGATTTATTTGAAGCCATGATGTTCTTCTAAGATGTTTAGTAGAGATATTTGTAGGCATGCTTTTAAGTCACTGCATATTGGAAATATTGAAGAAAAACAAGAGTGAGAAAGCACTGACATTTGTTCTCCAGTCTTTAAATTTTCTTTCCCTTTAGGCAGTAAGTGGGCAGCGTTCTTGCCCCTGAGTTTCATTCTAGCCTCATGCTTCCTCTCTTGCTGTGTGTACTCATCAGTCAATATAATTGCCTTCAGTAAGCCTGTGTGTAGCCTGTAGGTAAGCCTTACCACAATATAGGAAACTGTGTATGATGATAGCCCTTCACAATGGAATAGGACAAGAATATGGGTACAAACTTTGCATATGTGAGTAACCATTACAGGCAGCTTGTATCAATGTAGTGTGAGCTGGAGCAAGTTCAGATGCCCAGAAGATATTGGTGGTGTCAAGAAGTGAGCTGAGGTCTTTTACAAGCAAAAGGATCAGCAGGAATGGCCTGATTGTGAAGTGGGTAGCACAGAGATGATTTACACTTTATTTATCTAAGGGACTAAAACCATATGGTTCTTTTATTATCTATTCAGATGTTTTATGTTAGGAATTAGACTGAAAGGGGCATCTGATTTTGAACCAGTGCAGGTGTTCCCATTTGCTCCAGTTGATGTGTGGGCAGCGCTAGTGCAGCCATGTTAGATTCTCTAGAATATTTTTCTCTTTGAAAGCTGACTGAGTGGATTTGTGTTATTGGCTTTTTTTTTTCCCTCCAATCCCACCACTGAGATGTATGTAGTCAGGTATTGGCTCTGTGGGTCTGCAGGTTACCAGAAGTTGAAGACTTCACAAAGAAAAGTGGCTTCTCTCTGTAATCATGGCCGGAATGGAAAATCAAGCTCAGAGTCAGAAGTAATGCCTCTTACTATTTCACCTATGATAGAACTAGTTTGGATTTTTTTCTTTTTTCTTTTTCCTTCCCTCTCTTCTCTTTTCCCTCTCGATTTTCCTCTTTTACTAGTAAGTCACAATTCACATTTGTTCTTTCAGTTTTCAAAGTGATGTACATCAAGGTCGCTTCCCTTCTTAAAGTCATGACACCTTTGGGGATAAAAACAATGTGGGGATGTTTGTTTTAGATAAGTAAAATAAACAAAACCCTGGATTATCCAATTATTGTTTATCCAGGAACTGGGTAAATCCAGTTCCTAAATATTTTGCTACTTAGCTGAGCCTTCCTTCACATTTATTATCTAACAAAACTAGCATGTTTACAAGCAAACAAAATATTGAAAAGACCAGTGGACAATTTATTAAGAAACATGGTTTTAGTAAGGTTGGGAAAACAGAAGTCTTCATTTTGCAAAGTGTTTCATTGACAACATTCCAGCAGGCTAGAATAGTAACAGGAGGAATTAATTTTTCCTAGGATTTAAAGGTGAATTAGTGACTAGTGGCAGTATCAAGGAACAGCCTTTTGGATAGTTTTCTTTTATAAATGCAGAGTAGATGAAGACATCAGTAGGTAAGGGTTCTCTGGTTTCATTTTTTTTTTCTCTGAAATATGGGTAAGTAAATACTAATCTCATAAAAATTTTATATGCTTCCCTCTTGTGACTTAATGCACTAATTTAGTCTGATGTAACTGTTAAAATATTTGACTTTTCATGGGTCAGTACATTGAGAAATGTGTTTTTCAATCAGCTCAAGTGGGAAGCATAGAACTTTATAATTTTTTTTTTGTATTTATGATTGCTTTAATAAAATATAAAGTTTTTACACAAGCATATGGAGCCTGTGGTTTCTCAGGACTCTTGACATCATGCTTATTGGATTGCAAAAATTTCAGCAGCTTGAAATACAAAAAAATTTGCTATGGATGGTATTCTCTGTACCTTATATGACATTATTGTATTTGCTATTGATGTGACTTCTTTGTGGGGAAAAAAAATTCCTAATAAGTGTCTGGATATCCTCATTGCCTTGCTCTAGTTTCTTAGGGTAAAGAAAGACACTGCAAAGGGGAGAGTGTAGTGTAAGCTGGTGTTAGGGTTGCCTTACCTATGCAGATTGGGTGGAAAGATGGAAGACTTAATAGCAAAGCATTTCATTTGTACTGCTTTTTGTGGTTATATTGCGTTTGCCTTGTTAGACTAAGGAAAATTGAAGTGCCTCCACGGGATGTACTAAGTTGCACAGCTTTGTATGAAAGGTGGGGCAGAGACTTGCACAGTCCCTGTGGTTTCTCTGTCATGGAACCTTCAAGAGAGGAGGCAAACTGGGCCTCTCTTTCACCCCCAGATGAGCTGGGGTTGCCAGCACTCAATAAACAAAGCAAAACACAAAAAACAACCAACCAAAACCCTCACAGATTGAGACAGAAAATATCTTTGCTGAAGTTCTTTTACACTTAGTACATCTTGTGACTTTCACTGTCACTGAACATCTTCTCAAGAGCTGTATTTTTAATGTTTATTTTAATACATTCTGGTTAGCATCACTTTACAGGATAGCACCTTGGCAAGGATGTGTATATGTGTGTGCCTCTGACCTTATGTTGTTTTTCTTGGTTATTTCCAAAGGTGTGTGATAGAAAAGGCTGTTGATGGGCAGACTGTGTTCAAACTCACAATCTCTGAGAAAGAGACCATGTTTTATTATCGCACAGTAAATGGTTTGCAGCCACCAATAAAAGTAATGACACTGGGGAGAATTCTTGTGAAGAAATGGATTCATCTTAGTGTGCAGGTAAGTAAAATAAAAACGATTTAATATTTGTTGAAATACAGCATTTTTGTGAGAGTAGTATAACTGTATAAATATAAAAGAATAAATTGGGGGATGTAAATGATAACTCTTGAGTCTTGTAGGTAAGGATCTTAATTTGGAAGCTCATTTTGAGGCAATTGCTAATTTAGGACTGGAAAGAAATGCTGTGCCCGTTCTTCTGAACAAGCAGACTGTACAAAACCGAAAAATCTCACCTTTAAAAATATGAGTATGTGAGGTGAAGAAAACCTTGTATTAATATTTTAGATGCTTATATATAGCATTACTGATTAGTCTTGGGTCTCAGCTTATTTCCTATAGAAGGGAATGCCATTCTCATCTATACATGCTAATGTACTTACCTTATGGAGTTCTGTCCCATTTAATTTTAATAACTTCTTACATAAGTAAAAGTGCATGTGAGCAAATGTGAGTTTATGTAGAATCAGTCAAGCTAGTAAGTTACAGAGCTATTACCTCTTATTTTAGAAATATGATTCAGAATTATTAGAGCACAATCCCTGTGTTCTAAAAGTCTTCTGTTGACATAACTTTTTAATAAGTGTACAAATATCTACCGAGGATAAAGCAAAATTGAGTTTGTTAAATTTTAAACTGTATGTACAAAAATCAGTAAACAAACACAGAAGAAATTAAAATTCAGTTATTTGCATGTCTTGTAATTCCCAACAGACACCCTAGTAAATTCTATTTGTGAGCCAAGTTCAACTAATAATTATAAAGCACAATTATCGGGTATTAAATGTTTATCTTTTCCTTCCTTCATTTTCTTTATCGGTTCTATTAAATTTCATTTGGTCTACAGCACAATCAAGAATAGTTTTGCTGCTTTCTTGAAACTTGCTAAAAGGTATTGACTGTGATTTGGATTTTTAGTGCTGATCTTGTCACTTGTAAGAAGTATCTAAGCTGACGTCTTGATTTTTTTGCAGTTTTCTTTTTTCCAGGATAACAGCATGGTAGTGTGAATAAGATTTTGGCTGTTGGATTAAAAGAGTGACCTTAAGGTAGAACTAATGAACTTTACACTTCAAGCACTCCAAGGGTGCTATATTACTGCTGTTGCTGTCAGCCGCATTTTGTACCTCAGAAACTGCTAAAGCCTGGCACAGCCAAGTGAAAGTGAAAGGGCGGGTTAAATACACACACAGATCTTGAACTGCATTACAAAGGAATGTGAAGCACCCTGTGGAATTTGGTCTTTTGTTTCTCTGTAGGAAGTTGTTCAATTCATAGCAGGAAAAAAGAAATAGAGCTTCTAGACCCTTAAAGAAACTGCAGGCTTAATGCCTTTTTGAAGTTTCTGAGCTTGAGTAGAGCCTTCCTGTGCTTGGTGCTATTGTAGGATGCAGCTTGCCATTAAAGATGATAGTGGCTGCAGCCTGACCCATTTAGCCCTTGCCCTGGCTATCAAACTTCAGGCAAAGGTTGCTTTGTTTGTTTCTTAGCAGGGGGCCAAAAGCATTTTTTCATTTTTTTTCCCAAAATGGACAATGAGCAAGACCATACAAAAATATGCAAAGTAACTTCCATCTAGAAGTGTCTGTGTCTCCTACACCCAGGTGCTAGGCAACAGACGCCATGACAAAGGAGTATGAAGTATTGGTTACAGATGTGAAACTGAATTTAGAGAGAGAAAAAACATGGTGGGATGGCAGATATGTTTGGAATTCAGGTGTAAGAGCATATTCAGGAATGATAAAAATGAAAGCTAAATGGTGGAATAGCACCAAATAGTAATTAAATGATAAGAGGGAAGGAAAGAAGAAAGGATAGCAGAGACTGAAAATAATTTCTTTGGAATAAAATAATTCTAGGGGAAGAGAAGGCTAGTAAATTAATTCTACTGAGGTAATCTAGGAATTTAAATCCTTGGGTTTGTATTTAGATATGTAATTTGTTAGAGGGAACTACTGCTAAGAACTGTGTCATTGCAGAGACTTATTTTCCAGTTTATGGCTGGGAAATTTAAGTTCTGCTAACAGGAGCAGGGCCCAAACATTCCTGTGTGTTCTGCATGAAGAGTTTCTTCATTGAGTAGTTGCTGAAGCAGAAAGTCTGGATATACCAGCTTTGTTAAGTAATGAGGGCGTTATCAGAGGTGTAGGTCTCAAGAATAATGTTGAGCATTCATAACTAGAGTCAGATGAAACAGAAGAATAAACAGTTCTTTGGTTCTCTGGGAACACTTTTGGGTTTCAAAGAGAACAAACACATACAACTATTTTTATGAAACAAGGTAAACTTTGGAGTCCGGAGATTGAATGGAAAAAAACCTTGGAAGTTTTTTAAAATTGATAAAATAGAATTAAGAGAAATTTTTGCCCTTAAAGGAAAAAAATATGGTTATGTACTGCCCAGGCTTATCTGTGTGAATAAGTACCCCTGCAGTTAGAGAGGTCAAAGTGTGTGAGAACTGGGGAATGGGAACACAGATTCACAGAGAATGCTGTGTAGGATAGAAATAAAACTAGAAAGTGGTTGATATTAATTAGACTGTCAAATGGTAAAAAATTCTTACAATTTTTTTTGTGTAAGAAGGCGTGACCTGAGTACAGTCAAGAGTGTGCTTGAGATGAAGGATGATTTGAGTAAGGTCCCCAGAATAAATAAATACCTTGGTTCTGTTTTCAGGAGTCACAGAGCAAAACCAATCAGGGTAGTCGAATTAATGTATGGAAACAAAAGTGATCATAAAGAGTAGAAACATGAATATGCAAGCTGATTGTGTGCATGCTGCTGCAAACAGATGGTCTTTGTCCAGAAATTCTGGAAGAACTGGCACACAAAATCCTTTGACAAAGAGACATTCTATGCAAAGCTACCAGTCAGAGATGGGGCTATAATGCTCCATGGGAAAGGTATCATGTTGATACCAACCAGCAGCCAAGCACCTGGGCCCTCCTCACCCCTGCCAGTGGAACAGGGGAGACAACAGAAATAGCAAAAGTGAAAAAAACTCATTAAAGAAAGGGACTGGAAGAGGAGCAAATGATATAAAGGCAATCACTCCCCACCTCCCACAAGCAGACCACTGCCCAACCAATTTCTTAGCAGCAGGGCATCTTGGAAGTAAAATTCCTATCTCCTCACATTTCTTCTTCTACCCTAGTTTTTATTGCTGAGCGTGAGGCTATAGAGTAAGGAATATCTTTTTGTCCTAGCTATCCCGCTGCCCAGTTTCTTGTTCCAGCCCTGGCTTACTGCTGAGGTGGGATGAGGAGTTCAACTGGGAAAAGAGAAGGGCTTGACATTGGGCAAGCTCTCTTTGGCAACAACTAAAATGTGTTAGCAATGCTATTTAACCCCTAGATTTGAAATGCAGCATGGGGTGTTGTGAAAAAATTTACCTCCACCCCAGCCACAGAGGAAGGAAAAAGGATCTTGGTAATGCCGACCCATTATGTCTTGGTCTTGACGCAGTGGCATATGAGGATTTAGAAAAGATCTTTGAAGAAATAGATAAAGATGTGGAACTAAATGAAAAATGGGATAAAATGCAGTGTGGATTTCCTATAGATAGCTCATCACTGTCTAGCCTCTTAGCTTTTTTTTTTGATGAGAAAGCTGATTTTCAGGCAAAGTAAATGTGTCAGATTTCGTCTATCTGGAGTTGAGTTTAGCATTGATGTGACAACCTATGAGAAGTTGTAGGGTCAAAGGGAATGCTCATGGGAAGGATTGCAATAGATACTGCTCAGAGGAACTTGCTTATAATCCTGGGGAGGGGGCAGGCACAAAACCAATTGAATTATTTTTGGGCCAGCCTTGTGTTTTATTTTTGTTAATGATCTTAGCAGAAATACTAAGAATTCCTATCATAGAAGCTGGTAATAGACATAGTCAGAAAGGGGACAGTAAGATGTTCTACAGGAAGAATGGCATGAACAAAAAGACTGAGGGAAGTGGCTTGGAATAAAATTGCTATTACAAAGTGCAAAGTAGTGAACTTGAAACTCCTCTACAAAATTTTCTACTGTCCTAGTTGTTTCCAGTTGGTGAGGATCAAGTCTTTCAGGCTTCTGAAAGTTTTAGGTTCCTACTGTGTGTTTGATCTTGATTTAATGATGTTTTTAGGGATATAGTTTTAGGTGTATGTTAGCAAAAACTCTGAAGGTGCACACTGGCGTAAAAGATATATAGCCGTAACTTAAAAGAATCTGATGTGCACTGAAGCGAAACATTAGAAAAACTGGCATCTTAAAGTCTTAACTTCTAAAGAATTAAAAAATTGAGCATAATTAAGGTCAGTTGTGTACCATATTATCTCTACAAAGTGAAACCAGTATCAGATTTATTACACTTACTAACAGCAGCACCATGGTGTATTTTATTTTTCAGTTTGAGTGTTAAGAGTCTTTTACTTTCCCTTTGATACTTTTGAATTTATTTAACCAATTAAGAAGAGTGGAGTTTAAACATGAATTTGCAGATACAGACGAGGCTGCTGAAACAGGAGATTCTTTGAGAACATGTCAGATTGATGTTTTTTGTTTCATATTTAGTGTCTGAAATTATAAAAATAGTCTTTTTGCTAGCCTTTATTTTGCCTGATCATATCTATGTAACTCTGCCATGTTTTGGCAGACTATAGCACATTAAAAGCTTTGGAAAGTAAGTTTAAAATCTAAATGCAGAGAGGTAACCGTGACTGAATTACTCTCCTGGGAGGAAAATGCTCTTAGAGTGCCTATTGAAATCAGCATTATCATTTCAATACATGTCAAATATGAGTCATTTCCTAGTTTAGGCAAAATTTCTTTATAAATCTTTAAATCTTCCAGTTCTTTCAAGAAAAGGTTAAAGTACTTATGATTTAATGAGACCGCTTTACATCATAACTGTTTGACTATCAAGAGAAAACTTGTCCTTTCCAATTTGTAAAATCCTTTTATTTTCTGCACAAGTTTTTGAATACTTTACAGTTTATTTTATAAGCAAAGAACCTGAGACTTAAAAGCAGGGAGGCAAACATTTATTCTATACACTCCCTATGTATGTCTTACTAAATAAAGGGTATTCTAAACTGTATGGTCCCTAATTTTAATAAGGACACGAGAAAGCAAGAAAGCATTTTGATTTAACAAACTGCTTTGACTTCCTCTTTGAAGTCATCACTTACTATCTATTAAGAGTAGTTTGTCAGGTCCAAGAAGGGAGTGGAGAGTTTGCATTAATTCTGCATTTGGGAGCTTCTTGTCTATTAATTGCAATTGTGTGTTGAAAATATTTGTGAGGATGCAGTCTATCCATATGGCTCATGCTCTGCTCCTGCCAGACAGTGGAAATAAAACACACATTACAGTCTGTCTTGTATTTGAGTGTGTGTTTAAAGAGCTGTTCACAGACACAAGGAGCATGGAGCTGCTTCAGCATCTATTCTGCTACTGTTGTAGGCCATTCAGGTACTGCTGCTGGACATGCAGCCTCTGTGCTCTTTGATATCAGTAAAACTTTGGTTTTTCCTGCATCCAGAGGTTCTACTATGGTTCTTACCTCTTCTCCTCATGCTCTGTGGGTATTACCATGCTTACTGTGTACATTTGAAAGCTCTGCTGTAACTTCAGCTTCTTGAGAAAGCAGCGTATTTCCCAGATGATTGATACTGCTCACACTGTCTCTTAAACTACTTATTTTCTTGCCTGAGTATGAGTTTGAATATATTTGCAGATTTAAATTTGCAGTCTAACAGCTGCCTCGGAACACAAGGCAAGGAACTTTGCCTGGGCTAAGATTTTAATTTCAGAGAACACCAAAAATACAGGTTTTGTCAATGCCATCTTGATTCCACTTCTGGAAATTGCAAATGTATTCTGTAATTGCAGTTGCAAAACCACTGAAATCTGCCCAGACTCTGTTATATATGGTAGGAATGGAATTAAGCCTTTGTGTGGCCGGTACTGAGAGGAGGTGGTATTGAATGTTTTACAGAGGCTATGCCTTATTTGTCTAGAGAGTTTCAAGATTTGAAAAGCATCAATCTTCAATTTGCTTTGCAAGAAGTTTCCTTCCTTATATAAAAATAAATTGCAGCCAATTAAATTGTCTAATTGTCTTTTTAATAATGAAAACACTCCATTAAAAAGATTTGCCTTCTTATTTTTCCCCCAGTCTCAGAACCTACTGTCCTGTAGGTCTCAGGTACTTTTGTGTGCCCTTGAATTGCGTGGGGAGAAACCATAAGAGTTTGGAAGTGTCTCCTTGAGTTTTTGATAGCTGTTGGTACACTGCACTAAGAGGAGACTTGCTGGGTGCATCCACATTGTCACTTTCATGTATGGAAAGAGTTCTTGTTGATCCAGGTTTGCCTTCTGTCTACTTTGAGTCTTATTTTACTATTGAGATTCTTCCATTTGATTCCTTTTTGAGGAGACCAAGCTTTAAGTTGTACAGTGGATTATCACCATTTAGAGCACACCATTTGCAATGTGGGCAGAAGGTCCTCCAGCAGGTAGTTCTTGGCTGCACAGTGTGTGAGCAGAAAACAGGCAACTGATTGCAGCATCCTTGCTGGTCAAGATGGATCACAGATACTGAACAATTGTCCTTTCTGCTTTATGCTGTACAAGTTTTTATGTAAATGTTTTCACAAGGTACTTGAAACTTTTTTTTACGAATCTAAAAACTTCATGACTACAGCCAAATAGAAGAGCTTTTGTTTTTGTGGGTTTGTGTTTGTTTTTGGGTTTGTTTGTTTGTTTGATTTGGGTGTTTATTTATTTTTAGAAGTAATTTCTACATTTGGTTCAGGTTTTTGTAGCTTAAAGACAGACTTAAATCAGTAGTCTGATCAAGAAATGGAAGGTGAAACTTTCAGGTTGTCCTTTGTGCTACCTTCATTATTTATGTGTGAACTCTGTCTTACATCTTGCGTTAACATCTGTGTGTGCAACAAATGGAGGGTGACATAAATTACATGTGTAGATCTTGTACAGCACAAAATCTGTGTGTGCTGGTGGCAGTCCAGAGGGGGAATCTTGTAAGATTTCACATGTATCATTTTCTTCTGGAAGCAAAGAATATTTCCTGGCTCTGACCAACTTACCAGGTTGTGTGGAAATTAAAAGGATCTGGGATGGAAGATGGAGAGGAACTCCTCTTGTCCAGTGTCTCATTCTAGTGCCTTAGCTCAGTAATGCTGTAATTTTTGCATAATTTAAGGACTCTGTCTGTTTGATAGCTGTCTAGATAGCCTGTCTTGGAGTATGAAAGAAGACTACATTAATAGGAACAACTTTGTTTTAGATGTATTATTGACTTATTTTCTGAAAATCAGTGGGTTTTGAAGTTCTTAAGCTGTACTGTCTTGAATAGTCACTAACTGGCCTGTTTTTAGTTTAATAGTCTAATTATTTTTCTTTTAATTTACAAATTGGAATATGTGTAATTATAGATAATTATAATTATTAATATATATTATAGATAAAAATATATATAATTTATATTTTGGCAATGAACTCTTGTGGCAATGAGTTCTTCATATGGCATTATGGCTGTATGAAATTGTTCTTTATTTTAAATCTGCTGTCTGCCAACTTCTTTTTTTGCTGATTTCTTTTGCCAGTTTCTTTTTATTTATCATTCTTATGCTTTTTGATATTTTGATTATAGAACTTTATCACGTGTTAAAATCATTCATAAGTGAGATTTCTCCTTATATTGAAGCCACTGCATTTTGTTCATCCTCACTGATATTTTCAGAAACTTTTGGGGTTAATGGGGGATGCAAAGGACAGAACTCCACTTGTTATCCCAGACACTTTGCACCACAAATTTCTAAGCAATAAAGTTTTGTGGGCTTTGAAAAAATTTATTTCCCAATGAGGAATGTTCCTTTTTTTGCTCATTGGTGAGGGACTCTCTATAGTAACTCTAAGACCACTTGTAGCAGTGACTGTTCAGAATTTAGTGTTGTGTTTACATGGACAGGAATATTTTTCTTGTCTCCTACCTTGTGGTCAACAAGACATTTAGTCTGCTACTTTGCTGCCTGTTCCTTAACAATTTTGAGATCCTTTGCACCTTTGAAGTAAGCTTTGATTTCTATTATCTGCATGTATTCACTCCATCTTTTTTTCACCTTGCTAACCACTTTTCAAGCCTGAACAAAATGTTAGGTAGCAGAGATTGTTGCAGGTAGTGATAAACTACTGTCTGTGTGAAATGTGACCATTTAATCTCTTCCAAGTTTTAAAGTTTGAAACCTTCTTAGAAAGCCAGTATGTTATATTGGTCAGTTCTTATCCACACACATCTTTACTTCAAAGAATTCAAATTGGATCTTGATTTCCTTCCACAAAAGTCATGTTGCCTTTTCTAGTGTACAGTATTAACCCGTGCGCTTTTCCGACCAATTCATCCAGTACAGACTTGATTTTACGGATCTCAGAAGAAATGATCCAAGCCCTCTTCATGCATCATGTCTATAACTTTAATTTCTGCATTGTTCTTTTCTCTGTGTAGGGTTAACTGAAAATAGGTCAGAGGGTTTTTTTGGTTTCTGCTTCTTTGCTGATCTTCCAATGAATCTGAAGGTATTATTTTTTTTTTCCTTTTCTTTTTTTTTTTAATGAAAAGGGCTAGAATACCAGGTTCTGTAGTATGTTTTAATACAGTCAGCTCATTTTCTTTATCAAAATTTGAGCTTTCTTTAAGGCATAGCAACACTTTTTCAGTGGTATGATCTGTGTAATTCCTGACATTCAGGTTCAAAAATCTTGGGCTGTAGATTTTAAAGACAGATATGTTTTGTTTTATATATTTTGTCATAATTTACAGTCTATGTGCATGCTTAGTTAAGACAGTTCTGGTTTAGATAATTGATTTTTCTCCCCCAACTTTTCATTTCTTTCCCATCTTGATACACAAATAAACTGCCTTTATTTGGATATAGGAGCAGCTGACCCTCCTTTAATTCTGTCTGTTCTAGAAAAGGGTTTCCATTTGGAATTGACCTAAATCCCTTCTTCCAAGCTCTGTTTGTGTGCAGAGTCATGTAGCCTTGCTTGTCTGACCCTTTGTGATACTGGCAGCATTTCAAAGAATGGCACTGGCTTTTTATCTTCTGCCTCCTGAATAAAAGCCAAAATATTTTCCTCTCAAACCTCTCTTCTCTTCTTTCAGGTGGTGTTTAGGTGTATCCTTGCTATTGACTGATTGTAGATGGCCCATCTATCTTGTGAGGGTCATCCTTGTTGCACTTCTAAGCAAATCATCATGTGGTATTCAGTGGCAGCATACAATAAACCATCAACATTGCTCCTAATCTGACATTTCAGAACTTTAAACTTCTGTTTCTTTACATTGAAATTCTTACCCTTGAAGATTTATCCTCAGTACTCAGAGGTATGTGCCTTTTTCTTTCCAGCTTGATAACCATGTCCCATGGCACTTGAGTGGTTCTTGGAATCAGGACTGGTCAAAAGAAAAAGTCTGTTGTCTTTCTGAGCTTCTCTGGTTACTACTTACTTGTGCCTTATGTATGTACCTCTTGTCCGTAAGTCATGCATGTAACAGGTTGCATTGCCACTCTTCTGCTGGACTTCTGAATGCATTTAATTATGTTTGAAGGGCCTTTATCCTTTCTCTTAAGCTGTGTTTATTGACATATTATTGACGTATTATTATTCTCTGTGCTGTTCAGTAATCTTTGTGGCTTTTCTGTGCCTTAATTTGAGGCCTGTACTCTAAAGTGCTTAGGAGATCACTATGAACTTTGTAAGTAGCCTCCCCTGGTCATTTCCTGGCCCATCTCTAGCAAAATGTAGTTGAGGGAGCTGATGCATAAACGATTTTATTTCACTTTTTCCAATAATAAACTACTGACAATAAGCTACCAAAACACTGTCCTCCAAAGTCCCTTTTGGTCTGAGTGGAATTAACAGCATAGTTTGGATCTCTGGCAAAGCTTGGCTGCTAAGATGCTTAGTAACTGGAAAAAAGCAGTTATTATAAGAAATGAAAATTGAAGCTTACAGTTGCCATCAAAAAGAGTGTTGGAGAGTTAGAGTACAAAGGAGTAGTTGAATGACCATTTCTAAAGGACTTTGTGATGGATGGAAGAAAGCAGGGCACAGAGGAGGAGGGAAAGGCCTGAAGTAAGGTTGTGGGGAAGAATATGAAAAGAATCAAAGACAGACTTTTGTGGCTCCTTGACCATGAAAAGAAACTAAGCCCTGAAAGAAGAGATGAGACTTTATTTGCAAAAATCCCTTAACTGGATACATGGAACTTCTTGTGGCAAGGCATTCAGAGGGCAGAAATAATTGCTTTCTTCTTATGTAAATCATCCCCCAAAAAAGACAGAGGAATGGATTTTCAACTTTTCAGTCCCAGCAGAGCTGTTCAGCTCTGTTTTGTAGAACCGTGTATTCTTGCAGTAAATTTGGGAATTACTTAGGAGCCATAGTACTGAGTGGTGTAAAATGGTGCAAAATCTTCAGATATAATCAGTTTAAAAGACTAGAAATTAATATGTAGCTGATAGTGTCATAAAAGGTTAATAATTGTACATTAGTAACAGCACCCCTCATTTGTGCAGGTATCTGCTTATTCTTTGACTAGTGAAGCAGAAGACTTTATTCAGAAGGGACATTTCATTTGACATCCACATCTCATCCCTAATTTACATGATTACAAGTAGTTCGTGAAAATTCTGAACCAGTGGTTTTACTGTATTTTAAATGGAGGGGGCAGAGAGAAAATATGCATTGTTATGAGATTATCTAAAATGTACTTTCTGACCTTTTGCTTCAATTAATTGTGGCAAGTCTGTGTAACAGTTTTAGCTACTAAAAAGCAGCTTGTTGAGTCCTTAATACTTGTCTCCTTTCATGATACTGTAGTGATCATCGAATGTTGGATCTGATTTCTTCTGTGATTTGGGGAAAATAGAATCATTATGCAGCAAGAAAGCAATTGTTCTTCATGCATTTTCAGATATGGTGACTAGGATCCTCTCATATTTTTTTTGTTTGGAACTCATTTACACCACAGGTGTCACTTGTTAAAGCTTTCCTTGTAAAAAGAATCGAGTTTATCAATGGTTAAAATAGTAGTTTAGCAAAGCTTATTTGTTAATTCCTTCACTTTCTAACAGAATCCGTATTTGCAGTTTTGCTCTCTTGTCTTCTGTCTGCCACTCCCCTGCCCCGATGTGTTCTGTCCTGAGGTATCAGTAGCAGATTGATACAGCTCTACTGACCCTGGCTATAAAGGATATTGGTGCAGTGCTGGCTGGGGTAGAAAGTGGAATAGCTGTAATTAACCATTTTAATACTTCTTCATACTAATGAAATGCTTTCAAACTATGGACCAACAAAAGATTAAGCTAAAATTGCCAATCTGTACTTGGAATGATTACTCTGTGCAAAAAGATTGCTAACCTCTGATTCAATGTTGATTCTAAAGCGCTGTTTACTTTTTAAAATACTGATTCTTTAAAAATATAGTCCATTTCAAAAGCTGTCTCTTTTCACATTCATCTTTCTTTGTCTCCAGCCTGGTTTACTAGATAATTGAGTATGGGTTACATCACTCAGTTTTTAAAATACTGCTAAAATTACCCCATATGAAAAATGGACAATTTGTATGTTTCTTATTTTCGATCATTCTGTTTGCTGTCACTTGCATTTTTGCATCTTGAAGGTTTTGTTCAAGAAATAGCTCTTATTTCTTTTTAAGCTTGTAAACTGCCTTATGGATCAGTCTTGTGTTCCAGTTGCTTTTTGATTTTGCTGTTTATGGTCAAATTTATATTAATAAATGGCTAAATCTTGAACAGAGTTAATTGTTTCAGGAGCATTTCAGGGTTCCTTTCCCCTTACACCCTTCCCCCCCTGTTTTTTTTTTATTTTAAATTTATGTTGTTCTTCAGGGAATTTGAGCTGAACTAGTGGATCTATGCACGACAAGAAAGATGTGGATTGAAGGAAAACCATTTCCCACTGAGAAGGGATTAACATTGTAGGAGATAGTGAAAAAGAAAAGTAAAGGAGGGCAAAGAGAAAAGCTAAATATCTTTTATACAAATGCTAGGAGCATATGTAATAAGACTGCTGAATGGGAGTGACATGTTTTCAAGGATAAGAAAGATATTATTGGAATAAGACAGACAACCAGGAAAATGAAGGGGGATTTAAAATGCCAAGATACACAGTTTCAGTGAAGGGAGAGCTAATATTAAGCTGAAAGAGATGTAACAATATTGCTGAAGGATAATACTCTATCTGCAGTAGGAAACACTCCTGTTCTCACTCCCTCCATTTTAATTTTTTTCTTTAACTACATTTTTTAAAAGCTAAGTTTAGAGGTTTGCATGCAAGCTAAGGACAGTTTAGTATAGTTGTGATTCTTGGCTGTTGTACCAGACTTGTTGGTGGTCAGAAAAAAAACCCTGGCCATAAAAGTATTTAAAACAGGCAATGGTCCCTAAGAAAACCAGAATTTTGATTTGAAGAATGCTGGTGTATTGAAGAGAAGACAGTAAGGAGAGAGATTGTCAGAGATCAGTTATGATACGAACTGTGTTAGAACTACAAATGAGAGCATGTTTCTGCTGTTGCTCTAAGATTCCTATTTTTATGCTGTTAATGAAGCAGTGGAGAATACTGTCACAGTTATGGAAAAGCTGTAACTGTAAATCTGTATGTGGAGACAAGAAGCAAAATCAAACGATCAAAAATCATGAAATTTGAAATGGTTTTGGGGTGGGGGTTTGGGCTAGATGGAGAAGCAGCCCTAAAGTTATTGATTTTAGCAAAGCTAACTTTGAAGGAAAGCAAAATGCTCCTGGGGTTTTTGCCTGCAATCCTGTGATGAATGGGAAATCCACTCCACACAAGTAGAGAGTACATAGTGTATAAAACACGTAGAGAGGCTGCAATTAAAATTCATCCCAGTTAAGTCAAGAAAAGGAAAGGCCGATATGGGCCTGAGGCAAAAGAAGGAAAGGCAAAGAGACAACTTGCCCCTCCCGACCTTATGCTTTTTCCTTCCCCTTCGCTGTTCTTTGCCATTTCTTCTGCTGTCCCTTTATCTTCTCCAGCCCTTCTGTTTTAAGATAGTTCTGTCACTGTGGTCCCCTGATGAGGTTTCTTCCTCAAGTCTCTTGTTTTTTTCACTCTGCATTTCTCAGACTGTGGGCATAACTGTTCAGAGTGCTCATAACGTGAGCAGGAGTCTTTCACCCCTCTTCTCCCCAAAACCACGCTATGCATCCCCTTAAACATGATTGCAAGCTGTATACAGTAGACATTGTTTTTCGTTCCTAACTTCTTTTATCTGTTTGTGAATCTGGGATGATTTCAATTCACTTTGTGGCAAGGAAAGCCAGAGCTGGGAAGGGCAAGCATGGGAGAATATAACAATTGGTGTAGATGGTGTGGAAATATGAAAATCTTTAGAAAAAGACACTGTGCTGTGCTGGCAGGATTTCTGTGAGAGACGAGAGTGAAACAAACACATGCATGGTTGCAAGTGGTATTCCTTTCTTTTGTGTAAAGTTAGGACACAAATTGTGTCTGCTTTTGGGATCCTCTGTGCAAGTTCCTTTATTGTTCAGTCTCCCACATACACTCATTATCAGACATCTTGTTTCAAAGAACAGATGTGACGAAGAAAGTAAATTTAACTTATTTGAGGTCTGAATCTGGGCAGGTGTAAAAGGACATTGCTGAAGCTGAAGGCAATTTGTAGTAGCGGAAGATCTGCCCCTTAACTAATGCAAGCACTTTGAACAAATTTTGATCTCGCATTTTATTTTCAAAAGGTGAACAAAGATTATAATGGCAGAAGTGGATGTTGGGGAGAGATTTAATGGGACATTAGTGGAAGATTGAATGGTCTATTTCTGTCAATCTGTACTCTCTTTTTTCTTTTTTAAATTGCAGTGATTTGTTAACTGTAGGAATTGGCAACAGGCAGAGAGGATGACCATGTGGTCTTATAGCATTCAACTGATGCCCTGTTTCTGAAGATGGTATGAGGGATCATAAAGTTTAGTTCCATGTGTATTGTGATGATAGTTGCATCTATATTTAAAGCTTTCTGTCACTGAAGCACTCTTGGTGTTGTCAGATGTCTATTGGACTGGATGAGCTGCAACTTCTTGCAATTGAATGTCAATAAGACCAAAGCAATTTTGGTTGATTCATAGCACCAGCTTAAGCATATTCACTTGCACAGATTACATTTGACAGATAGTTACCTTCAGCTGAACTCTGTGGTTAGAAGCCTTGGTATATTCTTGACAGTGAGCTTAGAGCTGATGCCTTATGTTTATTTCATATCCTGTTTTTGCCTTCCTAATACTGCATGTGTATGTCTACATTTAAATAAACTTACAGCTGAAGTACTAGTCACTCCACTTGTTATCTCTGGACAGAATGTTGTGATGAGTCAATTCTGATATTTAAAAAATGGTGGTTTTTTCCCATTTAGGCAGTTTTAATTTCAAAATCTATCTAATGAAAGATTTTATTTTATCGGGAACTTCTGGAAAAGTGTCTGTCAAAGTCTAACAAGAAGAGGATAAGAAAATGAAGAGGTAGAGGATATAAGCAAAGATGAAAAAGCATTATTCTCTTTGGAATGTTTTTCTGGTATTCTATCAGTTTTCTGGCCTGCAGGGAAATATAGTCAGCACAGGTGTTCTTACCCTATTATGTTAATGAAAGTTAAAATTGTCTGGATTCTGCAACAAAATTGTGCACAGTGTCATCAAATACTGATGTGTGTTAGCATTCCCTATAAATTTTCCAAAGAAAGGCATCTTTCCTTCTAATTTCTCATAACAGTTCTAAAATAGTCTGGGTTAAAATAGTTTCAATCCTTGATTCACTTAGTTGTTTATGCTGAACTTGCTTGCATTGAAACTTCATTTGGAACATACTGAAGAATCAAGCTTTTGAATTATTTCAAACCATTTCCCTCTGTGGGTTCCTAGTCAGCTTAAAGCACCATCCTGCTTTTGAAGTCAAAATCAGTGATTTAACACCAAACGCCTTGTACGTATATTGTTTCCACTCACAAATTCAATTTCTCTTCTTAAAGGCAAGGCTGATTTTCCTATAGAGCTTAAGGAGGTTCTGAAAGGGAGATTTTTAAAAATTCCGCCTTTCAGTGAATAATAGGATTGCAGCATCCTTGAATTTTGATAGGAATCAACCCAAAGTAAAATACTTAAAATAAAATGTTTCTACTTGTATATTTCAGGTAGACTGATGTGTTCTGGTGAGAGGACAGAGTTGACTCTGTAGTTTTGGCAAGAGTTAGATAATGAATCACAGCCTAGAACTGTATTGGCAGGTCTTCCTTCTAGAAATGACAGAGTGGTTGGAAGTGAAGGAATTTCCCCTAACCATGGATGGTAACTTAAGCAACTTTTTTTTGAAAATCATCATAATAAAGTCCTAGGCCATGTTGTTACTTATGTTAGTGGTGACAGTGAAAAGCTTTGAGCCCTCTTTGTTTCCTTCCTGTAAAATGCTGTTTGTCCTGAGAACTAAATATGTCTGAAAAACATCACATTGAAACCTCCACATAGTAGCCAGGGTTGCACCTTGCCTCTGTCACCTTCTGTTCTTTTCTTTCAGACTTGCAGCTAAGTTGCTTCCAAGGTCTGAAATACAGAAGGATGAATTTGGGTTTGCCTGGGGACATGGAGTTCTTACAGCTCAAAAACTACACTTTTGCTATGTGAAGCTAGTATAGTATTTGAATGTGGAAGGAGAGGAATTTAGAAATGTGAGCAAATAATTTAATAAGAGCAGATAAAATTGATTTTATTTTGTTTATAGCTTTTGCATTTGCTGTTGGGCAAACCAACTAAAAATGGACTGAGGATTTGAAATTGTGACAGCGTTATAGCTGGAGCAGCACCAGCTTCACTGGCAAACTCGTCAGGCAGTTCTTTTGCTGGTGCAGAAGGTGCCATTTGTCTGTCAAGTGTTATGCAGATAAATTGTCTGAGCTGGCTTGTCCTCTTGGATATTATTCTTTAGTTTCCACAGCCCTCCCTCCCCCAAACCCCCATCCCTATTAACATGGTTATTAGTGTCTTTGCTGGTCTGTTTGAGAACAAGTTCATAGACAAATTCCTCCTGACATATCCTTGTTCTCATATGTTTGCTACATAAATTCATTATCTCTTGCCAAGCCTTAGATCTGCCAAGTTCCCTCTGTTGTCTCAATTTTCATTCCAGATTAAAAAAAATTAAATGCAAAGCACAAAACACTAAAAATGAACTCTTTTTATTTTAAAGGTTGTAAGCTTTATCTCTGAGAGAGGGAAAATAAAAAAAAAGTCCACAGGAGACTTTGATGTATGTAAAACATCTGCCCAAACATCTCTAGCAATAATGTCATCACAGTGATAGTTCTTATTCTTGACTTATCCATTCAGCTAAGGTTTTACATTTGGGTTAGGCTTCATTTTGTACTTTGTAAGGATGGCTAAGCCATATGGGACTGTAGGAGCAGGCTCTGTACTAGTGCTGGTGAGTAATATGTGGAGTAGAAGATGGCTAAGAGTGATGTGGAATCCTGACTCACCTGCAGAGGTTAAACTGTGGGAATCTCTTTAGTTTTGGAGCAGTCATAAGGTGGGTGATAGATTACCTGAAGGGTTGGGAAGAGTATAGTTTTGGGATCTTGGGATCATAGAACCATAGAATATCCTGAGTTGGAACAGACCCACATAGATCATAGAAGTCCAGCTCTTGGCCCTGCATAGCATCAGCCCCAAGAGTGCCTGAGAGCATTGTCCAAACACTTGTTGAACTTTGTCAGGCTTGTGCTATGACTGCTTCCCTGGGCATCTTGTTCCAGAGCCCAGCCACCCTCTGGGTGATGAACCTTGTCCCAGTGTCTGGCCTTCATCTCCCCTGACACAGCTTCATGCCATTCTCTTGGGCCCTATCACTGATCACCAGAGAAGAGATCAGTGCCTGCCCCTCTCCTTTCCAGGTTAACCTGATTTGTTCCCTGTTTGTATTAGTGTTTGAGAAAAATAATACTTGGGAGCAAGAATCTGATTCCACCTGTATTCACTACATTTATCACGTTGTTTGGGGTTTTTGTTGCTGTTGTTTTTTTCTTTTTTGTTTGGTTGTTCCTTTTAAAGCTAAATGTGCTTTAAAAGGAACAACCATAGTAGAGAAAAAAAGGAAGTAAAAATTAGTCAAATAATGCAAAATGAGAATAAGGCAGAAATGAGGGCTAGGGAAGGATCCTTTAAAATGAATGTTAAAGGTATGTAAATTCTGCAATTTATTCAGTGAGGAAAGGTGTTGAATTGTGGCAGAAAGTGGTCTGCTGTTTCTGATTCATCAATTTAGGGATGCATAGGTGCTCAGATTAAAAAAAAATATATGAAATGCTACCATATGTTTTTTGGTCACTAGCTCTGCTTAAATGACAGCTGAAAGTAAGCCTTGGATTCATGCGAGTGGTTTCATCCTGGTTTTTCCCCCAAAATTCTTTTGCTTAGTCCATATCACTGACCTTTCCTCTTTACAGAAAAATCATTTATGAAATATTAAAGCTGTGTGGAAGCCTTTGTAATTGCAGCTTCAGCAAGATTTGCAATTATGCAAGAAAATACTGAAATGCATACCTGTGTGCATCTCCTCTCTTTGATATGCAAAAGCCCTTTACTCTTGCTTTATTAACTGTTACATTTCTGTTTCTCACCTGCTTTTGCAGAAGAAATACATGAACCCACATGTCCCCCAGTAGTAAATATGCTGCATGTCTTTATATGAGCAGGCAAAAAGAGCATATTGAACCAGGTTGAAGGTGAAAAAGATTTTTATGCTCAAGTTTCTGATTACACCATTATAGTAGCATCACTAATTCCCCTCCTTCCACCTATTGTCTTCTTTCCTCTGTTGTCATCAGTGGCCACTGTTGATTTGTTGACTCTATTAAAGTATTCAAGGAAGCCACAGGCCTGTCATTTTGGTCATAACCTTAATCTGTTTTCTCACCTTGGGAGAAAATGTGTTAATACACTGTCTGATTCTATAGAATGGACTTATTGAGAAAGTTCCTGACACAAATCTGCAATACATTTGCAAGGAAAAAAAGGTTTTCTGAATCTTGATTAGTTTAACAGATAGCAAGCCATATTTAGCTGGAAATTTTTATAAGAACCACACCAAATTAAGTAACAGTAAGCAATTGTAATGGTACGTTGTGTAGTAATTTTTGAGCTGAGTGAGTTGCAGCTCCTCCTGATTTCTCATAATCTCTGATTCCTTGTTATTTCTGAATGATTAAGCAAATCATTTATGCTAACTTCTGCTTTAATTTACATCTCTGTAAAGCCTGTGTAACTGATTCTGGAGTTGCTTTAGTTTTTAATACAAGTAAAGGGAGGGGTCATTCCTGCTAGCTTGCTGATTTGGAAAATAAATTGAGCTTCCCCCCCCACCTCCCCATTTTTTTCTGCCTTACAGATAAATGGTATAGCTACCTAACTGCTTCTCATAAAACATTTTAAAATTCTTCATATTGTGTATCATCTTCTTTATAATAATTGTTTATAGTTCTGAGTAACTGCCTGCTGTGCAAATAGGGTATATTTTAAGGAAAATGAAAACAGACTTGAGTTTTCTTACAGCTTATTTTCTGTTCTCTTATTTGGGGAGTATTTGGGTTTTATCCTTGTATTTGAGAAACGGACATTGTGTTTTAGTTTGTATTAAGTTTTAAATTTAACTTGCATTTTCCAACTAGCTAAATTTGCATCTTGAACTTAAAAATTTGCTTTAAAATTTTTTTGGTATACAGATACAGGTTTTTTTGAATAATCTTGTTCATGTCAGTTATATATTGTATATCCCTGAACTGCTCCTTTTTAATCTTATTTGAAAACAGTGGTGTCCATTACATGTACTGGAATGTAGTAATTTCCTAGTATTGGGAGATGCATTTTTGGTCCTTGTTTTGCCTGTGTCAGTCAGTCCTGCCCCTCCATCTGAGACTTTGTGTAATGGTCTGAATAGCTGTAAGAGCTGAAGCTGCAGTTGAAGTAGTTGCCATCACTAAGTTGGCTGGAAAACTAAGTAGGCCAGGGTTGGTATCATTTGGCTTAAATGACTGGAAAAGATTTTTTTTCTATTGCTTTCATTTTTGGTGCCAGAGTTCTCTCTGTTGTGGAACTACTCATTTATGGCCTGCAAATCTGGGAAGTAATCCTTCTGTTCTATTAATCTGTCTTGCCAGACACTGTGATCTAGTTATTAGAACAAAAGATGATGAAAGGAAATGTTAGGATTAAAATGTATTTTATGGTTGCTAGAAGCTCTTATTAGTAAGGGTAAAAAGAATGTATATTCAACCAGTGGAGAAGATTAATGTTGTCTTGAAATAAGTCCCTATAATTTACCTGTAATATTTCAATAAATTTTTCCCATGCCAATAAATGTTGGAATAGGAAAGATATCATAAAGGATAAGGTTGTACTAACTGAAAAACAGGTGTCTTTGAAGCATATACTAATTACAAATTAAAATATTTGGGAATGAGGCTACTGCCTCTGTTGGTTGTGTCATTTAGTGCTGTAAAGCTTTGATCTCTGGTTAGTGATCTTTAGCTCTGCTGTGATACATTTAGGGATTCTTAGGGATTTTTTTTTTAATCAACTATAAAGAATTCTTTTCTATGTCTCTCCTTCCTATCTTATTTATTAGAAATCATTTTCCATGAGGTATGTGGGTGGTATTAATATTAGGACCAACTTGTAATGGAAAAATCTTACTAATGCAAAAAGATCATAGTGTTCACTGAAAAAAGGTTCCGTTAACTTCATTTATTTTGGCTGAAATGGTGCAATTCAATTCCACAAGGAAGAGACTCAAATTGTCTCAGTTGCCTTTATATATATGTAAGAGGACATTTTGATGACAGGATGATTAATGCGTGTGAAGAAAAAGTGTATGTTGCTTAAGTGGGCCCGATATCACACATGTACATTGCAAGGTAATAAATGTGGGTGTTATTATGTGGCAGCCAAAACCTTGTAGATTATAGTCTCAGAACTCCCCCAAACTGGCTTCGGCTTCGAAAGGGTCATTGTAGTTCAAAAAAGTGGAGTCAGTATTACTGTGTCTTTTACTTGGTATCAAAACGTCTTCTGCCTCTGTGTTGATAATGAGGAATATTAGGCTCTTTTTGGTTTTTTGAAAAAAGCATATTGTTAATTTTTATTGTACTACTACACATTTTTACTCTACCTATTATACTCTTTACTTGTAACTGTTGGACTGTTTCTTTATTTATACATTGGTATACCAATATGCATTATACCTATAAATATCAGTACAATACAAGGCTTATATAAAAAAAGAGAAAGAAAGAACCCATGGTATTCTTCAGTCAAGGAGCTTCTGCTTTTTTGCCATAGTCTCTTAACCAGTGCAACTGCTCAGGAGTATTTGGTTGTGATGTTCTTTTTTGCCACACAGATTACTGCAATGTAGTGGAAGTTAGCAGTTCTGTTAGCACTTAATATGTGAAGATACTGGCTTTTGTTTGCATGACAGTTCTACTTGATCCAAACCAAGTGGCAAAATTCATGTTAAATTTCATTGTTGTGTTTTTGTGAGTAGGATCTGAAGAGCACAGATCTTTAGGTTAGAAAATAAAATTATAATAAATTTTCTGTACCTGTCTCATTAGCAGTAACATGGGCACAATCCTGTGCCGCATATTATCTGAAATGACCCTTTCTTGAACAGGGAGGTTGTACCACATGATCCACTGTGGTACTTCCAACCTTACCCTGTCTGTGATTCTGCAGTACTGTGACCCATATGGCAGGGAAGCTTTCCTTGCTAGGAAGTGCTTTTGTTTGGTATTGCTGTCTCTGATGCACAGTTTGTTTGTGCTAGAGAGCTAAAAGCTTAACTTGGGATGCACTGAAGGAATTTGCCTGTCAGCTCTTTGGCCCTGTACCTCTCATCTTTGAAACTCTTCCAGATCACACCGAGTGCGCTATTAGAGGAAGGAGTATTGATATCTTTCACCACCTCAGTTCACCATCAAATGGATTTTCCATTGCTTGGAGTTGGTATTAGGTTCTATGTTGGCAGATGCTGATGTAGTTTCAGAGCAAATGGATCTTAGTAACTAATCCTTGCCACCTCTTTGAGAGGTGATTTGCTGTATCTGACAGATGGGGAAGCACAGGAGTGAGAGGTGGTTGTAGAGCTGGGATTAGAGTGCTGATGTCCTAGGCTTCTGGTCCTGTGCTCTGCACAACCACACAGCCAACCTTTCCTACCCATCTCTTGTTACTCTCTTGGGGCAAATTCTTATTGAACATTATTAATAAGGACAACTGGGGAATAATCCTGTTGTCCTAGTCAGGAGAGAAAGTGTCTTTTAGTTCTATTCTATTGTATGGAATTTATTGCTAACAGTCAGGAGACCTTAAATAACTACATCAAACAGCCCATTTGGTGCCAGCCTTTTCTTATTTAGCTTAGTCTAAACTGACACCAAACTTTGAGACCTCCTCTCCTCCCACAGTGGAGAGCCACTGGGATTTTTTATACCACACATGGTTTCCCTCCTACATTTTCCTCCCATGTCAGATATTCATACCCCCTTTAATAACCAGCAGGGGGATCATTACATTGAGCTACTGCCAAATGCATAATGACTGCTGCCTTTGCCTTACACAGTCACTGCACTACTGATATCCAATTCAGCATTGTAAAGTGCTTAGGGCTACCTTGGGGATGTGCTATATTAAACCCAACTATTCTAAATCCTATTTAATACAAAGAGGTTGGTGGTGGGGGAGGGGGGAGGGAGATTTAAAATTGTCATTAGTCACCTATTTTTAACAAGTAAAAATACCTGGTCACTTAGGGCCCAATTCTGTCACTCTAAAGTCATGAATGGACCCCCTGATTTTAGTATGGGGTGCATGGAGGTGAACACTCTGCTTGCCACAGGGGGAGGCAGAATTAGGTCCTATAAAGCGGTGCCTGAGACAGTAAGTTTTCAAGAAGCTGATGGGGGTGAGCGTGCCCATTTCTGAATTCCCCTTAGAAATGTTTTACAGTGGAAACAGGAAAGCAGAAACATGCTTCATATCTGACTAAAAATAAAGGTACTCTTAAACTTGTAAAAGGCAACATTTTTATTTGAATGATATGACAGAGCTGCCACAGGAGTGTTACCTGCTATAAAGAAAGCTTAAGAATTATTACCTTTATTAGACCAGTGACACTGAGCTTTAGCCATACATTTCTAACTTCTGTCCCTCTACAGAGACAATTTTCTTTTCTTAAATAAACTGTCATGCTAGTGTTAATATATTGTTGGCTCCCTCATACTCTGAGAATACTGCTGATATAAAACATGTATATGTTAGATTGGTAATAGTATCTTTAGTGTAGCTGACTAGAACAAATGTGTTTCCCTCATGGCTGTGCTAATGTGATAAAGGAAAATTGGCTGTTCATCAGCTTTTGGCTGGGTAAAGACAGTAGAGATGGAGCCACATTCTTTTTTATGCATTAATACCACTGAGAACTTTTCACTAGTTATATTTCATGTGCAGGCATGTTGTGCAAAGATGTTGTAAAACATGAGATAATGCTACAAATAACAAAGTAGAAAAGCCTGTATCTTTTATGATGATAACAGTCAAACACCAAATGACAGTAACAGGCTGTAAAAAATGTGATGCGGAAAAAAATGCAATGTAACCACAATATATATGTATACTTAGGCTCTTGCAAATAGGGCATCAGATGTTTAGAGGGCTTTGTATTAAAATTAAATAAAGAAATTGTTATATTTAGGTCATTGATGTGTCAACACAAAAGATAATTTAAAATGGAGAGATGTATTTTGAGCGGTGAAACTCATATGCAATAACTTTTTGAACAAATCTCAAGGCTTAGTAATTATGATAATAGCCTTCAAATTTCCATCAGTGGAAGGGCAATAAATATTCCTGTCTAAATTTGGGAAATATTGACTGAATCTGGAAATGGCAATAAAGCTCAGCATACTTGTTTATGTTTGAAAGTACAGTTTAAGGAGGAAAAATTCATTTGTGCAATCTTGGTGAAGCCAAAAGAAAAAAGGCCAAACAAACCCCTCCATTTTATTTCATGTTTTCTTTCTTAAAATGCTGATAGGCTCATGTTGCTCAAGGCACAGATGCTGATCATCTGAGCTCAGATTTATAGATAATTGTGTCCATTTATCTTGGTCTGAAATTTGAAAGATTTTATTGTCAGAGTAGTATTGTGTGTGCTTATATTGTGGTTTTCAAGCTGGTATTTTGTTAACTGGTAAATAAGTTCTGTCTTTCCTTTTTTTGCAACAAATTATTCTGGCTTGTAAACCTTCTGTGTCCTCACATAGGTATTGTTCTTATGGAAGCAGTAATTCCAGGTTTATTTTCTTTTGATTGGCGTGACTGTCAAGATGGGCTAAAGCACTCTAGTTTTATTTGCCTTGATAGACTTGATTCACAAGGCATATGTACCTGCAGAATTAAAATAATGCTCTCTTAATTGGCGGCAGCAAAATGGTGTTTCAAAAGTTTAAAGCTACCAAGTTATCATGTGAAAAAAGCTTTATGCAAGCTAAACATTGCTAAAATCCAAATAATTTAATTTTTTGCAAGTAAATTTACTGAAATAAAAATTTTTGGTAAGTCCAACTTAGTTTCTATAACTAATTTTATTAATCAAAACCTGAATATAGCCATAATATTTCTGGTTTTCAGTTTGTGTGGGCCTGGATTTTTAAAATGAGAATACTGAATTTCATATAATGTAAGGCTGAAAGGCACTCCCATATTATTAAACTTTTCCTAATTTTGGGTAACCTAAGTCTAAGCATTTCTAATGCAAAAAAACCCCCAACTTTGTCAAAGCTCAGCATCTTGTGACTTTGTGGAGCTGGGAGAATGCCATAAAGAATTTCTATGAATGTTAGCTCAGATTTAAAATGAATTGGCAGGAAAGGGAGCGCTTGCAGAAAACAGTGCCCTGGGGTGCTGGCTGAGTGCATATTCCTAGCCAAGGGTTCCCTGGATGAAAGGGAATTACCCAGTGGGTGTAAAGCAGATGTAGGCAGTTCCTATACTGTTCCCTTCAGCCCTTGTAGAAGAAGCATGCTTGGGTTAGAGAGGCATTTTGGGGGCTGTTGGAGGCCTGTGTTTGATTATCTTAAGCATGGTGTGCAGCCCCTTGAGGCCTGTTCGAAGTGATGTATGAGAAGAGCTGTGACAGCTGTAACATGTGCCCATGGCCCAAAGTGGTGGTGGAGCTGTAACCAGCCTTGTACCTTGTGAAACACACCCACCCTTCTTTTCCTCCCTTCCCCTCCATCTCCACCAGATCCCTGTGCTGTAGTTCCTTCTTTAACCCCTGTAGAAATTTTATACCCTCTGCATCTGAGTGGTGATATGTTAATGAAAAAGAGGTAACTGCTAGGCACCAAAAATAAAGACACATAACAAATAGCCTGAGGTAATGATATCAGTTAATCAGTGATAGGCAAAAAAATGTAGAGAAATTAAAGTGATTGCATGATAAAGCATGTGTTTGCCCCTTTGATTCTATAGGTGCATCACAGCCGAATTAGTTTCTTCTTGAATGGTTGGGAAGATGATAACACAGCTTTTGATTCAAGGACTCTTATGGGAACAGTTATAGATACTGATGATGATGGTACTCTGCAAATTGGACAAAGCTTCACAGGTAAATCTTGTAGTACTTTAGTGGAATGCACTGGAATAATCAAAATATACATTATGTGCTTAAAAGAAGCGTGTGAGTAATTTAAGTTACATATATGGTGAGAAGTAATACCTTACTGTGGAAGAAAATTCATATTTTTCCATTATCTTTCTCAAAAGATTGGCTTGAAGATAGCATAAATTATGATCATCTACCAAACATCTATGTATAGGAATAGATTGATGTTTGGTAGCTGATAATAATTTATATGATGGGTTTTCCTGAATTCTCTTAAAACATGTATGTAAAGTGACTTATTCCACTAATTTCTCCCTGTAGTTTTTCTGAGTAAATATAGGGAATATTGCATGGAATTTTGCATGGCAACTAGACTACTCTCTCTGCAGAGTCAGGAAGAGAGCTGAAGGTTTCTGGCTGTCTGTGTTCTTCAGTTTTATCAATACTCATGTAAACCATGGCAGAATGAGAATCTTTCAGCTTCTAGTAATGCCTGAAAGTTTTACTCTTCATACACATGTAGAGTTTTATATGTTCTATATCATGACATGATCATTGAAGAGCAGTGGGGGATGTTTGGTTACTTTTCACTAATTCTTGGCTCTGCAGGTGTAAGAACACTAACTATTGCTCTTCAGGAACATGCACAATTTGAAGTTGGTTCTAAAAATATGTCCCATAAACAGTTTTATTGTGGCTTTGGGCAAGAAAGTAGTCTGTTCCCCATTTCTTAAAGCTTGTATTTGGAAATGTACTTTGTTGTGATTTTGATTCTGAATGCTGGATAGCTAATAATCATATAAAAGAAAGGAATCTTTTAAAATGCTTTTTATCTTTATTGTATAAATTGATAGGTACAGTTGTACCTACTGTATCTCTTCTCTAATTAGAGGTGGCACATGGACTGGCTCATTACTTCTGTCTAATGAGCCGGTCCCTGTGCCACCTCTCTAATCAGAAAAGAGATAGGTACAAAATGTTCTTATAAAGTTATTATAAATCATTCTTTTTTATCAAAAAAATTAAGTCACTGCCCTCTATAGTTTTGTCCAGGCCCAAGATGGTTTCATTCAGGAGGGGTAATTGTGCAAGAGAGATTTCTGAGTGCTGAATTAAAGGTGCTCTCATGCAGTGCAAAGCTGCCTTCTGCTCAATAGATTATTTATAGTATATTTCCTTAGGTTTAGAGCAATTTGTTGGAAGAATGCAAGATTTTCGATTTTACTCAGTGGCACTTACAAACAGGTAAAGAACTTTTATTTTTGTAGCAAAATAAGAGTGTGGTGAGAAAGAAGTGTAGATAACAATATGCTTATTTCTCAAAGTGTAGTGCTTTTCAAATGTTTCCTTTAGATAATTGATTGTGACGATGTAGTTCCCTGAGCCTCATTTCAAAGATTATCTTTAATCTAAAAAATCTTGAGTTAAAATAAATTCAACAACTGAATGTATTTTGCTTTTGAACTGTTGCTTAAATAGGCTTGATGTATGTAGTGCTGTGTGTAGTGTATATGTAGTGAAGCAAACACTGTAATAAATATGTGCTCTCCTTGTTATTGTTGTCCTTGCTACAACCTGACTTAGTATGTATTCTGCAGAGAGTAGATCCAGTTGCTAGATTTCAATGCTTATGAACTGTCTAGGTGTTACCTACTCATCATAATTCTGTCATAATAGTGTGTGCTGATAAGCTTAGTCCTGGTGGATAAGACTTGCTAAGCTTCCTATGAGCTGTGTGTAAACGGTAGGGCAAGAAAGGGAGCTACAGGGTCAAAACTGGACCACTCAGATGCCAGTCTGATGGGGAGGACAGGCATTCCTAGGATTGGCATGCTGGCTTTGTGGCTGGAAGATTGGCTCCCCGTGCTTAGCTGTTGCTTTCCTCTGGTTTCACTTCCCCACAGTATCCATGTCAGGTAGTTTGGTGCTCGCCTGCCCCACACACACACCCCTGCCCTGAGGTGCCACTGTCCCTTGCTCTTCAGACGAAGTTGTCACCATAAGCCACCAATGACTTCGCTCCCTCAGCCCACAGAGCCCTGAGCAATTGCTTTGACTTCCTGTGTTCCTGAGGCCAAATTACTGTTGCCACTGCAATTTCTGTTGCCCTCCAGCCTCCCTTCCTAGCACATTACAAAGAGATGTTACCTTTGTTATCCGGCTCATGCTGGATTAATCCAGTCATTTCAGGCTGGGCAGAAGTAGTCAGGTCCTATTTGTCTGCGTGGTGCTTCCGGGGAGGCTGCGCACAATGACACTCAGAACTGCAGACCTTCAGGGTACTTAATGATAGTCTTTCAATAAGATGTAGAGCAGTTTCCTCAGAGCTCAGCTGTCTGCAGGACATTATGATGAACTGAGCTCCTGTGAATTGGAAGCATTAATGTGAATCTGAATTCCAAGTTTTATGAAAATCGCGGTGGTTGTATTTCTCAGAGCAATGCTTGTCAAATCTTTTGAACTACAGTTTAGGTCAGTAAGATGAATAAAGCTTAACAATTGAAAATTAAGGTATTTTACAGACTGTTTTGACCTACTGATGTCTTTCTAAATTTGATTTTATATCCACAAATAGCATGGTGCAAAATGTTTCTCTGGGATAAACTGGGAAGGAAAGTCTTGCCTGCATACCAATTAATTTAGGCTATGGATATGTAAAAAGTTGTGTAACTCTGTGAAAGCTGTAGTGGCAGCTAGCAAGTATTTATTTGCTTAATAAGCACACAAAATTACATTCTTACTGATCAAGTAGGAAAATAGGAAAAGTTACAAGGTTTAAATATAAAAATTCAGTCTCTTCTAAACTCACAAAATCCTTCCTTTGTATCAGCAATAAGCAGATAAAGAACTGTTCATGTCATCCATATATCTGCTTGCTTGCCTGCCTACCTACCTTTGTATTTATTGCAGATGCTGATGTCAGAGGGAACTGAAGTATCTCAATGATTTGACGTGACTAGGTTGATTGCAGTTAAAAAAGGGGACATCTTCATAAAAATTAACTAAAAGTGAAAATATTTCTATCCAGATTTCCTAAGATACAATATGATATTGTTCAAGCTGGTCTTTTGGGAGAATTTGAGTGCAAACATTGAACTTCACTGTGGTTACAGGCAGTACATTGGCACTATGGTGTGTTTAAGAACAGAATCCAGAATGCTGATTGGAGTCAGATATGATGCTGCAATAAAATGTTAAGAGTTTTTCTCCATGCATCTATGGTGGGATTAATCTGTTTAGCTTTAGACCTCTTACCAAAGAATTTCTTTCCCTTGGTGTCTGAAGGGCTCCATATGTGTGGAGCAATGGAAGGAGCTCCAGGATGGTTCTTCACAGGTACTTTCTGAAGATGCCTACTGCTACCATTGATAATGTAGAGACCTTGGGGGGAGCCTTCACTCCTAGCTGAGTGCCCCGTTCTTAAGAATTTGCATCAGGAGTTTAGGGCTTCTACTATAATCTAACCTGAATTTTGTTTAATCTATGAACCTAGACGCACAAAGTGACATTTGTTCTTGATGTCATGTATCTAATTACTATTCTCTGTGCTGTGACAGAGACATTTTGGAAGTATTCTCTGGAAAATTCCCTCATCTTCATACGCAGTCTGAGTGCCGCTGTCCTGGAAGTCACCCCCGGGTACACCCTTTGATACAGAGGTACTGCATCCCTAATGGTGCAGATGATACCACTAATGACAGGGTGCTGAGGCTGGATGCAGAAGCCCACCCTCTCCACTACATCAATGATAATGACATTGGGACCGCTTGGATTTCATCTGTGTTTGCTAATACTGCAGGTCTGGATCGTGGTGTTTCAATCACAATAGATTTACAAAATGGACAGTATCAGGTAATGGGAAGATGCCGTTTGCCATTTATTGAAACAAAACTAAGAAAAGATTTTTATAGATATTGCGTTGCAATTTTGAGGATATTCAAACCTTATGCTTTAAAATGTTATCCTTAGAGGACCACGAAGAAAGTTTCCTTTATTGGCATGTAACAGTGCAAAAGGCAACAAAATGCATTATGGTTCTCAGCATTCTCTTTTGATGTGCCTGTTTTAACCAGCAGCAATCTAGAGTAGAAACACAAGAGTTGATCCTGTGTGAAGGCACCAATATTTGGAAACTGATTGTTGTCTCTTAACTCCACTTTTGTAAATTTCAACTTTTATTTTAATTTATATTAAAACTTAAGGTGCTTGTTTTGTACCTGCTGGTAGAAAACTGCAGATAAATGAAATTTAATGTATCAAATGCACATTGACATATTAGAGGGTGTTTCTGTTTGTAGATGTTCTGGAGGTGATAGATTATCCGCCCAAGGAATATGTGGGAGGAAAGGAGAAAATAAGCAGGTGTAGTTATTGAAGAGGCCATATTGCTCCTAAGCCTCCACTAGGCTCTTGAAGAATGTCAGGATGTCTCGGAAACAGGGACATATCAGAACAGGGGCTGCATTCACAGCAGGGAATTCACCAAAATTCATCAAATTTTCTTTCTGGCCTATTGTTTTTTAATTATTGGTGAGTAGGGAAAGAATATGATGACAGGCTTTGGCTACGTATGTAAACATTCGTTGTTTAGTTAAAAGTGATTTTAAATGAATGTGGAACTCTTGACTTTTGCTTATTTGATACACACACTTCTGCTTAAGCAGTATGTTGAGGGAAGTGTTGTTTAAAACAACATTTGATGAGATTCTGAGCTAAAAATATGTAGAATTTAAAAAAAAAACTTACCTGCTGTCAGACAAACAACTTGTTGAATATTTGGCACCACATAGTTACAACTTTCATTTTTACCAAAATAACATGGCTTTAGCAAATTGTGTACCTGACTTTGTAGAGCATTTTCAGTCTTTGAGAAAAAGTAAAGTTCTGATGCAGTAGTTCAGTAGTTGTCTGATAGTGTCTGAGAAATCAAAGAGCTTGTTCAACAAAAAATATTCTCTCTGGCTTTAGTTAGGAATATGTGGGGTGAAATATGGCTACTTCTGCCTATAAGTGGTAAAGCAGACTGTATAGTTACATTAAGAAAAAGGTTTACATTCTCATTGTTTTACAACTTAGCCATTAATATCAGTTCATAAATTTGTTATCTTTTTGTAGGTATTCTATATTATACTGCAGTTCTTTAGCCCACACCCTGAAGCAATAAAAATTGAGAGGAAAAAAAGAGATGATCTAGAATGGGAAGACTGGCAATATTTTGCTAGAAATTGCAGTATTTTTGAAATGGAGAACAATGGATCTCTGGAAAAACCAGATTCTGTCAACTGTCTCCAGATGCATAGGTATGAGTGAGTATTATCTGCATAATACAGATGGTTTGAACAGGTAACATCCTGACACGTTTCACTGCTATGTCCCAATGAGATAGAATCTTTTAATTTGGTACAGTCATTTGTTATGGATTGCTGAATATATTAAAGATCCTAAACATGACCTTTCAACTCAAAATTGCCAAAAAGTCTCCTGTAATTTTTATCAGATTTTAATAATTTGAGTCTGAGTCAATTGATTCCTCTGTTATTTTTGAGGCAGTTTCAAAATGTTCCGTGTTAGTGTTTTGATGGCTATTGTCAGTAGAATTGCAGAACACTGAGAGGATAAGTGGAGGAAGGCACTAATATAACATTGTTCTAAACAGTCTAGTAAATATGGAAGTCTACCTTCTGATCTCTGAGAGGGCAACTTGTTTTGAAGCTTAGGAAAGAGGCCAGACTGAAGTACAAAAGCCAGTCATTCAACCCTGCTAGTGTTATGCAATGCATGTAAAAAATGAGTTGAAAATGGTATCTTGAAGCTTTCTCATCTTTCTAAGCAAAAAGTGATATAAAACTCTGGGAGGAGAGGCAAGAAAGATTATTACCATTTAGAAATACGTTGCAAGCCCTTTTACTTTCAATTAACATGTGAAAATTGAAAGCTGTATAATATATAAAATATACATTTACTATATATAGTGTATAACGTACATAATAGTTAATATGTTACCTTATCACACACACATACCTGTGTATGTACACATACATATATATAATTGAAATTTTGCCCCTGCATACATTCAGCTGCATTATTTCTTGCCTGAGTTCAGATGCCAGTCAGTATTAGATTTGTCTAGTACTTGGCTGGAAATCAGTGAGAAAATACTTTTCCAGGCGCTGTAGGTACTTTGCCTTTTTTTTTTCCCCACTTTTTCTACCTTTCTAAGACTTTTCAAGTGTCAGCGTCTTTGTCTGTTCTCCAGGAGTTCAGTATTCTGAGGAGAGGAGCATAAGGTCATTTGAGTTACACCATTCTTCTGGAAAGAAATCTGAGCTTTATTGCTGATCTTTGAAGCAGAGCGTAGAGGAAAAGGGAAATATCTTAAGTAAGACAGATGTTTTTGGATAAATAAGTGAGGTGCAATACCTTTTTCAACCCCAAAATATGAATTTGTATAATTTTAAAAAAGAGCAGAGGAGTTAAATATAGACTGTTTCCATAAATAAATGGACTGTTCTCTAAGCAACACAGTTTCTCCCCTTCAATTAAAATGTAAATGATGATAGGAAATTATATGAATGAATAATTTTTGGGTACAGCTGATATACAGAAAGCTTTAAGTGATAAGACATATATTGGTGAATATTCTGTGTGCTTAAAGAGGAGCTGCTGTTGGAACAAAGCCCCAAATTTATGTCAGCAGTGTAACAGAGTTCCCTGGAGGATTTTATTGTAAAACAAAACTTGTTTCTCTCTCTTTCTTTCATACCCACAAACTTGTAGCTGCCAAGACATGTCCAGATTGTCTGTCCAGGATTTAGACACCAGTGTCCTTGTGTCCTAGTGGTCTATCTAGGATTCCCTGGATTTACATGGAAGACAAACGACCTTGGTTTTGAAATCCTTACTGTAACTTGATGGTTCTTGTTTTGGTGATCACATGCTCGTACTGAATGGACTCTCTTTTGTGTCCTTTAGGAAATGAAAGTGATTAAGGTTTTTGTTTCTCCATCCTGTATCACCTATGGAAGTTAGGAGTTGCTCACTGTCCTTTATCCCCGTATCAGAGGCTTGAATCTTTGCTTAGTCTGAATATTGGCTGCCCCTTATTTTAGAATCTCCTTTGTTTTCCTGAGAAACTGCATGTAGAGGCCCTAAAATCTTGATGACCTGCTTATCTAGTTGCCATCAGCCTTACAGTCTTTCTGCTGTTCCTTCTGATGCTTCCATACCAACATGGTGTTATCTGCCATTTGTACCTGTCTAAGCATTTCCATTACAGTTCTATACGACATGGAAAAAATATACTTTATTTAGTTATCTGTGGAGGGAAAGAGAAGGCATAATCACCCAGAAAAACAGATATATTCCACTGAGATTTTTGTGAAGCACTGAACTGGATTAGGAACTCAGGAAATTCAAAGATCCTTCATGAAGACAGAAGAGCTTGGCTCAGCAGACCTAGCCTAACTAGAAATCTCATCTTTCAAAAACTGACATATTTTCAAGTGACATTTTTTGAGTGTTGCATGTCAGGTGCCAGGTGATTACGTGATAATGTAATACCTATTTTTAATGATCCCATGTAGGTGTGCAAATCAGCAGACATTCTTTTCTCTTCCAGAGGCTAAACTCTGCCTAGTACATAGACCAACGTGACATAATTCGTACCAAGTTGTGCAAACGTGCACTTTGTATCTACTTGTTTACTCAGTTTTACTTGAATTCTCAGGACTGTCCTTCCCCTTCCTGGGCTCAAATATGTGGTTTTATTCTCAGTCTTACTGCTTTCCATTACATTATCTTGTCCTTCACTTGCTGGAAGGTAGCATGTGTTTCTAACCATATCATCAGAGGAGCTGATAATATGGTCCCGTGACTCTGGAATTCAAAATATAACAATTGTTTCTGTATTTTTTTTAAAGTGTTTAGCAGGTGTATTACTAACAACATAAGCCTATTAATTATTGTGTTAGTTGACTGAATGTTTTCCTTATGTGGTTCAAGTCTAGTTCGTGTTTCTCAAGGACAGTGTGTTAAATCTCTTGAAAATGTGTGCAGGTGACACTGTATCAATCACACTTTAATCATATTTTGAAGTTGCCTGGTAAAGGCTTTACTTTTAATTGGAAATTTTGGGTCTGGAGAAGAGCATGGTAGTTTAACAGACAAAACAGTCATATAGAGAACATTTTTTTTCCCCATCTTGAATTCTGGTGACTGGAAATCCACTGACATAGGAATTTTTACTCAGAAAGCATGAAACTACCATTTACAGTTGAGACCCTGTCTGAGAAACAGTATGTTAGGGGCTAGAATCTGTAAAATATGTAATATTTTGCGTTTAATTTGTTTTCCTCTCTATTTAAACAGCTTTACACCGTATTCTCGTGGTAATCTAACTTTCAGCGTTCTTACCCCGGAACCAAATCACCGACCTGGTTACAATGATTTTTATAATACTCCATCTCTTCAAGAATTTGTAAAAGCTACACAAGTGAGGATTCATCTCCGTGGCCAGTATCACACTAGTGAACCTTGGGTAAATTTTAGGCACAGGTACTATGGAGTTAATGAAGTTACAGTCAGTGGAAGGTAAGTGTTATGTGATTCTTCCCACATCCAGCACTGTCTCTGACTGTTACTCTGCATGGCATATAGGGACCTGCCTAAAATTTGATCAACTTGTTTTGCTTTTACATCTATGATTGAGAAAGGAATTTGGTCTGAAGCAGTATATCAAGTTGGAAATGACTGGTGTACTGTTTTATAAAACTGTTTGCTCACATTTTTTTTTACAATTAATTATACTTATTACACAAATCTGTCAAAAGCAATCCTTTCCTTGGAATTACCAATGCCTCTAAGCAAAGGCTTATGTCTGAAACAATGGCTTGTGCTTTATTTCAGTTAGTCTTCCAAGCTGTAGATTCCCAGACATGGCAATTTTAGCAGTCAGTGCAGAGCTTTTCCTTTGTTTTAGTTGGAGTTTTCCTTTCAAAATTGGGTAGCCGTCAGTAAAACTGTTGTACTATCTGTGAATGACAACTTTATTGTATATGATAAGTGTGCTGTCTTGTGAAGGGACTAATTATGCCCTGGAAATAATATGCAAATTTGGCAATGAAATAGTTTCCAAGAAGCATATGGTGCAGATTTGTAAGTATTGTTATTCCTGAAATTATATTGGTAGCTTTCATTTTGAGAGAAAGTGCCCTGTTAGAAGTCTTGTTTACTTTAAAATTTTCTATCTTCTTAATATATTTTGATTATTGATTTAGATGAATTATGATAATGCGTTTACTAAAACAGCTTTACATTGTGATGATGTTACAGTAAAATAATTTCAGCTGTAGTTTGCAAAGCTGTGTCATGCCTCCAGAAGAGCAGCCTTGCAGGTAGAGTGGTATGGTTATTGACTATTAATTAAGACCCTATACAGATTTTATTTTAGTAAGAATTGGAAATTTTAATAGACATAAAATGGGTTAAAATTCAGACTTATTCCTGATGTGGTTAAGATTTCTTGAAAAACTAGAGCCACACTGGAAGTTTTTAATATTGATGAATAATTGTAATTTATTTAATAAAAACTTACATATCAATGTTACACACTGAAATACAGTTTTCATCACATATCATATAAAGCAAGAGTAGCTCTACTACATGCTGGTTCTTACTTTCTTCAAAAGCAATTGTTGATGCTTAAAAATATATTGAGTGAAGTAATCTTTTGTAGTTTACTGCACCTAAGAACATTCTCTTCAGTGACATTTATTTGTTCTTAATAAGGAACCAGGCTATGTAATACACAAAATTGACTTTGTGACTGTGTAATATGTTTTTGCACAGATGTGCTTTCATGTTCTAACTTTTGACACCACCTATTGTTCTTTCAGGTGTAATTGCCATGGCCATGCTGATGATTGTGACACAACTGTGAAACCATACAGGTGCCTGTGTGTCAAGGAAAGCTATACAGAAGGAAATAATGTGAGTCTCATCTTCGTCTGTCTGGGCCATCTCTGCAGCCTCAGCACTGGAATTTCAGACCTGGGAAAGAGTGTGTGTTAGTATGAGTGTGTTAGCGTATGTGTGTGGTAATGTATGTGTGTGTTAGTGTATGTGTGTGTTAGTGTAGGCCTGTCTTTCAGAGGGAAATTTTCTGTGGCAGATTTGTATCAATTAAGGTAAAAGATGTATTCCACTCTCCACCCTCACCAAAAGCCATTCCACCACAGACCATCAGGAGTGTTGTGTTCAGGGATTTGACTTTTTGTTAGAGATTATGCCACTTTCAAACATTAGATGTAAACCTGAGATTAGACTGTGAGCATCTAATAAAGATTGTCTCTGCCTGCTGTAGCAAGTAGCAAGAGTCCTGTAGGGTGAAGGTACTATCCATGGTAATTTTAGTCTGCTCCTGTGGACTCCAGACCTATTCAATAGGTGGGATGCAGTAAGCAAAGTCCTGGAGTTCAGCTTCCAATTTAGTTTCATTTGAAAGGAAACAAAGAGTTCAAGTGATCAATAATGCAATCCAAAGCACCGCAAATGCAAAATTATAATTTTCATTTGTAATTCTAACAGTTTTATAATTCTTGGCCATGAAAGAACCAAAGTGGATTTGATTACTGTAAGTCATAGTATTCTAGATAAATACGTGGAGGAGAGCTCAATGGTACCACTTTCCAGTAATTTCATGCAGCCTTTGCTTGTCTTAGGAAGCTGTTCGCATACAACTTCGCAAAAGCAGAGCCGTGATGTATGAGTAAAAAAAAAACTTGCTCAAAGAAAAGATTCCCTAGATTAATTATTTATCTCAAAAGAAAAAAAAAGGAAAAAAAGTTGAGGTTAAGAAAAAATGAGCTACATCAAAGGAATGAATCCCTCAATCTCACTGAGTGTTAGATTTCCATTGTGAGTACATGATGTACTCCTTGCTACATTTATGCCTTTTGGAAGTAGCCTTTCTAAAAATTAAGAAGGGGTTATATGGAGTAGCAACAGCAGTAGCAACGGGGAGACTAATCACACATCAAAAAAAGCCCCAATCAGTCTGTGCTTACAGGAGCAGAGTTAGGAGAGGTAGCCTCAGAGCATTTGATACCGTGCTCGTGATTGTGTGAAAGATTCTAGTAAAATTTCATAGGGGTTTTAAGTTTTCCCATTTCTTAAGCAGAAGTGTAGGATATCCAGTCTAAATGGGACTTGAACCGAAATTGCAAGTTTTTAGATGGGTCAAATCAGAAAAAAAAATTCAAGCTGACATTGTCCCTTTAATTAGAACACACATTGTGAAATGTTACTTTGTAAGGATTAATTATAAATATTTAATAAGATCTGGAAGTTCACCAAGCACTCTTGCAAGACTTATGCTACCTTGTGAAAACAAACCAAATACATTTTAATGATGTATCTGCCTTATCAGATATTTCCTGTCAATGTTAATGGGTTGTTCCACTGGGTGTCACATCTTTGATTTGGCATATATGCATTGTAACTATAATTGAAGTACTTGAATTAACTGTATTAATTCAGAGTACAATAAGGATGTTGTTCAGTTATTTTTCTCATTCTTTAATAACCATGTCAGTATCTATTAAATATGAAATAAAATAGCAGTAGTAATAAAATAGAATTAGTATTTTGAAATATGTCACTAACTACTTTGAATTTTATCAAAGATTTATATGGAATCCAAACAGCCTAAAGATTTTAATTTTAATTTTTTTTCTTTTCTTTTTCTTTTTTGTTTTTTTTTGTAAGGCTAACACTTAAAAGTCCATCCTGATTTTTGATTGTCACGGGCAATGATAAAACTGTCGGATAGATTTACACCTGTTTATTTAGCTCCCATCATAATGAATTAGGAACTGTAAAAATAAATATATTTATTTATTTATTTGTTTGTTTGTTTGTTTGTTTAAGTAAGCATTTGGTGAAGCAAATTTCCATATATAACTTTTTTGGTAGAGAAAAAGAAAATATTTTTGAGAAGAAATAGCACTATCAGCAAGCAAGGTTTTTTTTAACTGAAGTTTTGTATTAGCAGAGGAAGTCGCCACAACTGAGGGACTATAAGAAAATTTTTTGCTTTAGGATGGGTTTTTTCAATGTCTTTTACTAGAAATCAGAGATCATTGAAAAGCTTTTTACATATGGCAGAGTGTGTCCTTGTCAGATTTACACTTAATACAACTGAAATTACTGTCTTGAATTTATCTGGCATTTACATCTGGCTAGCTGTTGGGTAGCAAAGCAATACCAGAAATGAAAAATCTGCGTAAGTATTACAAATAGAAATCTTAGTTTAGGTATTTGCATCACTATATTATGAAATCTGACATACCAAATGGATTTTTTTTCTTGAGTTCCATTTTGGTGAAGAATCATGTTGAAATATGTTCCTATGAAATCTGAGATGATGAGAAGAAGGGGTTGCTTAAGAATGATTTGTGAATGTTGAGGGGCCAGATTATGAAAAAAGAGGAAATTAATCCTCACTAAGCTTGTATCTCATTTTCTGAAAAAAATGTTCAGCTTCTTCATTTACAAATTGTTCTCTAAATGCCTTGGGTCCAGCTTTGGAAGTTAGCTCTTCCTTTTACAAATGGAAACTGAGGGGCCGAGAGTGGAGTCCAGATTTTGGTAATGTTTATATGCAAAGATTAGCTTTTAGACTCGAGGAAAAGTATGTTCAAAAACTTCCCAAGCTGTGACATGACGAGCTGGACACAGCCCATGAAAGAGCAATGGAGTCAAGCAAGGTTAGCCTTGCATTGCAACCTCAGAGCCTCTTTTAAATCAACTGTATGGAACTTAGTAGAGAAAGGTAATGTCAAAATATATAGGAATAAGTATAGAAATTATAATAGAAAAGAAAATTTAAAATAAATAAAGCGACTCTGAGAAACGCTTGAGAAGATATGAATGGAAGTGAGAGAATGACTGGATGCAGTAAAGGTTTCAGGTCTTCAGAGTTTTCCATAATGGTTTTAAACATCTGAGGTCTGAAAACTGGATATGTCATACCTTGTGTTATCAAGAATTGAATAAGTAAGATGTTTCATACTGTTACAGAAGAATCTATGTAAACCTTAGTTAAAGGTCAGTCTATATCATGTTAGATGTTGGAATTAATTATAAATAGTACATGAGGAGCTGTAAATATTAACTACAGTACACTAATAACAGAGTTCTCACTTGCAGAAACAAGTAAGCCAGCAAAAAATGCAATTTTTGGTACATGGAGCTTTGGGATGGAACCCCATAAGACACCTTTCATTTCTATTCTGTCTTCTTTGGTCTCTTGGAGTCACTTAGTGTTCTAATTTTGGTTGTGTGTTTTTTTTTTTTTTTTTCCTTTCTCTAGTAAAACCTGGCTTTTAAGTTTAAAAGCTCTTTGATCACTGGGGAGTTGACAAGAGACAGATAGTTCATGTGTTGTCTTGGTAGATATTCAAATGCTGAGGTGAGGGTGCTGGTGAAAGCCAGGAGGAAATCAAAACTGTCTGTAGAGCATGGCAAAGCTATCTGGAATAGATATTCCCTAGAAGCCATATTTATATGGCTAAGGAAATGAAATGGAGTGAAAGCATTGTGGATGGATACAGAAGAGGATCTTGTAGGAAGGAAAGAATTGTATATGATTAATTATCCCATTACAGTTAACACTTAGAGGGCAGCATAAATAAACATGGATGCTATACACAATAGAGCTTTTCAAAGACAAGTCAGCATTTCAAAATGCCTGAGAAGGTGGCATTCTAGCCTCAGTGTCACTTTATCAGATTTTTAAATTGTGTACTTTTGATAACGTGCATTTCAGAAGCATGTGTATAAGTACTGTAGGTGTGTATGTACACTATTTATTGCAACTGAGCTTTCAGAGTGGGCTGTAAACTCCTACATAGGTTACAAAAAGGAAGAAAAGGAATTAATTCCACATAAAATCATATATATATAAAAGAATGCCACTGAGAGGCAAGCAGCAGGATATTTAAAAAGTGTTGGAATAAAAGGTTCTAGTTAATGATGACTTATTGCAAGTTTTAAAGTATTTTTACTGTTGCTGTCTGAAGTATTCGGATATTTGTTAACTGTTTCTTCAGAGATACTGTCCACAGAATTCTTAGGGCCTGAAAATGAACTTGGTATATAAAGGCTTAGGCTCAAGTCACTAGTGGTACCATAAGTATGCTTTAAGTGATATTTTTTTCCATTTTTTGACACTAGTTATATACAGGATTCTCTGTTGTAAATTTTAGCATAATGGTTATTTTTCTTCTTCCAGTATAATTATTAAGAGAGAAAAAACAGTGCTTATAGGAGTGTACTTTTAAAATTTTAATAATAATTTTAGTAAAAAAAACCACATCTTAAATGCATTGTTGGAAATCAGTTTTTAATCATAGTTTTAGACTAATGAATTGGGCCAAATTAGGCTTGGTATTTTGGCCACCTGGCTCCATGTTTTGTTTTCTCAGTAAACTTTTCACAGATGGTGAGAAGTTCAGATACTATATATAAGAAGGTGTGCTTATTATTGGACATAAGGAAAACCATATATTTAAGATGTTTTCTGAAGAGCCTAGATGTAACTGAGAATAAGGACATCTGCATGTTTCTGTGTGTTACAGTTACAGAGGAATGTTGGTGTTGTAAATCTACTGCTAGACCTTGCCATGGGCTTCTTGGAAATGTACTTATTCGTTTTCCATGTGGTAGCCAAGAACCAAACCCTAAATCTCTTGATTTGCAATTCTCAACTACTATGTTTGGGATAAATGCAGAGTTTAGATTTGGTGAATGAAGATCTGAAGATGGCAACATGTACATCATAGTGCTACCAAACATGAAAGTTCAGCCCTGGAGGTCTGGAAGTTAAATGCAATTCTTAACCTAATAAAGATGTGACAAACAGCAGGGTGATGTGGGGGTGCAGTGCCCATTTTTATTGCATGCAGGTGTGACAACTACTGGAAAAACAAATGTTTCACACTCATTGCCAACTTCTGAATGATTGCTTTTTTGCCAAGGAGGTTGTAGAGGGGGCAAGTCAATCTCTTCTCCCAAGTAACAAGTGAAGAGCAAGGGGAAAGAATCTCAAATTGGGCTAGAGAAGGTTTAGATTGGATATTATGAAAAATTTCTTAAGTTGAAAGGGTTGCCAGGGATTGGAACAGACTACCCAGGAAAAGTGATGGAATCACTGTCCCTGGAAATCTTTAAAAGTGTGTAGATGTGGCTTTCAGGGATGTGGTTTAGTGGTGAACCTGGCAGTGTTGGGTTAATATTTGAACTTGATGATCTTCTTCAAAAGATCAAGTCTTTTCCAAAAGATCCTTTCCAGACCTAGTAATTCTATGATTTTTAAAAGTTTTGTCAAAGTTTTAAAAGTCACACAACAAGAGATGTTTCAAAGAGGCATCTTGCTATGTAATCAGATGCCATCTTTTTCTCATACTCCTTCGTGCCTGTGTGTCATTTAACAATAGGTGCAAGCACAGGTGTGCATAAGTAACTGATCCAAGATTAAATCTGAAATGAGATGATGAATGCTTTCAGCTGCTGTGTGGCTGGCCATGCACAAATGGAAACTCAGGGCTGGCAGGTTGATAGCTATTCCTGCACTGTTTTCCTTTCAAGGAGGACATATTTCCATAGGCATGCTGGGAGGAGGGAGCTGCGTGAGCTGGATAGCTTGGCTGGTAGCTTTTTTCTTTGTTGTGCTTCCCAAGTTGTGCCATGCCTGAATGAACCCTCTTGTCTCGTGTTGCTGGGTGCTGTGTAATGTTGATTTTTCTCAATGAGGAGAGAGAGGGGACGTGGATGTAAATGAGGGAAGGACTTGAATAGGGTAGAGCTGTGTAACTTGTGAACAGTTATGGTCAAGGTGTTGCCCTTAGTGCACTAAAGTGAGATAATCACAATTAGGCACCAATTGCTCTGATAAACAAAGGCTTGAGTTCAAGGTCTCAAGTGAAACCTTGCTAATTTTCATCCTGAAAACTCCTTTTTTCTCTCACTGTGGTGATACTGTGTGGTTTTGGTTTGTTTTTAACAAATTAGAAAAAGATGCAGTTATTATTGCAATCTTATTGCTTACTTTTATTTAGTATTCAAATGAAATTTCACAGATAAATTCTTGTAATTTCATTTTCTCTCCCAAGTGTCTTTTGTTTTCATTTGTGACTGGTCTGCAATTGTTGGACTGTCTTAAGCTTATGGTTTTTAATTCAGATTGTTTTACACACAAATGATGCTTTTCCAGCACCAGCTGTGAGTGAAACAGTTTAGATATTTAATGCAGTTTCCTGGTTTTCAGTGTATAGGTGATATAGACGTACTAAAAAGTAACAAATAGTTATAATACTACTTGGAATAACAACCCTAAGGAAAGATGAACATGCTTCTCAAGATTAAGAAGGAAGTTACCCGAAAAAGAAAATAGTTGCCCAAATATGTAACAGAAGCAACTAATTTTGAAGCATTTCAATTCCTTCTGAAAGACAGAAATTATGATTGCAATATATTTTGTTTCGTTTGTTTCACTCTCAAGGTCAAATAGTAGTCGTACAAACTACAGTTATTACAGTGGTAGAAACTACAAGAACACTCATTGTTTAAAATGCATCCAAATGTATGGATTAAGTGAATGTCTTCTGTACCTTAAACAAAGCAAGCACTGTTTTGCATCTTTAAAGGTGTAAGTGAATTGGAATCTCAGTACATTGGCCTGTGTTGTGTATCTAAATTCTTAAAATGTTGTTCTTCTGCTCACTTTCCTTGGTACTTTGTTTTTAAAATTATTTGAGAATGTTAAAATAATAATTAAAATGTTGGGTTTGTTATTTCCCTTTGTGCTTTTTCACTTTTTTTCCCAAGCAAAATATTTTTAACATTTAAATTGGGGAAAACACATAGACAAAAATATGAACATAGAGATTGTATTAGTAAACTTGTGAGGTGAAGAAATATTCATGTCTAAGAAGTAGCATTTTCTTTTACTTGTGATTCATTTCAGTGTGATCGCTGTTTGCCGCTGTACAATGACAAGCCTTTCCGTCCAGGTGACCAAGTCCATGCCTATAATTGCAAACCATGTCAGTGTTATGGCCATGCAGAAAGCTGCCACTATGACTTAGCAATGGATCCTTTTCCTCAGGAGCACCACCGAGGCGGTGGTGGAGTTTGTGATAACTGTCAGCGCAACACAGCTGGTAAGTCAAAGAGAATGGACTGTTTATTTTACAGCTCCTTTTTGACTAAATCTTGTGTCAGCTGAAATTAGTAATGCTCTATGGCTGACAGTCCAATAAATTCTCATGTATATGTATTTTTAAACCACTCAGATAGTGCAGTAACAACAGTGGTGTCAACTCTTAAGCCATGGGAAAATACTGTAAAATTTAATCCAATCTTGTATAAAAACTTTAATGCAAAACACATTCAAATAAATAATTAAAATATATGGTTTCAAGGCTATTCCTGTTACATGTGCTAGAGCATTTAAATTCAAAATATAATCTTACTGGACCGGTTTAACAAGACAATATCTAAAAAGGTTGTCAAATTTCTCTCTAATGTCAGTTTCTTGCTTATTGAATAAATCTCTTTATTCAATGTTGGTAGTACATTTGAATACTTTAAAAATTCTCTTCTATTTCAATTTTCTTGGCTTTATCTAGTAAAGATAAAGAAAAGTTTTAGGTTCAATTTTTCAAAAAAAAATGTATAGGCATTTGCATGGCACAGCTTTTATATAAGTGTGGTATTATATAACAGATGGAAGTTTAATGGAGTAAAACATAGTTTGTAACAGGTTCATTGTTTCATATGCTCTGGATCACTAAATTGGCAGGTAGAGATGAAAGGTGCATTAAAATGGACGTCCTGAAAATTATAGAATTCTCTCAAAGGAATAGTCTTTAATTTTGAATTATACAGCTAATTTTAATGAATTGGAAGCCATAATGCATAACCTTTCTTTCATGCAGGAAGGAACTGTGAGCTGTGCAAGGATTTCCATTACAGACGAGCAGGTGCAGATCTTTCAGCCACTGATGTTTGCAAACCCTGCGACTGTAATGCAACAGGCACCAAAAATAAAAGCCTCCTGTGTGATAATGTAAGTAGCCTTAATAGAGAAAAAGGAGAAAATGTTTCAATCAGCTGGGTAGACAGCCAGATTTTACAAAGTAATTTCAGATGGTAGCTACTCTATAAGTCCATCCTTTTCAAAATGATAATTGACTTACACCAGACATTTGAAAGCTGGGAAAACAGAGAGGAATTTGAGATGTACTGCTGAAGACTTACTCATCTAGATCAACAACAGACATAAAAGGTGTTGTATGAGTAGTAGTTTTGGGAGGCTACCTCTGCACTCAGTAATGTTAAAACATCTAGGTTTTGAGTGTTTTTGAAGGTCTTCGTACTGTCTTAAAGTTTCTAAAAGGTTTTGAAAATTCAGGCAATAAGCTGAGCCTGAAATGGAACTAAAATTAAGCTACTTTTCCCTATAATAAGACAAGGATTGATCTCCCTTTTAATTTATGAAGTCCATTAAAAATAAAAGAAACCCACAAAGTGATGCTGAGAAGAGAACACCGTCAGCTATGCTTTTAAAGTCAATGGACCTCATTGTCATGCAAGCTGTCTAGTCCAATAATAAATCTATCTGTAACTTTTAAAACATGCATGTTGGAAAAAAACCCAGGAAAAGTGTTTAAAATCTTGAATATATACTAAAGGTATAGTGTGGTTTGTGTTCTATTCACACGTGTCCTGTCCATTGCCAAAATGTAAATTTTGTTATGACCAGGGAAGAAGTAATCGTTTTGAAATTTATTGTAAAGGTATATCTTATTCTGTGGGTAAATGTGATAGAACTTCTTCAGCTTGTTGCCACTTTTCCTATCTCTTCTTTTTCCCACACTTCTATTTGTAAAGTAATCTCTGGCTTTTTTCATCGTATGTCTCTTGTCACTGAATTTTATTTAACAGTGAACTCTTGTGGATCCTATTGTATTTTCATCCTCAGTTACCATCATAGTTGTACAGATATGTGCCCAGTTTGGCTCAGTACACCTTATAGAACTCATACATTGGTACATATTCTGTGTGAAATGCAAATACAGCAAAATACGTTTTTTAAAATAGTGTGCTGTATTATAAATGATTTTATCATTTTCAGTCTTCTGAAGTAACACACTCTGCCAGTAACACAGAAGTGGGGGGGGGGAAAGCTTGCAAAATACAGGTATCATGTTAGAATTATTTTTTTGAGACAGAGGAGGAATGAAAGCGAACGTTAATTTATGTATCCAGGATTTGTGGTGAAATGTTAACCTAAATCAGCTTTAACTGTGATTAATAATCAGAGCAACAATAGTTTACAGAAATCAGTGCTTTATACTTACATATACAAGAATGTTGATGATGCCTGACTATGAAAGTACGAACGGGGAGATAAAATGGGAAAAATGGGGGAGACTGTATTGCTCAATAAAGCATCAATTGCTGCAGTAGAAGCAGAGCAGAGAGAAATGATTGAGAGGCATTAAAGAATAGATTAATAAGGCTGGGGACTAAAGGCTGAAATGAATTACATGAAATAGGAAGGCATCATTGGAGGAAGTGTTTCCAAATTTGACCTGTGGAAGATGGAATAATAAGGAATAAGGACCCTACTCATGAAAATTAATTGTCACATCACACTGATAATTTTCAAGGAAATTTGCCAAAAATGGGGCAGAATACACTTTTACTGCATAAATCATCACTTTCTTCAGATCATCAACATTTTTTTCTTTTTGCAAAGTGCCACTTTAGTCACTAAGTTCCCAGAGGTACAGAGTTCCAAAATTAATCCCTTGAATCACAAAACAGTCTCATCTATTGAATCACACAGAAAGAACATTCACTCATCAAATGAAGTATTATTCCTGCTGATAGTTTGCAAGATGTGTAGAAGAGCTGACTGCAACACAGTTGCTCCCATCTCGGTTCTTTGGACTGGTCATGAAAACTTTATGCCTCTTCTGTAACCTATGCGCTCTGCCCTTGGTGAGAAATGCATGTCGGTATAGAGAATTTCTCCCTTGCAGTGTCTCTCACTTTTCGTACCTCCAAAGATCACGTCCACTTACAGACCCGGATAGACTTTATATTTTAAAATACAGGCTTTGTATTTTAAAGTGCAAACTATCATAGTAAAACTTAAATTGTGACTTTATGGCTTACGGTAACCGGTGGAATTTTAGGAGTGGTGTAGCAGTTTGTTAGGTATTTTTGCAGAGTGAGGTTTTCCTTTGAGACTGGTGAGTACAAGTGAGAATTGCTGCAGCCTGATAAAATTTGTCCACTTCTGTGCTGGTTATTGATGTTTAGTCATTGTAGAAAAGATGGTTACATTGTCTTTGTGAGCATTTTTCATGAAATATTTCAAACAATCAGAAAGTCCAGATGAACTGTTAGAGGTGCTGGAGCCTTAGGAGAGTGAAAGAATTGGCTGCCTTCCTCCTTTATCCCTAACAATTCACACTTGAGAAAGTTCTCCCAGAATACTGCTGACGTGATCATTCTTGTTCTTGTTGGAGATTAATGTTTTCTGGCTCTCATACCAAAATCCTTTACTCATTTTCCTGTACTGCTTTTTACCCAGACTTCTCTACAAATGCTTACGTATTCTATCAAGCGTGGCAGCTTGTGGTCCTTTTGTGATTCTGTTATAGTATGTCATACATAATGCTGGGGGAAACAAGTACTCTTTTCCTGGGCATTTCTTTTTAGAGAAACCTGAAAGTGCTGCTATTGCCTTTACCTAGTCTTTGGAAGTAACATTCTGGTCTCAGTGAATCTAGTTACCTTTAGTTATCTCACTGAGCTTTTGCTGATTTTTAAAAATTTGCCCTTAACATTCAAATAAATATGTATCATGTACTTGTTGTTGTGAGGAAATTGTATTTTACTGCAGAGAATATTGTTTCGAGTTGTAAAGACTTGATTTTCTTCTGTCAAGGTGGCTGCTGTATTGTCTCATTTTACAGTAAAACTCTAAGGCAAGAAAATGAACAAAATATTACTGTTTTCTCTGAAGAGTCACATGAAAGCATATTCCAGTACTTCTGAGTAACTATCTGAACAGACTTCATATTTCACCTTGCTGCACACTCATGAAATACTGTTTTTAAAAATTTTTATGTATATATATATGCACAAAATGAAAATAGTATTTCTGTTTCAATTTTCACTTCTGAGTTAATTCTTTTATCTAAAAGTAGGATGAGCCTTCCCATCTTTATTTATATATCTACACGGATTTCAACTTGTTTATTGTGATTGACAATAAATAAATAAATGGAATATGTGTTGCAAGGGAAAGAACACAGGTTTAAGCAGTTCATTAAGGGGATTTCAGTCAACAGATTTACCAAAGAGAATAAGGAATGTAAAGAAGCAAAGGTGTCAATGAAAAATACTGTGTGTAAAGGAGTCCATAAAAAGTCAGGGTATCAAACGCTGTGTATTCTGAATCCGGGTTTCCCTTAATGGGAGGCCTTTAACCTTATTGCTAAAGTGAGGAGAAATTAGCTTTTTTATGTTCAGCAATCCTATGACTTTATTTTGGATGGATTTTATAAAGTGGAAATGCTGGTTTTCAGTGAGAGTTTATTTGTGGGATTTGGTCCCCTCCCACCCCATGGAGTGTTGTGGGCAGAGGGTAAATGCCTCATTTTAGGTTTTGAGCAAAAGTAGTAGAAAGCTACTGACTTTTGAAAGTCATCATATGTGATGACAAGAAGAGATATCAGGGGAGTGCAAAGGAACTTCATTATTGCTGCTTATTCAATTTTCAGTTCCCAAAGCCGACATCCCGAGAATACTCTCAGGTATTTGGTGTCAGACCATTAACCTATGTGTGTGAGCCAGCACACTGTACTGTTCTCATTTCCTAAACTGGAGGAAAGGAAAAGTCCTCAACCCCCTTGCTTCCCCTTCCTGAGACTGCAGACAACTGGATGCTGGGGTCCTTGCCAGATTTGCCTCAAGTAAGAAGATAGTGAGAAATATGTGATTACCATTTATATCAGAAAGACAGAACGTTGTCAATTGCAAAACGTCAATTGCAAAATAGGTGATGGCAGAATTTCATGCCAGACCTAAATATACTACTCAGTCTTGCAATGCCCTGAAACTTGCAGAGGGTCAAGGGAAGGTACTTCTGCTGTGGTAGAGAGTAAATAATTGAAATTAGTAATGACTTGGCTAATTATAAAATGTTATTTTTTTCAGGACTTTTGGGCTTCAAAACCAGAAGTTAACTTTGGAAAAAGAAACTTCAAATGTCAGCTTTTTAAAATTTATTAATATCCAGCCTCATATTGCATTATTGTCCAGAATTGGAGAGACTTTCTGATTATATGTTTTGGACACTATGTTGCTTCTGTTACAGACACCAAAGAATAGCAATTTGAAATTACAAGCATATCCAAGACAAAGGAGTTGATTTTAACTTTCAGAAGGGCTTAGGCAAATGATTTTTACAGTAAATTTCATTTTATAGAATAACAACATGTATGGCCAACAAGAGTTCAAAGAGTCAGAAGTTACATTTTTGATACTATGATATGTACATGTTGAATATTAACTAGGTGAGTGCTGTGGTTACACAGTTAGCTGTAATCTAGTGAACAACTAAGGCAATTCTTTGGAATATGTCACCCTTTGTCCTGGTTGTTTAAATCTCTTTTTAAGTCCGTGTATCAGTCTAGTTACAGAAGGGTTGCTGAACAGGCTTAACTTTGAACTTGTCATCCTAGATGTAATGTGTTGAAGTGTCCCCCAGTTAAAGAGTAGTATCATAAGCGTCTAAAGCAAGTTAACTGCTAAAATTCCGAAATATTAAGTGGTTGGATTCCTGATTAAGGTCTAGTCTGCAGCTGTGGTTTAGGCAGGAGAAGGCTCCTGGCATTCCATTTGTAACTGTTTACACTCGAGGATATAAGAATAATGTGTATTTTGCACGTAAATTATATATGACACAAGGGATACATGTGAACTCAGCATCAGTGATTTTCTGTATCAAATAACAATTGTAATTATGAGGTCCCAAGACACACCACCACTTGGTTGTAATGCTCGGCCAGGTTAATTTCCAGAGTGAACAATCCAGTCAGATATTTTCCATCAGTGATTTAGTACCAAGATGGTCATGTTAATACACAGTCTGTTTGTGTCTGCTGTCTATTTGGGTCATAACCAGGCTTCTCAGGCATAAGTAACAGTAGAATAAATTCCTTTCTGCTCTTCTATAACCAGCATTGGTCATAGAAAATTGAAATATTTTTCTTTAAATGGCAGATAACCCTTGAATTGGGGAAGGGGGGGAGTTTCAGTAATATTTCCAGTGACCAACTGGTGAAATTCTGGTTAACAAACTCTTTAGTTATTCATTGCTACCAATATTTTCAATGATACCATATTTTTCAGAGTAAGGTAAATTTACAGAAATAATAATGATACAAAAATAGCCTTTTCCCTTTGTAATTTACTTGGATTTTTATGTAGTTATTGAAATAGTTTGTTTTTCCCATTTTGATGTAGAGTTCCATGTTACAACCTGTGGTATACCTATTTCTGCAGCATTATAAACATTTATCAGCTTGTTCAGCTTCTTTGAAACAATACTCATTGTCAAGTGTTTTACAAATTATTTTGGTGCTGCTCTGTCTGTACAGAGAAATTAAAGATACTGTTTTTCTATAATTCTAATTTTTAAATCAAATTATCCTCAGATTAAGCCCAAATATTTTTTTTACAGAGAGATCTGCAAATGGTTTTGTTGGCTGGTTCCTGGAAAAAAAATTTTTTTTTAAATTGGCCAGACATTTGAAGATTTATCGTTATTCTTCAAGCATCAATTTTTTCACCCTGTTATGATAAAGTTTGGGGATGTACATTTTCTGAAAGTGTGTGTGATGAAAATTACTGCTCCTTGTAACAGCTTGACACACAATTATCCTGAAGATCCTGGTATTCTTTGCTTCTTTTGGCACTTAATAATCTACATGTTTCACTTGTGGCATCTGGAAATACCTAAGCTTTGTCACAATTAGCCATGGGTTTCCAGGTATTCAGGATCAGGACAGCTCTGCTGTATGATATAAGACTAATCAAGCACAGTATCTTCTCTGATTTCCAGAAGTATGATCCTACTGGGATGTGCTTTTTTAAAGTTCAGTTCTTTATAGGTTTAGGGCTACCTGAGCTAAACTCAGGATTTCCATCTGAGTAGTCACATGTTTGGTGTCCACATATGGAATTAATCTAACTAAATTTTTTAAGCAAGTAACTCCTTTAAGTTTACTTCCTTAGAATTTCCTTGGTATTCTGTCTTATAACTTGAGGGGAAAAAAAAAAAAGAGTAATTATTCAGTAAGAGACTCATGATTCTGCACCCACGTATTCCCTTCATTTTGGTCCTTTATTTCCAAACTGTATAGTTTTTAGTCTCTTTTCATTTTTATCTTTGCTTATTCTACTCACTCTGTGACCTCTTTTTATTTCATAGAGGGTAACCAGATACACAAATTATGTAAAATGTTGATACAAAACAGATTTTTATGACAAAATGAGATTTCCTGTGTAATTTTCAGTTCTTTTATTGATAATCACAGTATTCCTATTGCCTTTTTAACTGCTTCAGAGCTTCCAAATTATTTGTAGGGGAAATGGAGCAGCTTTAACAGCGTCTTTCTTGAGTGGTAATAGCTAATTTTGGATGTATCACTGTCTACCTGTAGTCAGTGTTGGTTTTTCCCAGGCATTAAGTTTGTACTTCTTGATGTAGAAATTAATTTGACTTTTTGATCATGCATTTGGTTCAGTGTATGTGATATATTAAGATACTGCTGATGTAAAGAAATGCAGTAGTATCATGTAGCATGATTTCCTTTTGGGAAAAAAGTACCAATCTTTTCCAATATAGAATTTAAATTTCTAATAGAATGTACAGTAATAATAAAAAAAAGCCTACTAGTATGTAGATCTCAGAAACTTCCTTACAGCCTTTTAAGGAGAATGACATAATTTTATTCCTCTTTTACTGGTGTTGGTTTAAGTAATTATTAAGTATTTCAGTAATGTTATGTTTTGTTTCACCTAGAACTTGAGTCTTATGTGCAGTCACTTTTTAACAGATGAGATTTTGCTAAAATATTTTTCTTCTGACCTCTTGGTTTTAAATCAGTCTTAAAAATCATTCCTGATAGAAAGGTAGCACCTCTTTCATAGTGAAGAGCTGCGGAAGATTTCCTCTGCGATCTCTGCTGTGGTTCTCTTTCCTGAATGCTACACATAATCATAAAAGCATTAGTTGATCATCTACTCTCCTCCAAGCAGAATTGTTATCAGTGCTATATCCAGTCAGTCATGATTTTGTCTGGATAAATCTTGATGCCTCTAGGAATAAAAATTCCACATCCCCTCTGGATAGCCTGTTACTGATGTTGCACTTCTCTTTTAGTGAAGTGTTCCAGTGTCCACTGTGAATCTGCTAATCTTACCACTTAATTATTTATTGCCCTGATTCTCGGGTAGTCTTCCTTTGTTTCTGAAATTCTATTTTTTTTTCTTCATGCTTTAGGCATGTTGCTTATTAAATGCTTATTTTTGTATTGCCTTACTCTAGTTCGTAACATTTGGTGATGGCTATCCTCTCTTATTTAGCTATCCAATTTTGATCTTTCTTTCACTTATTTAAGATGAAATTTCACATGTAATGCTTTCCTTCCTGTAGTAGCTTTTGGAGTAACTTCAAAGCTTTTTTTGACTATGAGTTGAGTGCTGTTGTGTAACCTGGGTATGCTGCAATCATGAGCACAAAAATTTTTCTTTTACAGTTAGGCATTAAGCTGGGTATTTTTCTTCATTTAGGATTAAACTCAAAGTTGCTTTTCGCATGTGAGTTCTCTGATGAATGGCTGTGATGCATGACTGGGTCTCTTATAATACACTAAATATCTAGATCAAATCCAGTCTAAAAGGGAATTAACTTGAAAATCCTTATTGCTGTGTTTTCTGCTATTGTGGTCTTTTAACTCTTCTCATACTTGCTGTTGTCATGCCTTTCTAATATCTACATGTTCCTGAAAAATAAGGCTTATACATCAGTAATAGATCTCTATCAAGAAGTCATATTAAAGAGATTTTATGGACTACAGAATTCTTTTATGAGGAAAGGATAGGAGTATATACTTCTCTAAGTTTTATTCAGTAGTTCCTGAACTGAGAATTTACTTTTAGATGTTGAAATACTCTATTTAGTATTAATAAAGCTTAGAGCTTCACTTTAGATTTAAGGGTATGATGATAGTATTTAATTGGAACTTGCCAGTAACTTTGTCTCTCCTGTTGTTTCAGCTTGGCTTGACTCATGGCTTAAAGATGAAAAAGGCTGCTGTTAAGAGAAATTTTTGTTTCAGTAGCTAATTAAAAGCAAAGTACATCGAACTACAGTTGTTGATGCCATAGATGAAGACTGGTTTTGAATTGTTGTGCTTTTTTGTATTTTAACTATTTGCACTGGAAAAAATAAACTGACCCAAAGAAAATTTGGACTGAGCCAAAGTAAATTCCTTATAACACAGTTTCTTTGTTTCTGCATTTCCTAGAACACTTCAGTTAGAAAAGTTAGTTGATCATGAATCCCAAACCTTTTGCCAATTCCCACGTCTGTGTTGCTTTGACTGCCGAGGATTGTTTTTATTTTGTGCATTAACCGATGTCTCTGTTTCTCCATCCCTGTGGTGTTGCCCTTTCCCTGTGGTTGGTTTCCCCACCATATTGGAAAGTGATGAATGTAGAGACTGAGGCTTTTCCCTGGCTTTCAGAGGTCTGAAACGGAAGTAGTTTTTCAGAAGCCCTTTAATCTTGCACAAGATATGAGACTCGTACTCCCAGATGATGGTCCAGGCATAACAAAGGATGTGTCAGCTCCTTCTGAATAGCAGTGCTACACATTTAGGGAGAGGGTGAGGACCTTTACATACCCCCACTGAAGTGGAATGGTTTGGATCCCAGCTGAACCAAGAAAAGAAGGAGAGGGTTTCAGTTGCTGAACTGTTGGATGACATCCTTCACTACAGGGAGAGGAAATGTACCTTGGATGAGTAATAAAAAAAGAAAACCTTCAATTTTGCTTCATTCTTATTTAACTAACATTTTCACTAAAATAAATAAGCATACGGGCAGAACAAAAAATGAAGAACTTGACCTTTGAAAAATGATCATTCTTTATGGTTACTGTGATTGAAAAAGTTATTCCTTTTAATAGAAGTCACCATATCTACAATGCAATTTTGTAAATATTTTTTGCAGGTTCTCTGTCCAGATTGTAAATACAGCTGCATTGTTTACTCACTTCTTTTTCCCTTCTATTTTGAAAGAACAGGGCTTTTAAACTTTAAAAATCGAATAGTTACACTCTATTCAATGTTTCTCTTTTTTCCTCTCTCTCAACAAATTAAAAAATGCTCACAGGCATATTTTTTTTTCTGTCCCATTTAAAATTTTCTCTCCCCCCAACTCACACTCCCATTCTTGTTGCTAATGAATGTATCATCTAAAAATAGATATGTTCATCATTCTATAATATTTTGTATCTTTCTAGATTGGAGGCCAGTGTAATTGTAAGAGACATGTGTCTGGCAGACAATGCAATCAGTGCCAGGAAGGATTCTACAATCTGCAACAGTCAAACCCTGATGGCTGCAGTCCCTGTAACTGTAATACCTCTGGGACAGTCAATGGAGATATTACCTGTCACCAAAATTCAGGACAGTGCAAGTGCAAAGCAAATGTTATTGGTATGTGTAATGCAAGAGTTCAGAGCCATTTTTCTTGTTTTCTCTGGAAATAAAACACACTTGGTTTCTAAATGAAAGGTGTAGAAAGCTTCTTTGCTGAAGGCAGATTGCAAAAATGAATGAAATTAACTGTTGAAAAATTATTAATTTAATAATTCTATCAAACTACAGCTTGAAGCTTAGTTTAATCAACCCTTTAGAAGTTTCTTTATGGCATAGCTATGTTAGCTTACATAGCTCCATACTAATAAGTCACAGAAATAATATAATTTGCTTACTGTGTAGATGTTTCTTTTAGGAAATTAGCACTTTTTCAACATGTTTTGTACTTAATGAGTTCCAAGCAAATCGTTTCCATGCTAGTTTTCTTAATAGACCAAAATAAATGGATTTTTTTCTCAAAATATTCTGTGCTACAGGGTCCTTTGTGATAAATCTATCAATTTTTTTTCTATTATATTTCTTTGAACTGTTCCTATGAAATGCAAAATAAGTCAACATAATTCCACAGATCATGTACATAGCTAGGGTTAGTTATCAAGGGCCACATAATTTTAATTTTGTAATTCAATGCCAAGCTGATTATAATAAACTGCTACCTTCTGTGTTATTTATCATTTTTTTTACAAGACGTGCTTTTTTGTTTGTTACTCCCACAGGTATTTTTCAGAAATTAGATTTGATTATAGCAATTTATTACTTCCAGCATATTTGAGGGGAGCCACAGCCACATAAGGACAAAATTTATCAAGTGCCCAAAATACACAGTATATATAATACACTTTGAAATGTTGATGTATGGGAATATTATGCAAGGAGAATTTCCTGATAAAGTGAGCCTTGCATGGTAACTGTACATGTCTCAGACTATACATATGTCTCAAAAAGAAAAATTCCTCTTCTGCTTTGTTATTAACAGAATTAGTAATCTATTTTTTCCTCACCCTAACCAGGTTCTAGGTTGCATTAATAATGTTCAAGTACATGTTAATGTATTTGTTATTATATATACCCTCACTTGTGAATGTTGACTCATTTGTAATGTTGTCTTTCTTGCTTTTGGAAATTAGAAGAAAATGTAGAATAACAACAAATAATGAAAATAACTCTAAACAGATTGAAGCCTGAAGTTTCAGTCCCTTTTTCCTGCGGAATGCTGTATTTTTCATACAATGAAAGGATGCTAAGAGTAGAAGACCTCTGTGCATCTTAAACCCTTTTTCTACCTTCAAGAAAAAGGACTTCAGAGCATTCTTAATTATATATTCATTGCCCGCATTTTACGTTTGAACCTGTGAAAACACTTCTTAATTCGGTGGCAGTTTGGCAGACAAGAAATTCACAGTCTGGTTCTCACATATTTGGTTATCTACATATTATATTTTCTCCCCTTGATGAAAACATTAAGAACTGTTTTTATTTTCACTGAAATAGTTGTTAAAAAAAAAAAAAAGGCAAGTGTGGATCTATACTTTCTGTACTTATCTGTAGTTATAATGGGGGATTGTACTTTTGCAAGTGTTTGTTTGCAGGATAAAGACCTAATTCTTTCCAGACTAGATTCTATTTTTTTTTTGTTTTCCAAACCAATTGTAAATAAGCTTCTGTATATTGAAATGTGTGCAGCAAACTTTACCAGGGGACTTTCCTCTTTGGATTTCTAAATTGGTTTTTAGAGCAATCTGTCTGTTGCCATTTTCATCTCTTTAAACAAACACAATAACAGAAAAATGCAGCTATGGACTGCAATGTTATGAAACATGAACTGTTAGAGTTAACACAACTGTTAAATCTTACTAATGATTCTATCACCAGTAAAATACATTAGCACCAATAATTTTATTAAAGTAGGTCATTCATCTAGAATAAAAAGGTAGAAGAATGTGAATTAAATGCCAAGCGTGCTAACTCCCCTGTACTTGTTAACATTGAATGTGATGCCCTGTAGGCCTTCCTCAGTATCGTTAGGAATAGATTACCTGTCAGGAATATGTATGGCATATTCAAATAAGCACTGCGCATATTTTAAAAACTGATATGATATGAATCCATGTAGACCAATTTTAATAGTTCAAAATGAGTCATAATTCTTGTTAACAATACAGTTATTTTTAAAATTTGCAGCAATAGTGGTCCTTTTTTATTTTCCTTATTGAAATTAAATGATATGCCTTAGGTGAGTCATTCATCACTGTTAAAGGAACTCGCCTTCTGTTGGAGATTTTGAGTTTTTATCCATATATATATATATTCATTCCCTACTATTTTTAGTTTTATTTTTCTACATGTAAGTTACTAGGTGTATTTTTCTGCGGTTTTGTATTTTTTTAAATGATGACAGTATTTTGCTAGAATATTGTATTTATATTTTCCTATATGAAACAATTAAGTCACAGCTTCATAGTGAAGGATTTTCTCTCTGCAAGGGAAAAATACGTAACTGAATTTGCATTTTTCGTATAATAATCTAGTTTGCTTTCTTGTAATGTACATTATATAAACTAACATATAAATGCCATCCCTTGGGGCAGGGATAAAGCAAGCATTGACTTTGAAAACAAAGCTAATAAAACTACAGGATGAAGCATGAAGAAAACAGTTTATATTTTAATGTACTGCAGGAATTAACTAAATCATACATTTAGATAAAAATATTTCATTTTGGATTATGGAAAACATTTTCTGCTTTCTGTAAGGGCTAACAATAAAGACTAACATAAATGCAATCAATGATAAAACTGAAGTATGGTGTTAAGCAAATAATTTGTTATAGTTAGTCAAACTTGTGCTGTCTCAGTGTATATTTAATGTTTTTAATACAATGTATAAATCTATTATCAGAACAGATTGTGAGACTATTGCAATTCTCTGTGCATTGCATTTCTGCAGTATAGGGTGAAGAGTTCACATAAGCATTGATTGTGCAACAGGTGCTGTTCTGGGGGACAAAGAGATTAATTCTGCTTTGTCTTAGAAATGTTACAAAGAATCTCTTGCAGAACTATCTTAAATTGTATTAGGAGACCAGCAGAAATGCATTGCTACTGAAACAGATTGGAAAAGTAAACAGATTTTTGGGATGCCACAGTTATTCAATTGATCTGTGCAGCCTCGTCACTCCTGTTAATTATGCTGGCAAAGAATCAGTCCTCCCTTTCTGTTTTTTATTTCATTGTAGTGTAATTACACTTTTAAAAAATGAAATTAATAGCTTTTAAGATTTGAGGGTTTTTTTATTAATTCCTTTTCTCTTTCCAGGCCTGAGGTGTGATAGTTGCAATTTTGGATTTAAAGCTCTCAGATATTCTAATGAAGATGGATGTGAGCCTTGTTGGTGCAACAGCCACGGCTCAGTGAGCCAATTCTGCAATCCTCTCTCTGGGCAGTGCAATTGTAAAGAAAGAGTGAAAGGGCTTCTCTGTGACACCTGCATGGACAACTTTTATGGTCTGGATGTAACTGGTTGTAAGGCCTGTGAATGTGATGCTGCAGGGTCCATTTCGGGAACCACATGCGACGCGAGGACGGGGCAATGTGCGTGTAAACCAAATATCGGGGGAAGGCGCTGCGATGAGTGCCTCGATGGGTACCACAGAGTGCAGAAAGGTCACTCCTTCCTCTGTCTGCCATGCAACTGCGAGAGGGCAGGGACAGTGAATGGCTCTCTGCTTTGTGACAAAGCGACAGGACAATGTCCTTGCAAAGCTGGTGTGACCGGCCCTCGGTGCAGTCAGTGCATGCTGCAGACGTACAACCTCAGCATGAGCAACGCCCGCGGCTGCCAGCCCTGCCACTGTGACGCTCTGGGCACGTTGGCAGGAACAGCTTGTGACCACCTTTCTGGGCAGTGTGTCTGTCTGCCTCAGCGCCAGGGGAGGAGGTGTGATGAGTGTAAACCAGGTAAGGGAACAGAAATACAATCGATTTGATGTAGTAAGTTTTGCTTTGTTTTTTATCATTTTTTACAGTTTTTAGTATGTGTTTGGACAGCTTCACGTCTGACATATATTTATATGTCATATAATATATATATGTATATATAATATGTATATATGTGTATATATATACAATATGTATATGTATTATATGTATTATATGTATATGTGTCATACAATTATTTTTTCATTTCTTCCTAACTCTGAGAGTGAGAAGGAAACATTATTTTCTTAATCACCACCAAATATTTATTCTATTTTCAGATATAATTTGTATAATTTGTGTTTCAGTTTCAACATGCCCAAAATAAGGTTAGGCTACTTCTGGATATTGAGAAAATATACAAATAATCATGTTCCAGTCCCTGAATAAGTGGTAAATTGGCATAATCTAATGAACAGCAGCTATCCTCATAATGAAAAATGTGGATTTGGAAGGCAGAGTGCATGCTCTTCAGGAAGGGCACTTCATGCATAAAGCTGAACATGGCAGGGGGCACAGAGATGGTTGCTTAAACTTTGATGAGGCTGGCAAACATGCCACTTAGAAAGCATTCACCTGCCTTGCTGTGTTGGGGTTGTGCTGGCTTGCACAAGGACTGCTTACAGTTTGGCCCTACAAGTAGGTGATATTTGCAGTTTGCTACATATTTGTTCAAGATTTTGTGCCCTATTTTTAAACAGAGTTTAAAAGTCCATTGTAAGTGGGGAGCTCTGTAGTTATATTTCAATGTTTTTGTTTTAAAAAGTAGATGGGTAAAGTGAAACTATAGGTAACGTTAACCTACCCTTCATCATAATATTAAGCAGATAGATTTAGTTCAAATTAAATACATATGCAATTTTTTCAAGTAGCAGGTCACATTAAAAGGTACATTATAGCTCCATTGGTTTTAATATGCCATTCAATAATTTGAACAGAGGTTAAAAAAGCTGCTTAACCTCCATTAAGTATTTTTTTAAATGCTTTCATTTAAATTATTTTAGGTACATATACTAATAAATAAGGCAGCATTCTGTTTTTCTTAGTTCCTCCTCCAGTGCTATTTGACCTGCTGACCCTCTATAGCAGCCACTTAATCAGAGATCGGCAGAGGAGTGATGTCAAGGCTCCCTGAGTCAGTGACCGCCCTTGTCCTTGGGAAAGAAAGGCCAGGGTTTATGCAGAACTAAATGGTTTAAAAAGGTTTAATTGATAGTGTGAACAGGCTGGTTTGTAGAAAAGCTTACATGGCACTCAGAGGAATAGTCCCACAATAGTTCCTGGTAAAAAGAGAAATAATTAAAAAAAGTATTTGTGTAAGTATTATTTTTAAATTTTCTAACTAATAGCTTTAAGCATGTATGTGCTGAGCACTGAGCTCTCTGCTGCAGGTGAAAGTGTAAATTCCTATTTTTGTAGAAGTGCTGTATTGCTCTTGGTAGAGCACAGTGAGCTGTGCTATTTTCTCTGTTTAGTCAGAGCTTATTTAGATGTTTAGTATTTCTAACTTTTATGTAAATATTCTTTGTTAGTATGTGCCAAAAGAGATTTTTCTCCTGAACAGGGAAGACTATTAAAAGTCTTCTATATAGAAATATAGAAGATTTTAATTGGTTTCAAGTAATTAGACATGTTCTATGGCTTTTTTTTTCCCTTATCTTTGGGACAAAGATAAAAAAAGGTACTCCAGATGTATAAGAAAATGTACTCCAAGTGTATATGTAACCAACACAGCCTAATTAAGGCACACACAAATTAGTTAATACTGGCAGCCCTGAAAACATACTGAGGATTTCTGCATCTGTTGGGACATTTCAAATTTATGACAGAAGGTAAGTGGCCTTTAAAATAATGTCCCAGTGTAGCCTGTCTTTTATGTGCTTTCATAAAATCCGAGAAGTTTTCAGTAGTTACCAAAATCTTAATGCAGAAAGAGTTGCCAATTGAGAAAAGATCAAACTGGTTGTAGTTTTTGGAAATTGTTTTATAAGAAGATTGTTTTTCTTAAAGCACTTTTTGGCACATTCAGCCATGTGTTTCATCTGCTAGGCTGTATCCATGACCTCCTGTTTTCTGTTTTGTTTTCATACAAGTAACATTTTGGTAGATTGATGCACATTTATTTTTTCTTTAAACTTATAGTGTATGCAAAGAAAGGAATACTTGATTCTAGCCTGAAACAAAATGAAAGAGCAGTTTTGCCTTGTACAGAAAGTTGCTTTTGAGATGTCCTACGGTGCAGTGGTCAAAACACAGGTTCTCTTCAACCCGCAAATTGTTGTGAGCATTTTGTCCCTGCCTCATTCTGGAACAGTATGGCTGACTGGGATGTGTGCCATACAAATCCTGTTCAACACAGGTCTTGGATTTTGTTACAAGAGCAGGAAAGCTGTAAAAAGACATTTTGTTTTGTAAGTTCTTTACTCCATAGCCACAGGTTTGCATAGAATGCTACATAGTATGGAAAAGATGTAATGGAACATGTAGAATGTGTGTCTGTGCACCAGTACAGAGGCTTTGTGCACATATTACCTCTCTTGGCCAGAAGAATGTGAATTGTCTTGTGACAGCATTGCTGCTGTGGGTAACTGCATTTTGAGGCCAGCCTGTGGTTAAGAAATGAGCATTACTGCCACAGTTGGTAAGGATGTAAAAGTGCTCAGGAATTGGTCATGTATTCCTTCTCTATACAGCAGGAGAAATGCTAAGAGGATGATTAAAAAAAAGAAGCTGAATACTTTGCTATGACTTTCATTCTTCCTTTTGAAAAGTATGTTTGATTGACAAATGTGATCAATTATGGTTGAATTGGAAAAAAATCTGAAAAAGAGTAAGCATAATACTAGTTACATACATAGATCTCAGAGAGATTTGCAGTGGCTGTCTTAAAATTGGAAAATGGCTCTATTATACAACAGTGGATCCTTCATAAAGCAACTTTTATGAGCCCTTCTTACCTTGCTGTAAATTAAGCTTGCATTAAGTTATTACTCTTTCCTAGCTGGAGTCAAATTCTAGGTGGTGAAAGTAAATAATAATAATTATGACAAACAGTATGAATTTGTAATCTTGTATTTCCTCTTTTTCCTCTACATTTGATCATGATAATTTACTTACAAATTAGTTGGGGAAAGAAATTGATCTCATTTTCCTATTCCTCACTTTAAAAAAAAAAAGTTTTGCCTTTACCTGCTACTTCTAGGTAAAAGAAAGTAATTGTGGTAGTGTCCAGAAACTTTTAGAGCATTTCTAAAAGATTATAATAAAAATATCCTACCAAATCCTTCACTGCTCTACAGTGGTTTAGGCAGTGTGGCTGTAGGAGAGCCAGGATGTTTAACACTAAGGTATAGATTATAATTAGTGATTTCACTGGTATAATAAAAGCAGTATATGCTGTAATCCTGCTCAGGGAAACAAATTTATTTTCCAGAGATGTGCTAATTTGTCCATTATAGACTTCTCTTAGATGTTACTATGTACAAAGGAATCGTGGAATCATAGTTCTATGCAAAATTTCAGATGGACAAGGACCTGGTTTAGCCTGAGTGCTTATCACTTAGTGCAACTGTAAAGTGGGTCCTGAAGAAGTGCTTTGACCTTCTGCACGAGTCCAAGGCTTCAGCTTGTTTCCATCCTTCCTGTTCGGTTCTTCGAGTGGAGTCGTTCATTGTGCTCAGGAGTGACATTGCTGGGAAATGGTCTCCTGTATTTATGCACAGGATGGGCACTGCAGAGCGCAGGGAAGTGCAGCAGGAGATAATACATGCTGCCTCACTAATAACTTCAGGCTATTTGCTCTCTGTGCTGCCTCACTTCAGGGCCTCTCTGGAATAAAGTGCCAGCAGCGTGGTTTTTTATGATGCGAATGTATGTTAACTGGAGACTGATATCACTTCACTGTCCACTTGAGATTTATCTCACCGAGGACCAGAGGCTAAACTTGAACAAAGATTTGAGCAGTAAAATTCTAATGTTTTCAATTTGTTTAGTTTCTCTGCTATTTGGATATGAACTCACAGTGCAGCACTGCTGCAAAGACAGAGAATACCACCCTAGGGGTGTATATATAGAGCTATCTCTTGTAAGACAAATAATAAGGCCTTGGGCAATATGACATGTTACAATATAATTTTGGGCTACTTATTATAAAGCAGGACATCGGGAAGTTATTGGACAGCAAAAAATATTCAGTAGCTGAGAACATGGCTAAGAAACTACTGATTGAACTTGATGTGAAGAGAGGGCAAGTGTCTGAGAAGTCTGTGCAAATGCTGCATATCTCAGTAGCAGATGAAATTTTTCTATTGAAGTTGGACAATAATAACTAATAGCAACCAGCTAAGGGAGATAGAAACTCATATCAAGGGCCCTATTTTAGCATTCATGTTCCAAGATAGGTCATTGTTGTTGTCTAGTGTCTCTTAGTACTGTGGCACCAGGATCTTTTGCAGAGCTCTCAAGCATTGCTACATTTTAAATAACATGTACTCCTCCAAGGGGGGAGGAAAAAAATAAAGAGAAGACCAACTTGTGTGAATAAAACAGTTAAATATTTATTAATAATCAGGTAAAAATAGAATATGTTTTGGAAACTTATGTAATTATATTTTTACTAGTGTGCCATTACTTGAATTGTCTTCTGATCAGAAAGAAATTATTAGAATGAAATAAGGCCATACATTGTGAAATAGATTATGCAAGTGGAACAGCATCATTAAGAGAATGTGTGTAAAAGCTCTTTCATTAGGAACTTCAGGTAAGGTTAAATAATGGGTAAATTCTTGAATGGCCAGATTAGAGGTGTATCTAACTGTATTTTTCAGTAATAGATAAATATCAGCATAAATAAAGATTGCTTGTAAGTGCAATAGGATGAAATATGGCATAGCAGAATCATACCAAACATACTGTGGGTAATGTGAAATGAATGCTCAAATTCATAATTTGAAATAATACAGGAACAGGACAGGGTTGAGGGTGAAAGTTGTTTAATACCAGATCAGTAACTTTCTTTTATCAATTTCTTAGTTTCTGTGAAAGTATTTGTGTAGGTTACAAGCTCTATGTTAAAGAGGAGTAAAATATAAATAAGAAATGCTCATCAAATGTTGTTTTTCCAAAGAAACTCTGTCTTATTTCAAGGATTAAGTCAAGCACTGTTGAGAAGAATGAAGAGACATTCTTAAGAAGATACGTGCATTTCTTATGGTTTGCAGTTGGCCACTTTCAGAGCTGAGCTCTCAGACTGGAATGGATGAATGTCTCTTCACTTGTGGCTACATTCATGAGTATTTCTCATGTCCTTGGATCTTTCCCCACAGAAATGTTAATGTACTCCCCCTGTTTTGCATTTGCACTGGCTAAGAGTCTGAAGAGAGATAACCAGCATTCTCAAAATCCCTGTCTTTTGCAGGTTTTTATTTTTCTCCATCCAGCCCCACTGGCTGTCTGCCGTGCCTGTGCCACACAGCTGGTTCTGTGAATGAGATCTGTGATAACCTCACCGGCCAATGTAGTTGCCAAGATGCCTCCGTAACGGGACGGACTTGTGAACATTGCAAAGAACTTTATTTTGGATTTGACTCTGTCACAGGGAGGTGAGTGTTTCTTTTCTTACAGGTCACTTTTAACCTCCTTGTCACATTTTTCCTCATGGCTCAGTCAAGGGTTTAGTGACAATGGAAAGATATGTTCTAGGTAGGTTAATCCTTCTATGAGTTCACGTGTCCACTCTGATTTACATGTGATACATTACACAATCTCCTGTGCTCCCATGAGATGAAGAAAATAGAAATTTTGCTAGGATTTAAGTAGTAACAGCATGAAAGGTCTATAAGGCTAAGTTATAACAATTTGTTAATTGTTTCCCTATGTTTTTTCTGCATCTTCAGTAAGGTGTGTTGTTTTCTGAGGTGTTAACCATTGACTATTAAAATGCAGGTAATTTGCCATTCTTACAACTAGTGAGTGCTATTGAAGATTTCAGGAAGATTTAATGGGGAAAGGTGGGGAGAGAAGGAGAAAATTACAGATATCCCTGACTTCCCAAATTTCTTTTGGTAACAGCAGTACAAATATTCACTCCACCTTGACTCTTAAAAATTTGTTTTTCTGAAGCAGTGCATTCTTTTTCAACATTTTCTTATGTGCCGCAAGGTAAATTGTATTTCTAATGCAGCCTGGCGTCTTTAGGTACATGGATTCCCTGGATTATAAGGGGAAAACACATATATAGTATAGTGCACTGTTATTTCAACTACTGCACTATCTTTTTTTTTTCCAGGATCGTCTTTCTTGCCTAGTCCTCACAATCTCAATTTCCTTTTAAAATATTGTCCAGAAAGATTGCACGGCTCTTATGCTATTATCTTTTCATACAGACTGATGGTGTTAAATTGTTTTGTTATATTTGGTATTTTTGCCTTTCAAAAAACCAAACCCACATACCACAGGCAAAAGCAAAACCAGTACAAAGTTCCCCTCCCTCTTCTCCTCTCCCCTAACTAGTCTGGGGTAGACATGCTTTTAGGCAGTGATTAGTAATGTCATCCTGCATATATTTGACATTATTCTGCAGATTTTTCACTTTAACTTTTATGTTACTGTCACTCATTAGGAGATTTTTTAAATTATTTTTTACTGTTTCGGGTCACAGAGGCATCTGCTAATAGCCATAAAGTAATCTGTAGGAATAAAGACTTCCTATTTTCACTTCCTGTCATTTCTAATGGTGAGAAATAAAGACTGTGTAATATTAAAGTTCCCTTTTAAATATATTTTCCTTAATATTAATGATATCTTTTTATTTTAGTTACTTGGAATAGATTCTCCCTCCACTCCTCAGTTTTAGCACATTTGTGCTAAGCAGTAGCTTTTCTGAGCTAGATACTGGCTTTCAAATACCTGCATTTTAACCTGTCTTTTGCAATTCAAAATGTGGAAATATAAATCATCTAGATCCAGACCTTGTAAGGATAGAAAGTTTTTAGAGTTCTGGGATTTGAATCTGAATTGGCTTTAATTCCTTAATACTAGTTAATCCTCATGGCAGTGTTGAAGACTACTCTGGTTGTATGATGAACTTATGTTGCATTTTCTTGGCTCTCTTTTCACTGTTGTCTTCTTGGGCAGTGTACCTCTGTTCCTCAGGCAGAAATTTTATCCACTGACAATGATAATGCAGGTCTTTATTTGTTAATCTATTTTATTCCATTTCTTTAACTGTTAATATCTTCATAAAAAGAGTAATATGCTTTTTGTTTCTCCATAAAGTTGCCATGTCATTTAAGCCAGCCTTGCTCCAAGTGTCTCTTTTAAGGACAGAAAAGGATGTGAGCTATCTGTAGTGGCAAAGACATATCTGTCTTTGCACAGTAGCACAATAGAAGCAGAAACTGTGATACACAGAGATTGTGAGGCTTTAAAATTCTCCCACTCTGAATGCATATGTGAGCTGATTTATTTTGTGCTGTTTTTGAGATAAAACAGGAACTCCATATTCTTTAATGCATTTCAGGTTATGAAGCAGGAAAAATTTCTTGGCTTTTAACAAATTAGGAATACTGAGTGTTTGCAGCAATCTGAGCAGGTCTGTAATGGTTGTGAGCATCTGTACACATTTGAAATGCTTTACCTCTGTATTGTTTACTATAATGAACTGGTCAATGAACATCACAAATTGTTTATCTATTTATATATATATCTTGACAGATTACTGTTTATGAAATCCATTTAGCAAGTGAGGTTTTCCCATAAGGATGAAAAATGAAGATTTTAAACAGATTGCTGGAGAGGCTCTAACTGCACCTAGAGAGTCAATGTAATAAAGGTTTCTCTATATTAATATTACAAAAACCATTTATCCTCAGAAAATCAATATCACAATTCATCTTGGCATGACATTTCTCTTTCCATGTTTTAAAAGTCTGTTTTCCTTGATTATATATAATTCTGTTTTAATAAAACTCAAATATGTTTTACTTAGAGTACCTTGGAAAAGTAGCATTTGACAAGAGTACTGCAAATATTTTTCACAGGATTAAAAGTTACTTATCTTTTAAAAGAATTGGATTTTTTTTGAAAATTCATAATTGACTGAATCCTTAATTCTGACTGAAAAGCATGAACTATGCCTAACAATAAATCCAGTTCTAGTTTTTTGCAGTTAAAGAACATGATGCATGTGATTACACAGAAATAATGTGTAATCCCATGGAGCAGAATATGGTGGAATATCTGCTGTTATTTGCAGATCAGGAGCCTCATTCAGTATAGGTAAAGGTAGGGAGCCTACACTTTTCCTAGAAGAAAAATGCAACGAGCAGAAAGGAGCAGCCCCACCCTGCCAGGCTGAGAACTATCACTGTGACTATATGGATGTTGAGAGTGGTTGTCATGTGTGAATGATAATCAAAACTAGAATAATCAGGAGACCCTTATTCATAAGAGATGCAACAATATACAGGAACAATAGGAGAAGCTTCTCTTTCTCTGTTTATCTATCAAGAAACTTTTGTTAACATCGCCCCCCTACTAAATAATCAGCATGTAATGAAATTATGAAATAATAATAAAATACTGTCTCACTGAGTAAAATTTTTTTTGTAACTTAACTGGGTTTAGTTAAAGTACTCTAAACAAAACCTCTATTTAAAGGGGGATTTGGTTGCACTGTCTGTAGATGAAAAGACTTTTCAAAAAATTGCCCTTTTCTCTTGACTGTAAAAGAGAGCAAACTGCAGTATAGTGGCTTCCAAGAGAGAATGTATTTTATTTATTCTCAAAAGGATATTAGTCCATAAAACAAATTTGCAGCTTATTTTGCAGCTTTAGCTTTTATCAGCCTTTTTAAGGGTGTTGAATGATTCCCCAGGAGATCACACAGCACGAGCTGCTGTGGAGTTAAGGAACTCTAATACAGAGAGCTCTGCGATAGGCAGAAAATGTATGTGAAGAGTTTCCTTAAGCTTGTTTAAAAATCTGTCACATTTAATGCCTATTTCACTGATTATTGACCTGAATTTTGGTGTCCTAATGTGAAAACAGTTTCCACCTTCCCCCCCTCTCTCCCTTGCCTCAAAAAGCTGATACCTAAAGCATACTTGAACTCAGTGTTTTTCTGCTTTCATGAAGATAGTAGGAGATACAGACCAAGGTGTGATGGTGGTGACTGGGAAGATGGCAAAGTAACTTGTGTAAGGGCACCACAACATATTTCCTTAGGTCTGGTGAAACTGGCCAAGGAAAGATCAGCCAAACATAAATTGACTCTTGTTTAGTCTTAGGGTTAGCAGAATAAAGGGGGTAGAGCCTTAGACTTCTCTGGAGTAATTTTTTTGCTGCTTCATCACCTTGGGACCTGGCATCTGGAGTAATTTAAAATTCCCTTGAGTCTGATGCTGCTTATGCCCTGAGGATTGGAGATTTCCACCTCAGTGCAAGGGGAGGGAAATGCAGACTTCCCAGTATGTTTTAGCTGTGGTGTACCTTCCCACTTGTTTCCCAGACCATGGCTTTTCAGATCTCTTTTAGTCTGCAGCAATTAAAATATAGGGAAATTAGAATCTAGAATCTAGGAGAAGTTTTATTTGCCCTTGTTGACTTTGTTATGAGTAATAACAGCAGTCTGTATTGCAAGGGGTAGCATTACAGTATTTGTAGTCATTGCTTTGCTTAATTTATGACATGTTCAAACTCTTTGAATATTTGTACAATCTGACATTGGTATCCATGCTATAAATGAATGTCAGTGGGGAAATGGTGTATCAGGTGAAGAGCAAGTTGATCACAAGAGGTTTCACATGCAAAAGCCAAAGGATAAATTAATCCTGAAAGTATTTTACTGGTCCCAGAGAGATTTACAGAATTGAAGCATGGCGTTTGTGTGATACCAGTGCATTTAATTTTTTTGTTCTTTTTAATTTAAGAATAATTTACTTGTAGATTTAATTAATTATTCACTGTAGTTGTTTCAAATTTTGTCCTTCAGGCTCTAAAAACACTGGGATTTCTGTTAGAATATTAGTATTTTTGCTGTTTTCTTTCCTGTCACTGTTTTAATCTGATTTTTGCTCCACTCTGTTTTGGTCGCCATTCATTTTCTTTTATTCACAGCATGTAATTTTTTTCAACCGTAAGTTGCCTTTGTGGGCAAGAAATTATTAGTTGATTTATTTTTTTCCAACTAAAGCATAGTTTTCCCTGAGGTAGAAGGTTGCCTATTTTGTGCAGGAACCTCTTGAGCTGGTTACATATGTATCACTGAATTCTGCAGCTCTGGAGAAAGGTTGTGTGAGTAAGAATGTAAGACTGAGTGCATAATGTGATTATTACTGAACATTATTATCCAGTTTGTGTATGGATCAATATATATAAAAGCTCTTTAATTCTAAGCCATTTTTATATAAATTAGAATATTATTCTGGCAGTGAAATATTTATTTTTATAAATATTTCACTGCCAGAAATACTTTTTGTAAGTTTTTTTAATCAGACTAATAGATTTTCTGCTCTGTTTCAGACTACTGAACTGTTTATGATGTTTTAATTATGTCACCCAAGAATCTTTTAAACAAAACCCTACTGTGCTTAACTGAAGTGTTGATGTGTGTTGATGACTTCCTTGATTTGTTTTTGTTTATAGATGTCAGCACTGTAATTGTCATCCTGCAGGAGCCATTAGTGGGACTTGTCATCTTGTTACTGGACAGTGTGTTTGTAAACAATTTGTAACTGGCTTGAAATGTGACAACTGTGTTCCTGATGCCAGTAATTTGGATGTCCACAACCTCTTTGGCTGCAGTAAAAGTAAGTGGATGTTAGGTCTTAAAAGCATGTCTTTTAAATTAAAGTTTTTAATTGATTTAGTGAGTATTGAATTGGGTCAGCAGTAAATTATTTCCTCCCCACCCCCAAATATAGGGTCACTGAAGTTTGAGTGATTTTTACTGTATTGTAGGATTGTTTTCTAGAGAGATGTGTAGAATCCTTCGTGTCATACACACATTAGGCTTGTAGTTTAACCCAGGGGATAAGGGTTAAACTACAAGGGACAACCCATAGTTTCCTTGCACATTTTCTTTGTAGTGACTAATCCAGAGTTCATCTTTTAGTCAAAAATGCAGCAGCATTTGTACAACATACAGTTTAGCCCCCTTTCCTGCCACTGACAGGAGGCAGGACATCTGCCTTCAGAAGGTCTGAAGAACAGAAGGTCTTGTGAAAACCTACTCCTGGTGATTAATTCCAAATGTTCTCCTCAGTGCAATGTAGCTTTGCCTTTCTCCTCTTGGGACACTTTTTCAGTCAGTTTGGGAAAATATGTGATGTGATGTAACAAAGCATCATAAATTGGCATGTTTGAGGTGGGGTCAATGCTATATTGAGGGTCAAATAATGAATTGTAATGAAACAAATTGCAGAGGAACATATGGATATCAAGATCACCAGCACACAGTCTCCAAGCTGGCAGAGTTATTAAAGAAGAAAAGGCAAAATTATACGTCATAAGAAAATTCAGTACTTAACTTGTCTTTGGGTCAATGTTCAGACATGGGTTTTGAGGGCATCATGCTATGCAATACCAAACCATGTGGGAAGGAGCTCAGGTCATTCTGGAAAAGCTGTGTTACATTTTGGTGGCACACCTTACTGCCATACACAGTTAACAGCCCAGCCTTGGAAGCCTTGAAAGCAATGAGTGAGGAACTCTGCAGGTGATAGATGGACATTTTTGTCAGCAGGCCTAATTAATAATGGTCACACTGGTCATAATGCAACAACAGGGTTAGACATTCCCAAGCTATCTCTGGAATATGCTTCTGGATCTTCCCTCAACAAAATACTTCTTTGTGTGTTCTGCATGGGTATTTATATGATATTCATAACTGTGATATGTGAAAATCATAGATTTGCAAGCAGAGATGTAAATGCACAAAGTATTTACAGGTAGAGACAGCTATCACTTTGTATTTTTATTTAATTTTAAATCAGTTTAAATTTCAAATCATATGCATTGTAGAGTGCATGGCATTATAAATGGTCATAAGTATCCTATAGAGAATGATTGCTTTCTGAAGACATTTTTTTTTAGCTTTTCTCAAAGTTTGGAAGTATTTAAATAGTTTTGATTCCTTTTTCCCCATACTCTTCTGTAAAAAGCACAATATCTATTCATTGTTCAGGCAGTTGATTGGCTCGTTGTTTCTTTAAAAAATGTAAAATGTTTCAACTGAATGTGTAATAATAATAATACATGGCACTTTTATGATGCTGTTCATCTTCAAAGTGCTTTACAAACATAAGCCAACCTACTTATTTGTGTTGGGATACATGTTGGATAAAGGTCAATAGCAATTCAACTATAAAATTGATTAATAATAGTATGACATAGAGAAATAATATAATAGATTTTAGTTAGATAAAAGTACATCAGGCAGTATTCTAAATGACAAGCGGAGTCCTCTTCTGGACATAGAGGATATAGCAATTGGAGTCTTTTGGTTATTCATACCAAAATATTTGAACTTGTTGCACACATGTGGAGCTTTGCCTGGCTTGGCATTTGTAGTTATTTTCATTGCAGAACAGTATTTTGTTGACACATTCATTACTGGTTATAAGTCTTTGCCAAGGGAAGCAAAAGTAAGCTGCTGTTACTGTCCAAATAGTGTTCTTTAAGAAAAAGAGTTTTTTATTTAGCAATTTTTCTACTTAACAATATCTTAGATGCTGCACAAAAATGTACCATGAAGTACTTTGCTTACTATTTAAAATTCAAACCAGCTAACCTCTGGAAGCAATATACAGTAGTGTGAGACTGCCAGTGGAGAATGAAGGTGATGCTGGTAAATTGCTGTGATTGCTCAGGTCTTGTAAGCATATATTACATGGAGAGAAATTCTTTTAAATGCCAAAGGGATTTAGGAGCACTTGTTTCCTCTGATTCTCAAACTTTACTCCTGTAGAAACTTTAGCATACATTTACTTCCTAAGTGAGATGAACTCAAAAGTTGCAGATTGGCATCAGAACAACCTATGCATTTTAAGGGGAGATGATGATTATGTTCAGTTCAATCCAATGAATTCTAGAAATATTTTGTGCTATTTCTTGGCTGAGAGACTGCAGTAGAAGCAGGGCTTTTCATTATCTTACTCTAAATAAAAAGCTTCATCTCACTTTCCAGATTTGTTTAAAAACCTGTGTATAGTGTGCCCACTGATTTTGGTCTAAGTCTCTACATCTATCACTTGTGTGGCTTGAGGTCCTCATGACATTTTCTGTCTGCAGCTTCATTCTTTGCTTCTTGTCTCCTGTTAGCTTGGTTGAACAGATTTTAGTAATTAACTTTTGGTGGTACTAAGCACATATCCACATAATGAGGAGGATGATAGTTTATAAAAGAAGAGAATAAAATCCATGCTTCAAATCTTGATGTTCTTCTATAATACTTAATGTAGGGGAAAAAAGTTAATTGGGTGGTTCTGAATCCAGCTTCTGGTACCTTCCTCCATGTGCTGATTTCTGTGCTGCCCTGGACTATTCTCATTCCTTGAGAAAAATGTTTTCCTCTACATCCACACTGCCTTGGTGAAGAGGATGGGGAAATGGCACAGTCTGCCTTTGATAGCAGTCACTGTCTGCCAAAACAGACCTGTATTGTTCTGTGCTGATGCATGGTGTGGGGGACAGAGGGTAGGGCTTTCCTCAGTGTAACTGGGTTACTGGAGGTCCTACAGCAAGCTGTGGACTCATGCTCTGACCTGAATAATTACATAAATATAGAATCATGGAATCATCCAGGTTGGAAAGGACCTTTGAGATAATAGAGTCCATCCATCAAAATGTATGTTTATGTTAACATGTGTGTATATATGTATATTAAGTTTAATTTCTGAGTATTAGCTATTATCTTAGGAAGGACCACGATTACACATTTGGATGACAAAAGAGCCGTAGGAGAGATTTTGAATGCTCTTAAAATGTGAGGCACTTGGCTTTGGAACTTCAAGTTTATTGATACTATTGCAATAAAGTAACACATTTTTCAAAGTCAATAGAGTTAGTAGGAGAGTCAAATTTTGGCAAATTAACATGTCAAGCTGATTTCTTAAACTGTTAAAATACCTTAGTCTCATGGATTTGAATTTTACTGGAAACAAATGGAAGCCAATTGCCTAAATAAACTTTAAAATGTTGCCCTTTTTGTTTTTGTGATTTCATTATATTACGTAAGCTTATTTTAACACTTCAGTAAAATCTGGACTTAGCTGGATTTTCCGTTTGTATTTTACTTGAGGAGTTTATGCCTGGTCTGTGCTAAAATGGAATGAATCTTTTGAAAAAATAAATCCTAACTGAAGTAGAAACTTCAATAAAGCAACCATATAAATGAATTCTTGTTTTATAAAGATCTTAAAATACATTTAAAAGAAACCCCACCCCACCTGTCTGGAAAACACTTGCTTTATTTTGGGGTGGAATGGGGGATTAAGTTTATTCTTAATTTATTTAAATATATACACTTTTTTCATGGATAAAAAGTGTTGTTGAAGAGCATTTGGATGGGTTGGTGTAGTCTATTAGTGTCTTGCCCTGGTGACTTTTCATTTACTCAAAGGGTTTTTTGGGTGAAGAATGCTTAGCAATTTCTTTGCATTTTTTTCTAAATTTGTGTGATTATTGATTACCTTGATTTTTACATCCTCAGTTTTTGTGTATGTTTTAGCTCCTTTCCAGCAACCTCCTCCTACAGGAGAAGTTCTCAATTCCTCTGCTATCAATCTTTCATGGAATTCCCCTGACTCTCCAAATTCTAACAGGCTTATTTACCAGCTGTATAGGGATGAGGAAGAAATTTATACAACTGAAGACTACCATCCTTATAGTAAGTAAGGTTGCATCAAATATTTTGTACTTGTGTGTATATATCTATATCTATGTGTGGTGTTTCTTAGCTATTTCTCATTCTTGTCATTATCATTCTCTGTGGTTTTGAATATATTATCCTGTTTCCCTTTAATGAGTTATTGTTCTGTGTTACTAGTTTTGCTTGGAAGGAATGAATAACTTAGTCTAAAATCTGGCAAATGGAATCACCCAAAATACCTGATAACTATTTTAGTTTTTAATCTCAAAAACTTTAAAATTGACTTTCTGAAAGTATTTATTGAAAATATACACAGATGCCAAAACCTATGAGTCAAAGTCACAGATAAAGAATTACGGTGAACAGAAGAGACCATAATGTGCTTAAACTTCTTATTTCATCTTCTTGGTTTTAAACTGTTAACAGATAGGAAAGCTTTTTGTGGCCTCTAACTTTTAGCACCTTCTGTTAAGCTATCAGTGTAGCTCCTGATTTGTCTTTAGCAGCACCACTTCTCTCATGTTGAGGCTTGCCAAGGGATCCTCAGAAGGCAGTCCTAAAGGATTCGACTCTCTGTCCAAGCTGAAAAGGCCATTTTGTGCTAATATTGATCCACTTATCAAAGAAAAGGAGATGGATTTGGGTACTGTTTGTATGTATACATGGCACACAAGTGGTTTTTTAAGAGGACGAGTGTGGTTTAATGCCGCTAAGGTTTGACCTCTGTTCTAGGAGGTTCTTCAATTTGTTGCAGTTTCTTACCAATGCAGCATTAATGTTTTGCAGAAGTTGAGTCTCTCTAGTTGTTGGTGTGTACCCTGGAGGGGAGAGAGAAAAAAAAAGCTGTTTTTCAGTGGAAGCCCAGAACCTTTGGAATGCACCTCACATTTCTATGTTTTGGTTCATGCTGCAGTGTTACAGTTCATTACTATGTGGCTTATGTTGTGACTTTGGGCACTCTGCAGTACATACTGTGAGGAAAGGTATGTGAACCCATGTAAGCACGAGATTAAGTGATTGAGAGAAAGAAATATTAAAAAATGTAGAGAACTAATAGAGAATATTCCAACACCTTAATTTGGTTTAAAGGCCTAACTTTAGTAAAAAACAAAAGAATTTTAAAAGAAAAGCTATGATATTTCATTGTTATACATCTATTTAGTAATGTACTTGAAACAGTGCATTGTTGAAGATGTTATTTCATTATTTTACCTACATTTCTTTCTTTCTACTTTGCAGAAAGCAAAAAAAAAAAAAAATTGTGGATGTATTTAACTGGATAATGAGACATTAACATGTTTCAATTTAACAAAACATTATCTTCTTAAAAGTTTCAAAAGGCATTTTTGACATTTCCCGGAAATCCCCCGGATCAGTGATATTAAATCATCTGCTGGTGTTTGGATATTAAAAAAATACATTGGTAATGCTGACAGAACGTTTCCTAATGCTATTTTTTTCTTAGTATAGTTTGGAATTTGTGATGCTTATGAGGTGAGAGTACAACTGGATTAACATTATTTTATGACTAAATTAGGGCTTTATAAAAAAATTGAACTTCCCAAGGAAAATTAATAATAATCAGCCTGGTGACCTGGATGATAGTATTGCAGAATGCCCAATTAAAACAGTGTTTTCTTAACTGCTCTGGAAAACCTCAGCCTCAGGTTTCTAACAATTGTTAGTAACAAAGTTACTAACAATTTTAACTCCAAATTAAGTTTTTTTTTTCTAATTACTTATAAATGTAACTAAATACAAAATCATAAACTCATTAAGGATGGAAAAGACCTCTAAGATCATTAAGTCAAATGATGAACCCAGCACTGCCATGTCACCTCTAAGCCATGTCTTCAACTACTACATCTTTTTTTTTTTAATACATCCAGACATCTTGAGTCTACCAGACTGCTAGACAGTTCATTCTAAAGCCTGACCACCCTTACCATGAATAATTTTTTCCTAATATCTAATCTCTTTATACCAAATACCCAACCTTCTCTAGCACAATTTGAGGTCTTTTCCTGTCATCCTCTTACTTGAGAGAAGAGCCTGACCCTCAGGCTACAACCTCCTTTCAGGAAGTTTTAGAGAGGGATAAGGTCTCTCCTGAGTCTCCTTTTCTTCAGACTGAGCAACCCAAACTCCCTCAGCAGCTCCTCACAGGACTTGTGTGCTCCTGACTCTTCACCAGCTCCACTGCCCTTCTCTGGACATGCTCCAGCACCTCAATGACTTCCTTGTAGTGGGGGCCCAGAACTGGGCACAGGATTTGAGGTAGGGCCTCACCAGTGCCAAGTGCAGGGGGAGATCCTGCTGCATCTTCTGCCTGCTCACTACTAACACAAGGAGGTCTCAGTAGCCGCTGTTCAGCTGCAGTTGTTCCCCAGCCCTGCCTGAAGTACCATGGTTTGCAAGGTCTGAAGATGCCGTAACGTGGTCTCATTATTGCTGCACTCCAGTGAAAATGTTGTGATTGCTAGAAGGAGTTGAAGTACTGTAGGCAATTACTGGGCTGACTCTGCTGCTTTTGTGCTACAATGTCAAAGGTTGAATATCTAGCAATACTCAGAGTTTGGTGATCGTCTTCTTAAATTTGTAATCAGGGCAGTGCTGGCTTGCCAGTGTGGATGTACAGAGAGAACGCAGAAATAGCTTCAACCACTTCATTTGCTTTGCAAAAGTTTATGCATATCTGTGCTCCGACACATAATATATTAGTCAATGTTAACCATTTCTTAAGGCAAAAGAATTTAGGGTGTTGTGGTTGTACATAAATTCATACTGTGCTGTGATGACTAAGATGTGTAACTGCTTCTGGGGTATGCACAGGAGCAATTAATGGCAATTGGTATTAAAAAGATGCTAAAAAAAACTACTAACTAAGAATAATGGAAAGTAGGTGTGTATGGGAACTCAGCACATCAGTCTGGATGTCCAGAGTTGCTGAGAACCCTCTGTTACCAGAAGCGCCTGGTGGCTTGACTTTGATCCACCTAGGGATGTGCCACATGAGAGGCACTCGGGTTTGAATGGTGCAGGAATGATATATTTACAGGGTGAAAATGTAGATTTTAGGGTTTTTGGTATAAAGGGTAATGGGGACAAGATGGAAGAATCGGGGTGTGTCTCATCCTTCTTCTTTCTTCTTGTCATCCATTTTCTGTGATGATGTTAGCACTTGGGGATTAGTTTAGAGTAGAAGTGCACTAACATCGGTGATAGGCATTGGGACATAAAAGTAAATATGATATACGTAGTTTGTAGTATAGAAAGATGATACCGCCTCGGAGGGGGTCAGAGAGCCTTTAGCTGCCCTGCAGTTCAAATCTCGGCTGGGCAGAAAGAAAAACTTTGTAGATAAGAAGTAATAAACAATCTGAAAATTGAAAACTGAAGAGTCCAGTCTCCTTCTTCAAAGCTCGGGCTGCTCAGAACCATCCCATGCACCTTGGGGTAGAGACAGACAACAGGTCCTGAGAGGTGTGGCAGCAGCGCTCTGGTCACAGAGAGCAACAGATAACTTTCTCAGGCACAGTGCTGGGAAAAGTCTGTGAGGAGATCAGAGACAAGAATGAAAAACAATTCTTAATCTTGACTTGCTGCACCTGGTATTGTGAACATGTGGAATATGTTATGGAGATTTGTTTATCAAAGAGTGGTTTCTTAATTAGCCAACGGTGATGGTGTTTCGATTGGAGGACCAATTAGGTCCAGCTGTATTGTAACTGTTTGTAAAAGAGCAATGGGTTTCTTAATAAAGATATATATGATCAGCCTTCTGTGAATCATGGAGTCTATGCCAATTATTACCTGGCTAGGGACCCATTCGCTGGGACAAGTAGGGGGGAGGAAGGTAAATACAAGCTTTTTATATACCTTTTTAATAATTATTTGCACTTTTGTTTCACTTCTTATCCAAGAGTAAATGCTTTTCAAATGAGGTTTTAAGCATTGTTGTAGAAATGAGGAAGTGAAAGCACACAAAGTTGAAATATTTGGTCTTATGCCATCAAATTAATCAAAAAAAGAGGTCTGAAAGTTTGCATAATGGTTTGGGGTTTTTTTCCTTAATTATATTCTCTAATATTGATGCTGATTTACATTTGAAATAATTATTTTGAAGAAAAAGAGGAATGAGAAGATAATTGTATTAATTTTCATTATTAAAGCAGGAACTAGAAGTTCAGTGGAAAAATAATTTCTCTAATGATGCTGATGTGCAGGGGAAGATTATAAAGGGTAAAGGGGACCTTTTTTTCCTGTGCTAGAAAAACCTGAGAAGTTGCAATGTTTATAATCTCAAGAAAATCATGTGGACAGGCATAAATATGTATTGGATTAGAGCTGGACAGAATTTAGGTATAACAATTAAGGTTATTTTTAATGTGTTAGACTGATACAGTTTTCTTCTCACCTGTTTGTTTCAGGTATTCAGACCTTCACCGATTTCATGTTAGCTCCATATACCTTCTACTCCTATTATATCCAAGCCAGCAACGTTCATGGTTTTACAAGAAGTGACTCAGTGACATACAGAACAAAATCTGGGACACCTGTAGGAAGCTTGGATTTAAATCCTGTCTTTCCTGTTAGTCACCACTCTGTTTTACTTTACTGGACAAGCGTTTCCAATGACTCTGGGCCCATAGAGAAATACATTTTGACTTGTACTAGCTCGGTTGATCTGCAGCCTTGTGGTCAGTATGAAGGCTTAAAGACTTCAGCAATTATTTGGAATCTCATTCCATTTACAAAGTATGTTTTTTCTGTGCAAGCTTGTACTAGTGGAGGCTGCTTAAAGAGCCAGCCAGTAACTGTAGTTACTGCACAGGCTCCTCCAGAAGGGCTACACCCACCGACCGTGGAAACCATCAGCTCTACAGAATTGGCTGTGGAATGGTCACCACCTGAGAAACCAAATGGTAGGATATTGTCTTTACTTTTGTCAGTCAAAGTCTTTGCAAGGGAAAAGCAACATTTCCTCAAATCTCATTAGAATATCCCTGTCCATGCAACATGCACTGAGAAATGAAGTAAGACATTTTCCTAATTTGCCTATATGCTATTAAGTGTATCCTCAGAGTCTGTGTTTTATTCTTCCAGAGTCCAGAAGTCCACTGACTGGTCCAGGATTTAGCACTCAGTGGCATCTGCTGCAGCAAAAATCACATTTATAATCAAACATTTACAGTAAAATTAATTTTTTCCTAATTTGCCAGATTGCTTAGTTCAGACAGATGTGGTAGTATTGCCTGACAAAAGATAAATAAGCAGATAACAGTTATGGAAAAAATTCTAAGAATTAACAGGGAAGTCTGTTTTTGAAACCATCCGTCATGTGCAGTAGCCAATTCTATTACCAGTATAACTTTGTTAGGGATTAGGTGATTGCCAAGAGTTGCTGGTCTAACTTGTGTAATAATATTTTAGGTTTTTGAAACTGAGAACACAGCTGTTGTAGGATACTTCTGTGATACCACTAATTTTGTTGGTAAAACTATCTTTTAGTATTTGAGCTATGGAATTTTGTGAGCTTGCACTAACATGCATAAGTATTTATGCATGTGAAAACAAGCATTTTTATATGTTCACAAAATGGGTGTCTGTCTTTGGGGAGCTCGGCTTTCACTTTGAGCATCTAATTTTCCACCTCTTTCCAGGCTGGATAGGAAGAATGCCCACACAAGAATAACTGTGTGTTTAGAGGGGCAGTTTCTTCAATGCAGGTCATGATATTTACTGTTGGCACCTCAACCTGTGTCATACACTCTTCATAGTCCATAGGCATGACATGCATCTAATGGCCAGCACAAGCAGATTTAAGCAATATTCTCATGCTTGCCTCGGTGTCTGGTCTGATTTCCTGGTGTCGCCAAAGACAAAAGCTCTTTCTCCTGAGCAACCTCTCCAGTTTAGTGCATGAATACAGACCCAAATGCATAAATTTTATGGCAGTTATGTCTTGGCTTTACAAGAAATCTCTGGTAAGATTTCTTAAGATCTTATAGTTAAACTACTTTCACCATCTAGCCTAAATAATGTATTGCTTCATACCACAACACTGATTGGTTTTTTACTCCAGAGTGGTGAGGCTTTCCTGTCTATATAATAATTTTGCATTGATATAAAACTGATGTACATGTATCTCCTATCCAGTAATATGTTTTAAAATGTTGGCATTAAAATAATTAAAATGTCACTCAAAAGTTATCTTCTCTTTATCTTAAAAGAAAAGAAAAGTAAAAAGGAATTGGTATTTTAGTAGAACTCCAGATATCATTTAAATTCAATTTTTTTTCCTGGCCTTTTCCTCTAGGTATAATTATAAGATATGAACTTTACATGAGGAAAAAATTAAAATCAGCTGGGAACTTTCTTCCTCCTGAAATTCGTATTTTCCAAAGCAGTGGATGGCTCAGTCCTCAGCCAGTTGTGGAATCTCAGAATGAAAATGCCTTGGGTCCACCACAGACCAGTACCACAGTCATTGATCTGGAGCCATTCACAGAGTATGAATTTTATGTGCTAGCAGTAAACATGGCAGGTAGCATATCTTCAGATTGGATATCAGGACGAACAGGAGAGGCTGGTAAGCACTGGTTTGAATTTATTTGACAGAAATGAAAGGAAAATGTAGATCAACATGTATTCTTAATTTTCCATAGAAGTGTTTAATGATGGTTAACTAGGGATAAATTCCCATTTTTAACTAATTACAGATAGGTCAGATGATCTCAGAACTGAGCATAAAAAGCAAAATAATTTTCTTCACAACGTAATATCATGTTGTTGGGGAAAATAATCCCTATCAATTAACCCTATATTTAAACTACAAGATTGCAAAATATACCAAGCAGTATTTTAATCTGAAGAACTTGAAAGGGTTCCCTTTTCAGGACTATAGTGCTTGAAACTTCTGCTGAGACCCCATTAGTGAGAGATGCCTCTATCCAAATTTAGGTTCAAATGAGACCATGTGCCGAAGTCAATTACATGGATTTTATTTAACAGCAAATGTGAGAGATAGAAAGAAAGAGAAAACTCAGTGGGGAGAGAGAGTGATCAACAGAAGACAGTTACTTCCCATGGATCCAACAGTGTCCTGTTGGTCCTCCTTCACTCTGGTCTTCTCAGTGGTGATTCTGAGGTCATTCAAAATTTTTCACAATTTATACTTTTTAGCAAATAAAAGAACTAATTCTCATTGGCTACAGAGTTCTCTTATTCTATTGATTAGAGGATTCCCTTGCTTCTAATGCTAATTTGTCTCAGTCTTTCTCTTTTTTTTTTGGTGTCAGTGGGGTTCTTGGGTGGTTGGGCTGTGAGTCGGTGGTCACGAACTCCCCTGATGGATTTACCTTTCACCCAGTCAGTTGATTTCAGCACAGTTGCCAAGTTGGCTTTTGTTGTGGCCCATAAATCTTGCATTCTTTGTGTCCACATCAGTGATGCATTCTTCTTCCCAAGGTTTTTTTAACCTTCAGCTGGGTCTGAGATAACATCTGGACAATAGTGCCATCTTTATCTTATCTCAAGTTCTTGCTATGGTGACTTATCTTACAGTCCAGGTTCCAGGTATCCAGAGAAGCATATTCAGGGTAGCTTCAGTGATTCTTGGTGTTTGCAAAAGCCATCTGTCCCAATACTTGGGGTGATCTTTGTTTGACCAGTGATATGTGTGTGGGCAGTTGCTTCTTCACACAGTTTGCTGAAGTGGGAATCTTTGTCTGGATGCTTTTAACCAGAAGGAGCAAAGCAGATCTCTCATGCCCCAGGCCTGGAGTTAACACCATCCTGTCACTTCTTCTGTGCTTATCTCATGGCTAAGTCTTTTATATTTGAGACAGCCAACTGTGCTCTTTAACTCCTTACAGCTCTTCATGGGCTTTTATAGAGGCCAAGTGTTATGATAGGGCCCCTTTTTATCAAAGCGTAACGAGTTTGCAGCCTCTTGTATTATGACCCTTCTCTTCAGATTTTCAAAAGGGCTTTGCCATATGACATATTATTTCAAATATCAGCAATTTATTTCAATGCTTTCAGTAGAATTCTATGGTTTTCAGATTGATAAAGCCAATGGTTAACAATTAAACATCTCTGTTATGTTACTTATGCTTTTGTTTGCTCACTTGAAAATCATGTCCTCAGTCATTTGCTCCAGCAAAACAGCAGGCTAAATGAATTCCTCCTTCAAAAATGCGACTTTTTTGCTTATCTGTTCCTAAATATTATACGTTATAAAAGTGTTAAATTGTATTTGGGAAGAGGTCCATTAGTGCAGTTGTTTGTATGTAGCAGAAGTGCTGTGAGTTGGTATCCTATTATTACAGAGGAATCAGGTGGGGATTTAACTGCAGTGCAAACAATCCTTTAACAGATTTACTATGGAAGACAGGGGAACTGTTTTGTAAGAAGTGAGAGACATGTTAATTTCAAACTGGCCTAGCAAACAGAATTGCTTTTAAGATGCTGAAGTATTGAACACTTTTTGCTTTTATCAGTTTTTTCCCATGTCGCATGAAGTTCTTCTTCAAGGCTTTTTCATTTATATGTACTTTCCTACCTGCTACAGGGGATAGGACTGTAGTGTTGATTAGTATTTCTTTGAAGACACAGGCAGAGTTTTAATCTGCATTCACAGCCAGAGTAGAAAACAGGAGAATGATGAGTGAAGTACTTATGAAAATAAGGTGAAAATTCCAGCTAGACTTGAAAATAAGGTTAGAAAGGGAAAAGAAATGATTGTCTGAAATGGTGTTTTGCAAGTACAATGAGCAAACTTGCATTATACATATTGCTCACTTACTTTATTAATATTATTAATTTAACTTTATTTCAGCCCCAGCGTTCATGCCATCTCCATCAGTATTCCCTCTTTCCCCATATTCCCTTAATGTGTCATGGGAAAAACCTGAAGATGATATATCAAGAGGAGAAGTGATGGGGTTCAGCATCAGTTTGATGAATGAACAAAGGTCTTTGCCACCATTTTCCCAGGTATTATTGTTAGTTACATTAAGTCTTTCCTAACTGTTAATAATAAAATTGATAAAACCTGATGTCCTCTGAGATGTTGTGATGAATTTTTCCCTGGTTTTCTGTGTGTTCTCTGATCACCTACAGGTTTGATGCAATGCCATGTACTACATCTGCATTTTAAGCTGTGTTTCTGATCTGACTTGTGTTCAGTAGCAGTTGAGATTCAAACTTAGGAGAGATGAGCTTGTGCAACAAAATTTAAATTACCCTGATATTTGTATATACTGGTTCTATATTGTTGCTGTACTTGCTAATATGCTTAAAGCCATATTGTATTGTAGGTATCTACATTTTCCTTAAAAAGGTACTTGTCTGGATGAGTTTTTGAAGTGGGGAAACCTAAAATACTGGAAAGAAACAGACTTAAAAAGTCAAAATATGCGAATTTAAAATACTGTTGTAATGTTTGAGTGACTGGGTTTGGCAAACATATCATGGCATTAGTTGTAAGCTGAAAGCTGAGGAACAAACAGAAACATGATACATAATCAGAATTTGGGAGTGGATGTGGTGCTCTCATACTGTATTTCTCATTCAGAGCTGATTTTGTCCTTTGGTATTACCACAGATGGGCCTCAGTTTATTTGCTTATCAGCTGGGGATACTACTGTTCTCGAGGCTGTTATAACAATACATAAATGCCAATTGCTTCTGGTCACTGGCTTGCAAGATTCTTCATGCGAAAATACATCTGAAAACAAAGATATCTAAAATGCTACAGTTTATTCAGTTCCTCTCCCATTGATAGCTTATACTGATGTTAAAGTAAAGCAGATGCAAGTGTTTGTAGGTATTTGTTATTCTCCTCCCTCCTAATGCCTGCTAATCATGTCACTCCTTCAATGGTGGTCAGATTTCACAACTTAATAGTGTCATTTTCGTCATCTCAATTGTCGCTGCACTGTTTGTAGTGATAACTGCACCACCACACAGTTTTATGAGGCAATAACTTTGTTTCCTCATTTATCCACTCAGGAACTGGCTTATTACCTCATAAAACAGTGTGATGGGAAGTATTATCACCTAAATCCCAGCTTGTTCAGACTCTCCAAAATAATCCTCTCCCTCAGTTGGTCTATTCAGGCTTTCTCACATCTGAGTGAAGGAACCTGCAAGTTCAGAGACAAGTTTCTTATTAGTGATCATATCATCAAATGACAGAAATGAAAATATTATTAACCAACTGTTGTCTTCCAATCTGTTTGCTTTGCAGGTTTTGCATATAGCTGAGGCTCACGAGCTCTCCTACATAGCAACGGGATTAAAACCTTACAGGACGTACAACTTTACTGTTACTCTCTGCAATCAAATTGGTTGTGTAACCAGTGAGCCAGGCATGGGGCAAACCTTGGCAGCTGGTAAGGAAACAATCTGTAGCAAAGTGCAAAGCTGACACATGGTTTACTAATGAATGCCGTGATGATGGTCCTAGTTTGATGCACAGTGGCAGGGGTAGGTGTTGTATTAATACAAAGTGACTTGCTTAATTATTATTTGTTTGTTTGGACAGATTAAACCCAAAATGTTTTCAGTGGAGGTTTAAGGTACTCTACTATGGCAGTAGGATTTGTGTACTGCTCTCTCAGTTGCAAGTTATGATATGTGTGGTTTTTATTCATGTTTGTTTAAACAGTGAAGGCACGTAAATGTGCCTGCATCCACTCATTCATTCAGGATGCTAAGAAGTTGTTAATTTGTTGTTGGGGGTTTTTCAGAGTGTGTTTGCATAACAAGAAATGTAAAATGCTCCAGCCTTTCTTAACACATGCAGGATGAGTTGTATGTGTTAAAAGTAACATAAGTACATAGTGTCTTGTCAGAAGCAACATAGGTGCTTTGGGTCTGCTTTTTTGAAAATGTTTGTTTATTTAGCCCCTGCGATTTGAGATTTTGCTTTCTAGGTATGTATCTACATATATATGGGAACAGTGATAAAGAAACTTGCATATGTGTTCCTGTGCACCTTAATGCATTTTCAGTCTTCAAGTTAATTTCAGTACCATTGTCATGGATTTCAAAGGTACTGCCTACAAATTTAGGGGAAAATACATATCAGTCCAGAACAGAGATGGAGAAAGCCTGCATTTCCTTTGAAGAAAGGACTGGCCTAAACTCACTTCTTGGACAGCAGGGGTTCAGGAGGGTTTTGAGAAATTTTTAGGAATATCAGCTTTACAAGTCTCTTTATTCATGGAATGATGTAGTCAGTATGGTTCTTTATTACTATAAATACCAGCTCAAACCCATGATATGTGACATACTGAAGAGAGCTGACCACTTAACATTGTGGTTTCCTTTTGTACAGGCATTTAAAACACATTAGTTGATGTCACAATATTAGCTAAAATGCTTAACTAAAAATGTTAAACAAGTAGAACTAAAAATGTTAAGCAATTAGTGTTGTCATATGGATGTTGTGATGATGATCTTTGCAATTACCTCTCTCATTTAATTTTTTCTCACATATTGGGAATTTTCTGCTGAAGTGATATTTAAGGTGTTGGGATATTGTCTCTAGTCTGTCCTCAGTTCTTCATGTCTATTTATTTCATTGCCTTTCCATTTTTTTTTCAAGTGGAAGGCTCTTCTCTTATACAGAGCCTCCTACTTGTATAAGTATGACTTTATCCTATTCCACACAGCCATGAGAAACAATGTTCCAGTCTATGCTGATAACCATGGAAACAAATATTGTCTAAACAGCACACCTTATTACTACAAATGATCCAACTTTGCATTTATACATTTATTAAAAGATTCAGGAACAATAGCTTAGTTATGCTTGACAGCTTGTTTATGACCATCTCCTCCCTGGTTGTGTTAATACTCAGAGACCTATCACATTAGAGAAGACAGGAGAATACAAAATAGCATAACAGGCATATCCCCATTTATTAGCTGTTTTGTGGTGAAGCCTTTTCTTGTTTATTGTTGTAAGCCTTGAAAGAAAAGAATCAGTGCTGTATTGTGTTCCTTTTATTTTGTATTTAAAGCATGTTATTGCAATGTGTTAAATTTTGGCAAACTGAAAAATGAAAAACTTACATTTTGCAAGCAATTTGCATGTGTCTTCCACAAGTCACATTTTTTGTTTTGCTCCTGGAGATATTATTTCATCCTATCCATGCTGGGGGTTTTTTGTGTATGGTTTTTTTGGTTGTTTGTATGAGATTTGTTTTTTTTTTCTTTTTTTTTTTTTGTGTGTGTGCACGTTTCCTTCCATGAGGTTCTGTAAAACTGTCTTTCCAAAGACAATTTAAAAGAAGCACTACTTATGTGATAGTAGTCAAAGGGAGTTAAAACTTGAAACGGAATTGGGAAAACCAATCCCTGGCATTTGTAAAACTAGATAATCCAGCCTTAGTCCATTTCTATCCTTTCTTTTTTTGTCATTGAGATGTGCAAAATGAAATTAAAATTGTCTTTCTAGGACTGTTGGGGAGTTCTTTTTTATGGAGGAATGTCTCCCTGGCAAAGAGACAGCATACCTGGCTGGATGCCAGTCCCCCTCCATGCCCTGGCAAAGGCAGCCTTTTGGAGGAAGTCTTGACTGAAATGTGTTCCAGCATGATGGTCCCCTTGCATCGTAACAAAATCCAGGAGCTTTCAATTGTGTTTCAAGTCAGGCTAGAGGTTATACTAAATTGGACTAATTCTTCTCCTCTGATCCTCAGGAGGGGGGAGCAGAAGGATAATGGAAAACCATGTCCACTCACCTTCATGTATGGCATGTTCTAGGTTTATCACATGCAACATTTCAATCAATGGGTATCTTGATGGCTGTGATTTTGGCATGTCCTACAGATGTGTATTAGGAAGGGGGTTCTCTTGAAATTGCCAATGGCTTCTAAAATTTGCTACTAGAAGTCTCAAGTAATTTTTAAGCTTTGTTCAGATCCATTAGGGTAATTTGACATCTAGTTATAAAAAAATATACTTTTTTAAAGCTAATCTCTTTCTCTGAAGACTTGTTTTTTTTTTTTCTTTTTTAGTTTGGTGGGGCTTTTTTCCTTAATACATTTTCAGACAGAAAAGGAAAACAAAGGGAGAAACAGGGCAAGAAATACCTAGAAACACAATTATTGAGGAAGAAAAGTAAGGGGTTTTGAGATAGGATTGAAATGATAAAGAAAAGAGACTACTTCACACAGGAGAAGAATTTAAGGATAGCACCCAAGAGGGCTGAAGCATCAGGAAAAGTCTGCTGAAGTCTCTTGGACTGTGACTGGGTGAAATCCAGAAGCAAACTTAATTAATGGATTAATTCTAACTTGGTTCAATTAGGCATCTTTACTGGGAATATCTCATGTGTAGCTTTGCAGGAGTAGAGTGAAAGAAAACTCAAATTGTCTCTATGTCCTTGTGTCTGTCAGACTGGCAAAATCATTCCTCCTCCAATACATATACCCACAATGTCTGTAAATGGTAATAAAGAAGACAAATCAGAAGAATGGGAGGGGAGAGTGTGAGAAAACAAAGTTTGGTAGGAATGGAGTTATTTTATAAAAAGGCTGAGTGTTACAAATGCAAATGAAGCCAGGGGGGTGAGCTAAATAAAAGAACAGTCATGCCTGGTGCTCCAAGAATGGTAAAAATTGTTGGAACATCAGTGTTAGCATAAATGCAGTATTGGGATGAAAGATCAAAATAAGTGTAGGAAGGTAATAGAAGAGAATTACCCATCCCTGTTACCTTCAAAGAGAAGGTGACTGGACTGAAAGAGAACCTAAATTTTATCTGTACTGATACAAATACATAAATAGCAGACTTTTATATATGCAGTTAAGTGTTTCATACTTTTTAACCCATCTTTTAAATCATAAATGAAGCAGGTGCAGCTTCCACAATCCTTGTGGAATTTGAAACACTTTTATGCACTGCAATATTCTGCTCATGTTATTGAAATCCTTGGCTCATAGATGAGGAAAAGTTCATTGTTGAAATTTTATTTGAAAATTTGAAATCCAGTTTGAACTTTGCTTTAGTCTGTGCTATCACAAGATCAGCAAGTGGATCTGCATATATGTAACTGAGAGCAATATTAGACAATAATTATACATTTTTCAACTCAGTACATAGAGCAAAGTTTTCCTTTATTCTTCTCTTTGGGTTCTGCCATGTTCAAATTCCTATTTATTTTTGAGAATGGCATTCAGTCTGTTGCTTTTACTATGTCTTAGGCTTTTTCTTTTTTCTTTTTTTTAATTTCAAAAGCAGGTTTTGTTGAATGGTTTTCTCTCATTTCAGGATTCTGAAATGGTAGCTATAGAACTTAACTAGCTGATACCAGTGAGAGACCTGATCCTTTGAAAGTTATTTTTTGTTACAATGTGTCTGCATGAAATTAGGAATTACCAACACAAAACATGCATGTTTTCAAAATTTTTCAGAGGCAGAGAAATGCCATTTTATTCCTATAATTTTCTATCATTTCAGCAGGATGAAATTAGCCATGTGAATGCTTGGACCAGTACAATTGCTTACGCTACTGATCTCAAATCATATAGTCAGAAGTTGCCTTAAACAATCTATACAGCTGTATTTCATGAGCTGCTGTGTGACTAAGCTTACTTCTTGTAATTAAGTTTGCCTTTCCTTTGCCCTTAATTTAAAAAAAAAATCATTTAAAATGCACTTTTTAAGACATAGCAAAGTATTTGATTTGTGATTGCTGCCATTTACCCAGCACATTGTATTCCTGATCTTTTGCTTTTGATGGCAATTACAAGGTTCAGAAGCTAATTTGTAGGAGAAATTCTTCCAGCACCAGCTGCATCTGGCTTCTTGGCAGACTTCTCAACCAGTTGTATTTGGGGCTTTGGAGTTGCCTCTGGGTTTGCTGGGGTGATTCTGGGCTGTCTTACACTCCGTGTGGTTTTATTTTTGATTACCCTTTTAATCTGAGTTATTTGTCCATTTTTTCCCATTTTTTCCATTCATGAATAAGGTCCGGTGCAGACCCTTTTCAAAAGCCTCATTTGTTAATGTCTGTCATAAATGGCTTTTCTACAAAAGGCTATGCCTCAATTTTAAAATCGCCAGTACCCATTAATCAGGTAGTAAGAAATGTATAGTTTCCTTTGTTACAGAAAAGAAATACGAAGGCCATTTGCTGCTGGCCTGGAAACACGGATTGTTTTGCATGCATGTACATAAGTCTCTTCATTGTGAATAAGACCCAAAGTGATTAAACAAGCACTCTTAATATGTTAATTTATAATTTTAATTACAACAATCTTGTATATATAGTCATTAGTGAATACTAATATAAATATTTTTCTACCTTTTTATTCATAATGCATAAACCAATCATCCAGTTACTTCTCGGCAGTTGCCTGTTTCCGTTTCATAATACAATCTTTGTTCTTAGTTATGAATGCATTTTGTTCATTCCTGTCTTGAATAATCCCTCATTAAGCTAGTCACTTTCTGCTCCATGCTAAAAAGGAAAAATTATCATGCAAATGTGGCATGCCATATTAAAAAGCACATTACCAAACACTTTTGTTGCTGTCCTTCAATTAGTTTCCCTTCTTTGAATTTAATTTCATTTGTTGTTAAACTACTGACTTGATGTATGGACTCATGAATTTGAGGCTGCTGCCAAGAATGTAGCAGGAAAAAAAATCAAAGCCTCTTCAGAAAGCTACAGAGGCAAAGCTGAAATGAATTTGCTTCACCTTTGACAAGAACACTTGAGCAGCACTGGAATCCTCTGATGATTCAGCTTGGCTAATTATCCAATTATTTATTCCAAGAATAAAGACGCTGTTTTACAATTAGAAAAGTGTAAAGTAATCTGAGAAATTTCATAATGACAGATGACTTAAGTAACTTCTGAGATAAATAGAATCTGCTCAAACTTGTCTTGCCAAGTGTTCAAGCTGTAGTTAAACTGCTCTTTGAGTTTCAGGGAATCAGTAGGGAATTAAAAGTTGTTTGTTTCTTCTCCCCCACCAACCACATAGTATGCCATAAAATAGCTCAAAACAGCTCAGTTTATTCTTTTTCCTCTCTGTCAAATTTGCAATATTTTAAAGCTATGTTTAAGTTGCATTCCTCTTGATTAAAAGCTTTTGGTTCAAAGCAATACTTTTTAATTGCCTAATAATATAAGTCAGTTCTTAGGAAAGAACCGTGCATTTAGGAGTTCATTTGCAATATAACTGAAAAATTCATTGCATGGCAGTAAAACAATTTACTGTTAATTACAAGGAGAAGAATTTGCTGTACCATGCTCACAGATTGCCATGAATCATGCAGCACTCCTAGAGATTTATAACAGATGTGTAAGTGGGATGAATTAGCAGGGTTTAATAACAGAGACACAAATCATGCAGACTTCAAGGAGCTTTAATTGATATACTAGAATGTGACGGGCATGAATCACTCAGCCATTCAACAGCACTGTAACATATGGTCAGCTCAATATGCTGCATCTTAAATCGGTTGGTGAGTCGTTGGTTGTCCCATATGGTGGAAGCAATATATTTTTCATGATTTTCAAAAAATACAGTGGATTACATCTTTTTTAAAAGAAATATGATTGCAACATATCCATGTTACTGAATTTTCTTTTGATGTCTGTTGTGGGTGGGTTTTATTCTTTTATTTTGGGAAGGAGCCCAAAATGGACTCTAAAGAATTTCCTATTACTCAAAATATTGTCGGAAGATGTAGGTATTATTGGTTGACTCATTTGCTGTTGAAATGACTGATACTGTTGTGAGTCCAGAAAAGGAGAACATACCTGAAATGCAATGGCAAACTCAAGGTCCTCTGGACTAATTACTGGAATCAAAAATGAAATGCATGACCCATAGTGAGGTGTGCAGTTTTACATGCAAGGCAGACTCCAGTATGAGAAGAAAAAGATATTTTCTGTAACTTTTTTCCTTGAATTTGGCATTTTTTTCTCTTTTCTTTTGTATGTATACATTTGGGATTCGACAGTTAAAAATGGTAGACTTTTTGTTGATTTACCTTCCTGAACCTTTCAGTGTCTACTTCAGGATTTTGGTGGAAGAGTACACAAATACCTACCTACAGTAAGCTGAGCAGAAGTTACTCAGACATATGTAAGCCTGTAAAATTTAGCCACAGTGTAAATATGTTATTCCTGGGACAAGAATCTGGCAGAGTATGGAAAAGCTTTAGCAGTTGTATTAGTAAACCTGACAGACTTGAGAAAGGAGTATTGTATCCTTAGAACCATGGCTGCCAGAATTTAATGTCAACAATTAAAATTTATTTTGATCCTTACCTAGTGTTTATTACTGTTTGTATACACAACAGACCTTACTAATACAGAGATGCACTATTAGATGGAATTACCATCTGTTCAGAGCGAAATGCTGGCATCTGTCTTCGAGCCTAAAACTAAAATGATATTATTTCAAACAAAACAAAATTAACTGCTCTTTACTTACCAACTTCATTTTTGTGTACACGTGTGTGCATAAACACATGGGAAAGGCTTGTTTGTAATGACCTGTGTAGCAACATCTATATTTAGATATATGACTTCAACATAAGCTGTATGGACCATCTGTCTTTATTGGTCTTTTCTGTGCCCTCTGCTACACAATGGCATGCAGCAATCATGGGCTTTTAAATACTGTTTTAGCCTTATAATATATTAAATATGTATTATATAGCAGGACATTAAAACTACATAATTAAAATACACAAAAATGTGACTTTGAATTCACTAAAATTCAGTATGCTCATTATTTTGACAGATGTGTCTTAACAGAACGTGACTAAAAAAAATTAAATAGGTAAAATTATACTCCATTCATCTTTCAGAAAGTAGCTACAGGTACCACAGTGACACCTTTAGGAAAATACATACTGAATCTTTTAATGTTGAATATTTTTAATTTCAGCATTTAGTACCCTGCTGGGCTAGTGCTACAGATTTATTTCAAGATCTTCTGGTTTTGTGTGCAGTTGGTTTTTCTGTTTGGATTTTTTTGTTATTTTTGTTTTTAAATGCTTATGTAACCTATTATGTACAGTTTTGATGTGCTGATGTGTTGTCTTGATGCACAAGAATTCTCAAGCATCAGGGAGACTGTAGTTTAAATACTAGTGCTATAGCAAGGATGTTACTTTCTGAAAGGGTAGTCTTGTGTTCCATATATCACAAAATAATAAATTGTGTCATGCCAGTGTTTAATGCGTGTACACAGTGCATTAACTGTAACTGTAGTACATTTATTTGTGCTAGAGGAGACTGGAAAATGATTAAAAAATCAATACTTCCCTGTCAGAGAAGCAAGTGTTACGATGCATTTAAGTAGTTAATTGCATAAGCCCCATAAAAGCTTCAGGTTTGGGTATCAGAGATGCCATAATTATGGTCCAAGTAACTGCCGTTTATTAATACTAGACTTTAAAGGAAGATGTAGTTATTGTCATGAATGCTAGTCAGCTGTATGCATTTTAAAAATAATGAATTTTAGCATTTCTGTTTTGCCATCAGTAATCTGAACTGGAGGGCTCAACCTCTTGGTTTTGCATTTAAAGTGCTGACGTAGGCTGGTTCCCTCAGAGGTGAAGTTTTGATTGTTAAGCCATGTTTTCTATTTAAACTTGTGCATTAATACCACAATTCATTAGTGCTGTGCCCTACTTATGCAGGCAAGCTTATGACCTCACACTGCATTACTTCAATTTTGACATTGTAAATTTCTACCATCGCGTGAGATACTAATTAGATTGTGAAGTCATAAATGATACCTAAGCAGGAATTTACAGCACATAGTGCCTTTGGCAGTTTCCCAGTTCCCCCACTCCTTGCTTTCTCCAAGAAGACTATCTGTCAAGTTATGGGGCGGGGGGGACAAAGAAAAAGAAAAAATAAAGAAGTAATATACTACTGGCAAATAGAAAAAATGAAAAATGTGTTAATGATCTTGGAAATGCAGGAATGTTTAAAAAGATGTTATTAATTAATTTTAAATGAAGCAATCTCTCCTTCTCTAAAGAACTCATGCTATGTACAATGCTGGGCTGTGAAGTAATGTGTCACATTTTGAAGGCCCATATTTTAATTCAGGTTTTATTGTTCTTGAAAGGCGTTTATTGCGCTTTACTGTGTCATTATGGGAACAAGTAATTTTTACAAGTTGTCATTGTATTTCACTTCCTGGGCACAAGTGTAGTTGTTCCTGTTGTTAAATCCTTCTCTTTATTGGGGAAAGAAGGGTGAGAAAAAAGCAGGATAAGATGTAAATAGATTCTGTACATAGCAAAGTGTTCTCATACTTCTCCAGGTGACGCCTTCTCTTGTTTCAGGGATGGTCCATTTCTTTCCACCTGTAGGGCCGCCATTATCTAAACACGTCATGCTGCCCTCCAGTGGCTTACTGTACATCTTTTTATTAAAAAATTGAATAATTGTAGTTAATAACTCAGCTATAGAGTAGCCAATGCTATCAGAGTGTTTAAAAGAATATCACACTATTGGGTTTAACAGTAGGAGGATCATCCTATAATGTAAAACTATCTTATGCTGCTACCTTTGTGGAAGCAGTCTTGTTTGGAGTCCTGGTGTGCACCAGAATTGGTGGAGAAAAATTAGAGAGGGTTGTTTTCTTGATGTGAGCAATTATCTGAAGACAAGCTGCTGTCTGGTGTGCACATCGTGAGAACAACCTGAAGGGTCTGCGGGGCTGTGGAGAGAGATCTGTTCTGCTCCTCTTCGTGAGGGTAAGTCCAGTGACAAGAGACCCCTGTTGTCACGTACCACGCTGAGATGTAACAAGAGTTATGACTGCTCAAATTTTCCTTTGGTCGTTCGCTCACATCCCCTTGTGAAAGTCATACAGATACACATTTACAGGAAGTTTGACATGTGTGGCCCATCAAGGAAGGAAGGAATCCAAATATACTTTTTATGAAAATGTTGATTAATATTCTCAAAGATTACAAACAAAAATATTTTAGATATAATTATAGAGACATATGTCTAAGGCCTGGATAAACAAAGTATTTCTTGTGCAACTGAAAGTGTCTCATAAAGATTAAGAATGTTTTTTTGAGGGTTTTTTTCTCTCCTAATTAATCTCCTTTGGATATCTGTGTTTATTCTTAAGATCAGAAATTAAACAGGATGTTTTGCAAAGATTGTTATGTGCAAAAAATAATTCCCCAAGTGTTGTGGATAGTGATACCTAGATAACTTTTTTTGTCCACAGCTCCAAGAAAACTTAGCGCCCCTCGTGTTGAAAGCATAAACAGCACAACAGTAAAGATAATTTGGGATGAACCTGAAGAGCTTAATGGGCCTTCTCCCATCTACCAGGTGGAAAGGATGGATTCATCTTTAGCTGCAATGAATATAGAAGTAACAAAAGGGATCCGTTTCCCAGGAAATGGGTATTACAGATTTGCGAGTTCCACTCTCCCCACCAATACCTACTTTACAGGTAAATGCGTTTAAATTACTTGAAAATGTACTAATTGAACTCGGCATTCATTTTACCGTTTAGTATCGTGTTCTGTAAAGCTTAAATGTTAAAGTAGGTAAGTTCTAATTTATTAAAGTAATGTAATAATTAGTGATGTATGGGCTATTTTGATTCTCACTCAAAAAGGCTGTGGAAATCACTGGACATGTGGGATTTTTATTACTTCATGTTTGGACAGAGAGATGTACATGACAGTGATGCTGCTGCATATTTGACTTGGCTTTGCATTGTAAATATAAGATTTTATTTATTATTCTGGGATAAGAAGTTTGTAATTAATTTGCTGTGAGTGCTAAGATGTGTTTTGTTTAGTACATTTTTGAGGGTTCCTGGGGCTGCATAAGCAGTCAAAAAGCTCTGTCTTCCAGTTTCAGAGCATTTGTGTTGTGATCCTGTTTGTTTTGTTAAGGAAAGAGAAAAGCCTGCTACTTTGACAGAATTCCACTGTTTCTGAGCCTTTGAGTATTCCCTCTCTTTTCTTGATTAGTTATTTTACTTTAGAAAAATGAGATTTTCAGATTGAAGCAGACCTATGAGCTATTTCTGTGTTCTCACCATTTGCTGGTATCTTGAATTCTGGGGTAAAGCAAAGATGCCGACAGTATGCTTTTTTCAGAAATTAACCTGACAGCACATTTGAGATGTTGTAGCAGTCTGTAAGGGAAATCTTGCATTTGCCTGCATGAACTATGAGTGTTTAAAAGAAGAAATAGCAGAGTTGAAGACTTAAAAAAAAAAAGTATGAAAGACATGTGTGCGTGTATATTTATTTCAGGCCATGAGAATGACAGCAGGAAGGGGAAATCCAAAAGGAATCTGGGTGACTGCAAGAGCAAGCATTAGCTAGCACACTGATGATGCTGGGGCCACACCAGTGACACAACTTAACATGGTACTTGTTTGTTCAGAGAGAGAAGGGCTGCAAAAACTATGCAGCACTCTTGGCACAAAAAAGAATGCTGGAGCTTTGAAGAGCACTCAGCTGTTTCTTCAAAGAAGATACTCCTTGTCTTCACCATGGGTATAATTCTGGCAAGAATATTCAAGCACTTGGTACTTGCAAATGTGTATGTGCAATTTCAGGTTTTGTCTAAAACAGAAATCACCTTCTTGCTTCTCTATGATCACTTGGTGAATCTGACTTAAAAAAAAAGTTGAAGATGCCTTCACTTTTTTTTTTTTAGCTAGGTGCTTACTTGACTGATAAATAATAAAAAGTGATAATGTGTTAGTTAAATACTGACACTGTGTTGACTGGCACAACCTCTCTCTGTGTAGGAATCTGTAGGAACAACTGTTGGACTCCTTTCCTCATCTAAATTGCCCAATGGTTTTCCTCACATCAGTTTGCACCCTTTACTGTATATTTAGAAAAAAACCCTTTGGTATGTTGTTTGACCCTTTTGATATGTCTTTTGTTGTCAGTTGTGACTATTTTTAACCAAGCAAGCCCAACACCAGTCTACCCAAGTTTTGATTCACTCTGGGGTTTAGTTCTACTCCATAAGCTGAGACTGATGCCTTGAGTAAAGTTTATTGTGATGGCCGAGATGATTTGAGAGGGTTTGGACAGGCAGGTTAGAAGATCTTGAAATAAAGCTCCCTTCATATTGGCAGGTGATGGCTGATAATGCTGGATGGATAAATATAATTCATCATAGCTTTGGATTATGTTCTCTTCTACCAGCTATTAGTCAGAGTGTTTGGAGACAACCTGGAACTAAAACACACTAAGCAATTTGTCCAGACATCTGCTAGTAATGACTGACAATCAGATTAAATCAGTCTATGCTTGGTATCTAAAAATGTGTAGTTCAGGTTTGGTAACTCAATAAAGACATATATATATATATCTGGGTTTTTCTTAGTAGGTCATCTGTCCTTCTTCCAAAACATGATGGAGGGGAAAATGATAGCAAATCCAGGAGAGTTTATAAAGACAGACACTTAAGGGGATGAAAAATATTCTTTAACTGCACTCTGCAGTTGTTTTGTTGTTGAGACCCTCTCTTATGACCCATTTCTGAAGACAAGCAGCTGGCAATTGTGCTTTATGGATGGAACAGCTTTAGTGTGCATGCAGCTGTGTACATTTTTGACACAAAAGTGTGCCAGCTTGTATGTGTCAGTCAGCAGACAGATACTTCTTGGTGCGTCTGGGATCTCCCACTGTTAATCCAGAAAAAGATTGATCAGTTTATTCATTGCTAATAATTGCAGTTGTCCTCACTACCTTCCTGGCTGGTCTTACCATCCATGGTGCAAGTATTAGGGGCAGATGTATTTTCTGGGAAATTTTCCAAAATCATCTTTAAAAAAATAAAAGTTATTCAATAAACACCGGCTATGCTAAGCAGTGTCCTGTCTGTAACAAAGCCTCCAGCTGCGCAGGAAGGTGTGTTCTGAGTACGCATTAGATGAGAGGAAATCAAGTAAAAAGACTTTTTCTGCTCATGATGTCTACATGCAACTTTATAGCTGTTCAAAATGTGAAATGTTTTAGCCATGTATAATGTCATTTCCCAAATGATGCAGACTTGATTTTTAGTACTTATTTGCATTCCTTGAAGTTCTTAGATACAACAGCATTTGTTGTATCTAAGTGTTCTTGTTTTACTGAAGGAACTTATCCATCTCCCATCACTCTGAAAATTGAGGTATTTAGGTGTTTATCTCCATATCTTCATGAGGACAACCAAGTGGTATGATTTAACTAATGAGGAGCTGAAGTTCAGATTCTACTTAATGCGGGACTTTATACTTAAAAGGACCTCTAGAATTGGCTAGGAGATTTTACAAATTATTTCTTTTGTGTGGTTTGCTTTTATTGGTCCAGCTTGTGTGCTGTGGCTGTGAGTCTGGAGTATGAATGCTGTAGTACCACTGCTGTGTTTGCCTTTCTGGTTCTCTTGTCATTAAGAGAAATAATATCTATTTTATACAAGGTGTAGAAGTAGCAAGCTTGGAGTTCAAATGTCATTCCTCTTGCATGCTACTTGTTTTAAAACAAAGTAATTCATATAATATTGATCAAAATGCAGTGTACTCTGAAGAAAGTTTTGTGTTTAGCCTTGCTTTGATTCCAAGTTTTCTGAAATAGGATACACTTAAAAAGAAGTATGTCTTGCCTGGACTATGTAATCTTTGCTAACCTCTACATGATTCCTGTTCAGCTCTGTAATCATTAGAAAATAACTGTATGAGGTAAGATGTTAATATATTAAGCATTACCAAGAAGAACTTTTTTTTACAATGACGTTTTTAGTGTTGTAAAGTGGTCTTAAAAATGTGTATTTAAAAAAATATTGATATCTGTGCTAGTGTTTTTACTGCCAGATTCTGGCTCGGATACACAGACATTTCTCAGAGTGGAGGATCTTTCCAGTAACGATGTTTCTTAATGAGTTTGCCATGGAACGTTGCACAAGCAGAGTTTACATTTGTTCTGAGCAGAGAATGGCTGTGGCCATTCAGTGTTGGATCTCCCCATAGCTCTTCATCACAGTGAACTCGCTTTGCAGTAATGTAAAACAAATTCCACTCCACGGGATCTTGAGCAAACATTTGATTCTTAGTCAAAGGGGCAGATATTTTCATTAGTTTGTGGAGCCAAATAAACAGACCTTTCCCAGCATCCCAACAGAACTTTAAGGGATGCATTATGACTGAATACCAAGAAAATGAACAGGATTAGACATTCTAGAACAATGTAAGAGGAGAGGCCAAAGAAAATGGTGTAGTTTAGAATAATGAAGACTAAAAGGAGAAATGATAACAGTGTTAAAATATATAAAAATGCATAGTTTAAAAGAAGAGAATGAACTTTTTGTGTTTACTGTGAGTAAAGCAGCAATACACTCATAATAAGCTTAAAATACAGCAAGGTAGATTGTCTTTTTTTTCTAAAAGATGCAGGCTAGCTGAGCAAAAGAATTCATTGTTGTGAGAAAGAAATGAAAGCCTGACACTGCAGATTTTAAAGAACAGTTGGATGAACATTTGTCAGGAATAACCTGGCTAAAATTGATTCTGCTTTAGAGTAAGTGGATTGTTTCTGTGACCTCTAAGAATGTTTTCCAAACATATATCCTATTATAAAGTCAGACTAACCCAATGAAACTGGGAAAGATGTTCATTTCACCAAATAACTTTTAGTAGGAAAGAGATGCCTTTTTTTTTTTCCTGATTGACAATTTTCTTTGTAGAGGGAAGGTTGCATGAGTTGAACTAGTTTTGCTTCTATTTTATTTTTCTTCCTTAGGTATTTTTTAGCATTTCTTTATACAACTAATGATTTGAGATCATTAGAAATTAATTTTAATCACTAATTCAGAATAAGGTAATAGAGTGTTGAAGAGAAATAATCTAGTCTTCCTGCTCATATTGAGTCCAGCTAGACCTATTTTGGGCTTTGTCTGCTTCTTTTCTCCATATGTAGCTAAGTATGTTTCCAAATATTGTTCCAGTTTCCAGTTTGACCTGTCTTTTGGTTTATTTTTCTCCCTTATATCTATGCAAAATGTTCTGCTTATGATCTCATGTGCGTTGCCTCTTATTCTGTCACTGCAGAGGTCCAGAAAAGTGTGGCTTCATCTTCTTTATGTCCTTTGGGGAGGTAATTGAAGAAGGCAGTAATTGCCTCCATTCTTCCATGCTTAAGACTAAACAAACCCTATTGTCTTAGTCTCTTGTTCAATGTCATTTGGCCTCCTGATTGTCTTGGTGCCTGGAACAAACTGGATTTGTTCCAGGCTGCAAGTACCTTTTGTATTTTTGTGGGTTGTTTTTTGTTAATTTTATTTTATTGTATTATTAAAAATTTTTAATTTTCTTTATTTAAAAAAAACCCATTTATTTATTATTTTTTATTTTAATGCCAGCGTACCCAAAACTGCACTGTAAGACTTGCATTTGGCCTCTGCTGGATTTCACAAGGTTTCTGTCAGCCCATTTCTCCAGCCTGCTAAGGTTTCTCTGTGTTGCAGTGTATCCACTGCAGCCCTTAATTTTATTTTTTAATTGCCTCCAAACTTTTTGACAGCACACTTCATCCCATCACCTGGGATCCATTTTAATGAATAGAAATGTTAAACAGAATTGGTCCCAGTACCAGTTTCTTGTAAATGCTGCCCACTGGGCTTTGTGCCACTTGTCACAAGCCTTTGAGTCCTGCTGTTTAGCCAGTTTTTTTACTCACTTTTATAGTCCTCCTGTGGTCCATCTATTTCTCCAGATTGATGGCAAGGATTCCCTAATCTATAGACAAAACTTTATAGCAAATGCAGTTAAATTTGTTCGCTTCAGTTTTATACCAAAATGATGGAGAGAAAGAAAGAGGAGGAGAGAAACCCGACCCTTTTGCTTAGTTTGGCTTTATGTATTCTTTGTCACTCTGCTGGCATTTTTTCCTTTCACAGCTTTTGAAGAATCAGCCTTTTTATTTCATTACATTGAACTGAGGAAAGTAAACAAGATTTTCTGAGGGAGAAACTATTGCAAAAGAAATTCTTACTCCAAGCTTTTGAATACTCTGAGAGAAAGAAAGAGCGCACCTTTGTTTTGCGGACTTGAAGAACATACTCTTTGTCAGGGAACCTTTAATATTGCCAATCATTTTTCAGAGTTTTATGTTAAATCATACACTAAAAAGCTCCTGGAGAACTCACATTTTGTTGTGTCCTTTCTGTCTGGGTTGTTGCCACAGGACTTGTCCTTAGAAATGCTTTTAATTTTTATGCCAGCTTCTTATATTTTCTCCTCTTGTCTTCACAAAAGAATGATTTGAACCCGCATCTTCATCTTTGGAAGAAAGATAAAGATCTTCTATATCACCGTCAAGTGGCTGGCTTCAGTAAGAAAGGGAACCATCCTTTTTTCTGCCTGAGAACTGTTTGCACAGAGATTTTAGGTAGAATTTTATCTTAGTACTTAAAATGAATTCAGAGTTTCATCTTGAAAAACACATTCCTTCCTTTCTTCCTTTTGAATCCCAAGAAGCCTAAAGATAGGGAGGGAGAGAGGAGCTGCATATAGAGAAAAAGGAGTGATCTGGCACAACAAAGTGAACTCTGCTGCTTTATGAACAAAACAACTTAAAACATTTTTGAACATGCACAACAGGGACTTAGGCAACAAATAAGCCAAGCTGATGCTGACCTTGCCAGTGTTACAGGGGTAATATTTTCACTAAGATGAACTGTTTTTTTAGGCACAGACATACTTTCTGTCGGTATGAAGTCGCTGCTTTCTCTTCCTTTTTCTTTTTTTTTCATTTGTAGCCACCACAGAAAAGAAGAAGAAAAAAGAATCTCACCTTGTGTATTATTTTTCATATTTACCTCTTGTACTTTAACAGATCAACTATGCAGCATGAGCTTTGGGCTTACAAGGGTAGTATGTTGGGGTTTTTTCTGCATTTTTGTGCCTTTAGTGATAAAGCAGATTTTTGCCAGTGTTGTGCATTCTGCACTGCATAGTTAAAACCGGTTTTTTCTCCTTGTGCATGGTAACTTTTAGAGAACACAGTAGAGTTGTACCAGGGAAGTTGTAAAAGCAGGAGCTTTCCCATTGTTACATCAACCTGCCAGTGGAAAGACCCTTACCTGTCTGTGCAAAAACCAGTTACAGAATTGGATATTTTGATTGTCATGAACACACAAGATGACTGTACTTTTTAAAAGACCAGTTCTTCCCTTTTGTCACAACTCTAGTTGGACTTTTGCTAATTTTGTGCTAACGTGATTCACTGCTTTTGTAATGTGGTAGGCATTTTCTCTGCAAGTGTCAAACCTAAGAATTAGCAGAAGAAACAGTTATGGAAGTGCTGTTTTGCTTCAGGCATGACATCTTCTGGGATTCCTTTTGTGCTTGTGCACCGCTAAGAAAGGGTGCAAAATGGAGGGACTCGTTAAGGGAGATTTGGGGAAATGAAAGTTGCTGAAAACAGCAAACAAAATGAAACAGATAGAAACTGCACAAAGGCATGATATTTATTTAATTTAAAAAATAAAGGAAAGAGTGGAAGGTATGAAGACTCTCTTGAAAGCTTAGCATGCTAGAGATCCATGTATTCTGTGTTAAATGGAGACTGATTTCACTTCAGTTAAAGCAAATTGTACAGATCAAAGAAAGAATTTGTAGCAGGTTTGAACATAGAAAAGAGTAGTTCAATGGATTGTCACCCTTTGGAGTGAATGTATGAATGCTTCTGGAAATTCTCAAACTCAAATACCTGATGATGCAGAGATATGTGAAAGAAAAGTAACTATTTCTAACAGTTTTTGTTTGCTAGAACAATTGTGGGCGTTCCATACTAGTACTTCAGTACTTTTTAAGATTTTTGTGAGATTCTCATGTGCTGGTATAGCAAACTTATAACCCAAAGTACTTTTTCAAAAAAGGATTTAATGAGAAATAATAGCCAAAAAGAAAAATACAATTTGGCCCAACCTTTCTTGGCAAAAGTATAATCTAGACAAGATGACCTAGCTTTCAGCTGAATTTGGAAGCATCAGCTGAAGCTGATGGCCCAGAGCTAGGAAACCCACCACTTGTTGGAAACATTATTCAAATGGCTGGCTCATTGTGAAATTGTTCATCTCGTGTCCAGTTGGATTCTCCCCAGGAGTAACTTGTACCCATTACTCCTTGTCTTTTCCAGGTAAAAGACTCTTTGTAAAAAGGGACTCTCCATTTTCCTTGTAGCCGCTCTTTAAATACTGGAACAAGGTGATAAGGTCTCTCTTGATCCTTCTTTTCTCAAGGTTTAGTTTTCTCAGTATTTCCTTATTTGACAGGCTACCTAATCCTTTGATCATCTTTGTCACCCTTCTCTGGTCTCTGTCCAGCCTGTCCACATCTTTTTCACACAGCAGGGACTGAAACTGAACACGGTGTTCCGGGTGTGACCTGACAAGCACTGAGTAGAGGGGAATAATGACTTCTTTATCTCTGCTGGAGATGTCCTTGTAGATGCAATCCAGCATCCTGTTGGCTTTGTTTGCCACAGCAGCACACTGACTGCTCATATTGAGCTGCTTGTCCCCAAGATATCCAGATCCTTTTCCACAGAACTGTTCCCCAGCTGGGTAGATGCCAGCCTGTGCTACATTCCTGGTTTATGTTTTCCCAGGTGCAAGATGTTGTATTTGTCTTCATTGAACTTGATAAGGTTCTTGTTAGCCCATTCTTTTAGTCTATCTATGCCTTCCTGCAGGGTGGCTCTCCCTTCTAAAGTTTCCAGTTCAGTTTGGTGTCATCACCACATCTCATCAAGGTACACTTGATCTGTCATCCAGATCACTTATGAAGACGCTGAACAGCTTTAGGCTCGGTATTGGTCTCTGAGTTGAAAAGGAGCTATTTACCACCCTCCTCTGGGTGCTGCCTGACAGCCAGCCCTCACTCACCCCACTGACCACTTGTTCAGACCATCACACATCAGGTTCTCTAGGAGTAGGCAGTGGCAAAGCCTATAGAAATGATATCTAGAAAACCTGTATAGAAAGCCGTGGTGAAATTGAGCAGGTCCACTGCTTGTGCCACATCCACTGAGGAAGTTACTTTGTCATAGACTGCAGTCAGGTTGGTCATGCACAATTTGCCCTTGGTGACTCCATGCTGACTTTTCCCAATTGGGCTTCATTTGAATTGTGGCAGCTCCCAGGAAGGTTCATTCCATAACTTTGCCAGGGACTAAATAAGAGTAATGGGCCTGTAATTTCTGGCATCATCCTTTAAGCCCTTCTCATAGATAGGAGTGACATTAGCCTTCCTCCAGTCTTCTGGGATTCTCCTTGATCTCCACAGATTCTGAAAGATTGTGGAGACTGACCTCACAGCCATGTCAACAAGCTCTTGGAACACCCTCAAGTGGATATTATCAGGTCCATCAATTTGTAAAGACCAAGCTCCTGTAATAGTTTACATGCAAATTCTCACTTTACTGATGGTGAGCCTAAGTTGGCATCAAGGTTGATTTTGTGCTGGTGAAGACGAGGGTGAAGAAAATGTTTCACCATTGCTTTTTACTCATTCACCTCTCCTACTTAACAGCAGGCCAAAATTTTCCTTCTGATTCTATGGAAAGTTCCTTCAACAAGGTTGCAGGAAAGAGACAATGGTAATTGTATTAGCTGGGGAGATACTTGAAGTGAAATTTATGCTTTCTGGTACATGCCTGGCCCTTATTTAGATTATTTCTATAATGGGTTATTTAGTCCAATGACTTCAGACATTGTGTTTGACTATTACTGTGCCTTTAAATTATTTCTGCTTTTGACATACAAATTCTTTCCCATATTGTTTTTAAAGGCTGAAGATGTAACTACTGAATTATGTATTGACTAAAGTGTGTGAGGTGTCATGCATTGATTATGATTGCATTGTGAATTTGATCAGGAAATTTTCATAATAATAATATAAGGAAGCTTTTCACCTTCTAATTGATTTTCAGGGCGATTAAATTAAGACCTTGTCTAAGTATGACTGTCCTTATCAATTACTGGCAGAATAGAGAAATTAAAGGATTAAAAATTTACGTGTGTTAAGATTCAGTATTTAAGGTCTAAAATCAATCAGATCATAGACTGAATAATTCCATTATGGCAAAACTATCATTCAGGATTAGACTGTGGTAATTTGGAGGAAAAAAAAAAGCTGTCTGCATTAGTACATATGGGAAAAATTAGTTTGCAAAATTAAGCACCTAGAGCTTAAGAAATTGAGTTAAATAAGTGGCATGAACTTCATTTGGCTGTGCTATATTTATATGTTATGATGGCATATAACCAGTTGATTAAAAACTGTCTTTCCATAGGTTCTGTGTATGGTGTGGACCAGCTATTGCCTTTTGAAAATCCTTTTTCTGTTCTATATATGGCTTTCTGTGTGTTTTACTGTACATGTCTATTCTTACGTGTAGGCAGATTTAATTTGTTTCCTGTGCTGTTTTCACTGGAGTACCAGAGTACTTCGTAATCATTGATATACATTTTTACAACAGTTACAGTACCAGTTTTGTTTTATGAATAGGGATTTAGTGTAAAAAAAAAAAGAAAAAAAAGAGGAATTAATGCTATTTTTGAGTTTTACATACGTAGGACCTGAGTATACAGATTAGTTCGTATGTTTTAAGTAGTGTTTTCATCAACCCCTTTTCAATTAGGAGCACTTAACACTTCTACAGATCTCCATGGGGTGTTTGAATGCAAGCACTCAAGAAAATGAAGAGTGCATAACAAGTGAATAACGGTGAAAAGTTTGACTTAAGTGGTTTACCTCACATTGCATAAGAGCTTCATGGCAGAGGTGGGGACAGATTTCTCCAGAGTCACATTGTACTGTGCTAGCTGTGACACTGTCCATTCACTTTTCATACTCCCTTTCCTCTTTCATTAAACATCCACAGAGCACTACATAAAAAAAGACAGGCTTCTGTGCACAAAGTCCTTATTTGCTACATGAATTCTGTTTTAGTTACTGAACATCATAAAATCCTTGAGGCAGATATCTTATGGGAAATGTGTGTTTGTATAATTGTAGACTATATCATTACTCATCCTCTATTTTGGTATGCATTAATTTCTTGTAGACAGTTTTGGTTTTGCATTACCTAATTTTGGAGTGTTTACTTTTATCTATGTAATGTGGCCTAAATAGTTATTCTGAATAGAAATTCAAAAGATTCCAGTATGATAGGAGAGTCCTACACATATCCATCATTTGGAACATTGCTGATAAATACAGATGTCACTGGGAAGAAATCATATATTTGTAAAATCTCTGATCTGGACTGTTAGGGTCATTGCTGCAGTGGATGCTTATCTGTATGTGAAGGATAGAGTGAATGCTTTTCTAAGGCATTGTGTTTACTACAACAGGTATTGCCATTGGATTTAAAAGGAGAGGTCTTATTAGTGGTTACAGGCTCTCCTCTGTTTCTGTTTACCCTTCCCTCCCTTTTTTTGATGTCTTTTGCTTTTCAATTATTTTCCCATGGTTTTTGCACTAACCATGATTTATTTCTTGCTTCTCCCTCTTCCACTCTTTATTTTTCCCTCCTGGTTTTACCACTGTAATCTCCTTGATTGTCTTCCTTCTGTGTTCTTCAAAATGTTCTCTTCCTTTTTTTTTTTTTTTTTTTTTTTTTTTTATATTGCCTGTTACAAAGTGGCAGGAAGTTAAGAAGACAAGCAAAACACTCTTTCCCATCCTTTCTACTGTTTAGTGAACCATCAGGATTTGGTGTTCAGGATGAATTTCATGGAAGAGTCTTTTTAGCCCCTAAATTTCTAAGATGCAAAGTCTCCATGCAAACAAAATTTTTCTTTGAGAATTTTATTGTCATCCTCTAGATAAGCATCCTGCAAAGAGCAGTTTCCTGACATTGATGAATTTAGATTTCTACTTTTTTTTTTTTTTTTTTTGGTTTGGGTTACCCACTCTCTGAAAAATTCATATGTCTGATCCACAGAAAGAAGGAATAAAAAAATCCTACAACCTTTTTTTTTAAATTACAAAAGTGATGTAAATTAATTGTTCCAAGTAATTGTGAAAAAGTAGTTGGTATGAAGAAAATATGGTTAGAAAATATTCCTTTTTCTTACTTTTAGAAACAAATTAAAAAACCCAGAATTGTCCATCGACAATTATATTGAGAGAGCAACATCATACTGAGAATCCAGAAAGCCACTTTTAGCATAACCAATAGAATGAAAACACAAACCTGCCAAGTAGTACTGTTCTGATCTAAGGACTCTTTAATATAGTGACAGAAGTTTCATAAAATAAATTACTGGAGAATTCACAAACTTGATAGCAAATTGTTGCATGGCTTTTTTAAAATTAAAAGCTATTCTAGAGAATTATATACTGATATTTGTTGTAGAGCAATCACAAAAAGTAACTATAATCTATCTCTGTATATACCCAAAATGAGATTTGATCTAAAGTAGTTAGATCTGTGCTTACTGACTTAAGATCTATAATACCTTAAGATTAATTGGGAGCATAAATGGAGAAGCTGACAACCTGGAACCTTGACTGCTTAAAATTGCTGACCCAATTACTGCTAAGCCCTTTGCTGACATGTTAATATGTCTATTTAAACTGGTAAATCACCACCATTTTGGTGTGTGCTAGAGTTGGTCCATCAGACGAAGGAAGATGTAAGTTTAATTTAAATAATTATTGACCTATTATGACCTTTTCATTTCATTTGCACTGCTCCTCTCAAGGTAAGCAATTATATTTTTATAGTGTTGGATGGTAATCAATGCACAGGAGCTCTCTTTATTGATTTAAGTAAGGCCTTTGATCTGGTAATCACTAACTATTGCTATCTAGACTCGCCTTAACTATATTAGATATTACTACAGTTATTGGGTTTTAAAATACGCTGAATTTAGAATTCTATAAAGATATTGCATCCAAAGTTAAAAAAATATTGGAAATCCAAAAGATTTGACTTCAAAAATCTTCCTCAGAAATTGGAAATAGCTTGTTTTATACAACTCATGCAATTTTTTCAAGTTACAATTAAGTTTAGGTCAGCAACCTGAGGGTTTTTTTTAATTTTTAAATATCAAGTTGATAGTAATTTTGGAATAGTTTTACTTGGAAAAGTCTGTAATTTAAATTTTTTTTTTTAAATTTGCTACCCCTATTGAACATTTCCGGGAGGAAGATTTAGTTGATTGTTGTTTATTTAGTTCTGCCTTACACTGTGAGTTCAGAGTCACAAACTTCTGTTTGTGGATGGAAAATAATCTGAAAGTATTTCTTTTCTTATTTTGGAAAGCGATATGCACATTTAACAAAATTTTTTAACCAATATTCATGTCAATGTATTAGGTAAAAATAATTGAGATATTGTACCTTAATCATAGTTTGCAAGTGGTACCTGAGTATCTTCCAAAACATACACAGCTAACTTTTTTTTTTTTTTTTTTCTTCATTCCTCATCTACTCCCTTCTTTTTTACTCTTGCTTAACATTCTTCTCTAGATGGGTTTACTTTTTTTTTTTTTTTTTTTTGTATCCTCTCTTTTGCTTTAATATATGGCTTGGGAAAGCCTGACTAGGTCTGGGTTCAAACTATCTTCAGAAATATGTGAAATTTGTGATAATTTTTGATCTGCTCCTCTAACAAGTTCCAGGGCCTCTGTCCTTCTTGCAGAGGCAGTTTAGTCTTGCTCTGGTGAGCCTTGAAACTAACAGCAGTTGTTCAGAGAGGTCACCAACATAATGAAAAGGGCACTCTTGAGATATCTTGAACCACTTCCATGGATGGCCATGAAGATTAATATTGGGACCTCACTTTTGACCTAATATTCTATGGAGAGTCCGTGTAGTGAGCAGAGCAAATGGGATGATATGCTTGTGGCAGAGAGTGTAAATAAAACTGCTGCATTCTCCATTTTTTCTTTTTTTCCCCCCCCCCCCCCCCCCCCATTTTTTATTTTTGATGTGTAAGCTAAAAAACTTCAGCTTGTTCTTGCTTGAGCTCATGAAGGTGAGAGTTGTGCCCAGGTGCATTCCTGAGAAGCAGTGACCTGCTCTCCTTGCTGGTCACAGGTGGGAGGAGGCAGGCTCTTGCAAGGTGCAGCCTCTGCCAGCCTCTGCTGAAACAGCTGGAAATTGGTGTTTTGAACTCTGCTCACAAAGAAGTTGATGATGCAGTAGAACTGATAATTAAGCACAGCAATGTTCTCTCCAGTCACCACATTTTGTGATTTCATTATCTGTAAATCCTGTAAAATTGTTATTTTTAAATAATTTTTCCTAGTTTGTGCACTGACAAAGCACTTTATTTTTTCCTACTTGCTCTATTTTGGTTTTAGGAACCATTCCTTGCTTGTAATTTCAAAATTCTTCTGTCTGCGTTCTATATTTTTATATTTTTTCATATTACTACTAGTTTTAACGGTGCAAGCAGGCACTACTACGGTTGGTTTATCCCAGCATTGTTCAGTCACATCAACTGTTCTCTTCAATCTGTTGGTCAAAGGCTAAATAAAATGGTGAGTGAAGATTAGGACTGATCAGCAGGCTTGAAAATTTTACCTTAAGTGTATCATGATCCTGTTTTAGGACTGCAGGTGTTCACAGTGGAGTGACAAATAGTCATGTGTGAATCTTTTATCTCTAAATTAGTAGCAGCATACTCCAACAGAGCATTTGATTTTAAAAGAATGTACTAAAATAAATATAGGTACTAAAATAAATATAATCCCTGTCTGCTAGTATGGTTGAGAACTAAAAATAAAAATGACTCAATAGTGGGACAGCTAATTTTATGCTGGATAAAATTATGGGGATTTTTTCTCCTCTGTGGACAAAAAAAGTTAAATTCTGTGGTACTGTGATAAAACTTGAAGTCATAAAGGATATTTACTTATCTTTTGTGCTGTTAATAAGGTTCATTTTTTTTTTTTTTTTTTTTTTTAACCTGGGGAACCTGCCAGAAAGAGGTCTCTCTCCACATCAGGAGAATTTTTTGTCCTACTCAACATCGTCTCTCTATGCTGCTCCAGCTTCTTTGGAAGTACTCTGCCAAAGCTAAAAGATAATATGAAAGCTTTAAATATTTCTTGTATAGCAATGACTTCACACTTTGTGTTTCACAGAGGTGTAAATCTCATATCAGATTATTTTAAAAAACTTTTAAAAATTAAATAGCTATAAATGAACAAAATGTTACTTCATTTTGCCCAGTTATATTATAGATATATACCAATATGAAACCGCATGTTCTTCTAAACAACCCTAAACCCATAGGTGCTCCTTGGTCCTGCATTTTACTACCTGGTATTCTGCAGATTTCAGGAGGGCTGGGGATGAAAGATGTCACCTGCTTGTGGTACAGCACTAGTTATATGATTGGTATTTAACATTGATGATGAAAAAAACAGATTGCCATGTTTCAAATTAAAAATATTGAAACAAGTCATATCCCGGATCTGTGCAATCTTAGGGCTATACTTGCTAGTCTGCATTTCTGTCTTGCAAAAAAAGTTCAACCAGCTTTCACAGAGTGCCAGATCATTCAGCATTCTCTAATATGCATTGTAGATGGCAGGTGCCAGAGTCTTTGTCATTGTGCCCCAAGGATAAGGCACTCTGCCCGAAGATATTAGATCATCCCATTTTATCTGTGTGCATAAAGCTGGAATTTTTATTTTCTCAAGTTTTCCAGGTAGCCAGAGTGAGGTCTGTAGTTTTTTTTTTACTCGTGGGATATTAATAATAAGAAGTTATTTTAGGTGGTTATACTATGTTGCAGTATATTTTTAAACTGATCATATACAGTCTGCAGGCAAAAGGGGAAGCATAAGCAGAGAAAAAAGGTCTCTTGGTCCATCGGGTAAATTTTCAGAACAATATATGAGCATTTAGTCACGCAAGTCCCATTAATGTTAATGGTCCCAAGCTTTCTTTTATTCATCACGGTGCAGATTGCACTTGGTCAGCTCTTTATCAGTTTGAAATATTGACAGTAGGAGGAGGCGTTCCCTTAGCCAGGCCTGACTGTTGCAGTGCTCTTTTAACTTAGTCATCCTGCAAATGCTCCTATAAATGGATTTATTTCAGCAGATCCAAAATATATCAACCAGATCACCTTACCCCTGGTGTTAGCCCCTTTGCATTGGCTTCAATTTGCAAGAGCATTGATTTTAAACATTGATCATTACTTATTTAGTGCTCTATGGTTTTGCACCATCCTATTTATTAAACTAACCTGTTACATGTGCTGCTATTAAAGTCCTATCTTTATCTTGCTAAGAAATGATTATTTGCTCTCTCTCTGATTATGATTTAGTTTATAAAACAAGGCTATTCCCTGAAAAGTGTGTTGGCTGCACAAACTCAAGATTTCTGCATTTTCTGCTATGCAGCTCCACTTTTCCTTACTGGTCTATGTAGGACCATGGGTAATGTTTTTTAACTAAAAGAGGGTAGATTTAGACTATTTTTAAGGAAATTGTTTACAATGAGGCTGGTGAAACACTGGCACAGATTGCCCAGAGATGCTGTGGTTGCCCTATCCTGGGAACATTGAAGGTCAGTTTGGATGTGGCTTTGAGCAACCAGATCTAGTTGAAGATATTCATTGCAGGCAGGGTTTGACAAGGTGACCTTAAAAGGTCCCTTCCAACCCAAGCCATTATATGATTCAAAAGTCTTCCAGTGCTTTCTGCAACTGATAATGTACTTATAGCTATTGCAAAAGAGATTTTTATTTTGTGGGCCATATTCTTACAGAGTTCTTTGGGTGTGTTATTTATTAGGATAACAGACTTTTCCTCTGCTGCCCAATGAAATCTATGCAATGCTGGTCAAGAAAGTAAATGTAGCACAAAATATTTTCCAATACTGAACAAGATGGCGAACTACAAAAATATCTTCCTTTTCTATTCTTTAATTGTCAGAGAGTCATGGTTATTATACTGATGGCATTCTTTGGTGCTATACAGAATTATATTCTTGCAGAGTTCAGAAAAGAACATGCTATCTACCTCAAGGAGGGAAAAAAGGAAAAAAAGAAGAAATAATGTGTTTTTGCCCAACACTTTATATCTAAGCCTGTCTGCTTTAAATTATTTGTTCTGATCATGCTTACATGCCTAAATTTTAATTAGTGTTATTCTACATTGGTTAGAGTTATAAAAACTGATACTTGGAGTGGAATATGTCCTCCTGAGTAAAGAAAAAAGGTTCAATAATAAATAGTATCACATTTTAAGATAGAGTTTTTGTCTTTCCTTCATTTTTGTTTAGAGGCTTGATGATTAATAATGCTCTTTTATTCTGGTTTACTTTAAAAGTTTCTTGATTTACTAAAAACAAAACTTCACCGGTAGATGGGTTATCACGAACAGAATACATTCCCTTCTGTACTAAATAATGGGAATTTTGGTGTAGTGGAGTTTTAGCCCTTGGGGGATTTTTTTTTTTTTGTGCATTTTCAAGTTGTTCAGTGACTTGCTACAGAGACAGGGAGGGTGAATCTATTTACAGAAATTTCAGTCTTTGTTCCTATCATCCCTCTTAATGGGATGAACAAAATGAAGACTAGACTGAGAGGTGCAACCATCCCAGGTAATATTTTTTTATCCAGAAACAAGTTATGAAGTGAATTGTAGAACCAGGGTGAAACCTTGTTGGGAAAATTCAAGGAGGGTGTGAGCAATAAGTCTTTTTAAGAATGTCTACCACTGAGAAGACTTAGTACCACTGAGAAGAAAGAGTTTTGCCTTGGGATGAAAGTAATCCTTTCCACAGAAGTTTTGGCCTTGCTCAGAGTGAGTTCCTTTACAAAAGATTTCTACATCTAAATATTATTTTTTGAAAGTTTTGTTCATTATTTTAAAAATATTGTTTGTTATAAAAGCACTGCCTCTGCCCTGCAGCTTTCAAAATTAGTTGTTTCTCCTATTTAATTTCCTCCTTTAGTATACTTTATATTTCTTTCATTTGATTTATATTCTTGCTCTTCCAAATTGTTCCAGTTCAATGATTGAAATATGCCAATTCAAGCTGCTTGTTCCAAACTCATGTTAAATTGTCACGTTAGCTTCATTAATTTAAAAAAAATAGAATTTTTCTGTGTAAACTTTGTTATGCCGCTGAACTGCATGCACTAAGGGGAAAAATGAGTTGAATGGGAATCCTGGGTGAAGCAAGGACTGCATAATTGGTTTTATGCCAGACCTTCTGCCTTTCACATGGGAGGGAAAGGGCCAGGGAAATGTCAGAGGTGGAAATCAGGGCAGCACAGTACTCCTGCAGAATTGCAAAGTGACCACCAGCCACAGCCAGCCTGAGGAATGGCCAGGTTCAAGGCAGCTTAAAGATGGAAATGCCCAGTTCTCCTGAAATCCTCCTACACCAGAGAGCCTCGGGATAACTGCTGCATGTTTTGGGAGGAAATGCATTAACAGCTCCAGGCAGCCTCTCCCCAGAGCTCTGGCTGTGGGACAGGGCTGAGCTGGCTGTAAGGCTGCAGCCTTGCCAGTGCACTGCAGCCTTTCCCAGCAGTTTGGGCTGTGGATTACCCGAGGTCCCGTTGGTGGGAGCCCTACTCTGACACAGCTGAGGCACACAGGCTCTTTGGGAGCCTTTGCCTCCTCTGTGGCTCTGCCATTCTGGGCTAGGCAATCCTTGCTACTGCAGTTGCAGAATTCAGACTTTTAACTGTTCTTTTTATTTAGTGCTTTTAAGAGCATCTATAAGTCAGGGATTTTGCATTGTTAAGGATGACATTCTTTTTCCCATATCCCTTACACTGCTCTAGGATCACAAGCAATACTTTAAAATAATCAGTGAGTTAATCAAGCTGGTGCCATCTGAATCCTCAGGCAACACAAGGGACAGGGAAAAAGGTGGCTTTTTAAAGCACATGATAAAAGATTGCTCCTTTTCTTTTATGTTTGTCTTCCTGTGAGACATTGCAAATGGCAAAGTGATCACACTGGAAACAAAATAATATAAACTCTCATACTTCCTAATAATGTTATATGTTCAATCGCCCACTCTTTTATTTAATCTATTACAGTGTTGTAACCAGTAATGATTTTTTCTGTTGCAGTAAGCCTTATATTTTGAGAAAGAAAGAAAGAAAGAAAGAAAGAAAGAAAGAAAGAAAGAAAGAAAGAAAGAAAGAAAGAAAGAAAGAAAGAAAGAAAGAAAGAAAGAAAGAAAAAGATTATCAGTGAGTTTTGTAGAAGAGGAGAAATTTCCTTATTGCCATAATTCTGAATTAGTCATGGATTCTGTAATCACTCAAGTTTTAAGTAATAATGTAAAAGTCAACTCAAAGGCATTCTATAGCAAAGAGGTCTTTAATTCAAGAATCCCTTAAGGAATTAAAAATTCTGAAAAGATGACATAGACTCAATCAATACCTGCCTGAAAATATCATAATATATGGAGGTTAAATGACATCATGCTGTGTGAAGAAATTAAAAGATTTTCAGTATTGGCCTTGTCTCTTTTTATTTAGATTAATAAAATTAGTTGAATGTTAAATCTTTACATGTCTGTTTTGTATTAGGAAAAAAGTTGACAGTAGTCTGCCTTCTGGTATGTACCAACAAGTGTAGTTCAGTATTTAGTAATAAACCTAATTTCCTTTGAGTATTGATTATATCCATGAGAAAATCATGAACTCCTTACCATACAGGGAAAAGCACTGAAACACCAAACCAACTGGCTCTTACTTGCATCTGGACATGGTGTGAAAATCTCAGCTCTAATCCTCCTCTGCAGAGTGTCTCTACCACCTGGGTAGGAGGAGGGTGTTACCTCTGTGTTCCATTACTGCCAGCATTTTTGTGTACCACCCTGCTTTTCCAGGTTGGTGATTGTACACAGGACAGAGCACCTGGTTTTATCTGTCCCCTGCAATGTGTATTGACCACATTAGCTGGGTTGCTGGATGCAGCACAGGAGTTTTTCCATGCACACTGCATACCACCAGAGTGCTTTCTTAAAAACCAGGGCAGAGGGAGGGTTTGGGTTGTATTTATCACTCTGAAATATTTCATACTGTGTGAATATTCACCTGAAGATAAATGTGATTTCATTGCCATGCTAGTTCTGTTTCATGCTTCTGTATGTGTTTAATGCTTACTGTGAGGGCAGGGGTTTGGTTCTTGGGAATACGCCAGGCTACAAATTGGTGACACAACCTCCACAGCTGGCTTACTGCACTGGGTCATGTTTTCTATGGCACACTCTGTATAGAAGCTTGGCAGAGCAGAGGATGTTGGTGAATTTGGTGGATATGATCTTAACATATGATAAATAACATAAAATCCCCTGTTCAATTACTGGGGCTGCATATTGGCCCATGGCTTTCCAACAAATGAAAAGGAAATGGTAACAGCAGCCAATGCTGCAGAACTACTTACTGGTGGTCCCTCCCTGCCCCCCTCCCTCCCTCCCTCCCCCCCTAGTTCTGTTTTCAAATCCAGTCCAAGGATTGTGAGTGCTGCATCTCTGACAAAATCTTCCTTCTGTGCACTGAGAAATGTTAGGGAGAGTAAGCAGAGATCACATATATGCTGAAGTAGTTTCTAAGGGAAAATTGCTAGATTTCTTAGCTTCTCAATGCACCACTTGCCTCTGTTTATATTCTAGATAGTGCATAGTAGTTAACTTTTACAGTAACAGACCCAGTATGTTGGCTTTATCCTGTTGGCTTTCTTGCCCTGACATGATCATTTAAAGACAGCAGGGCCAAGGCTATCTTTCAGGGTTACAAATAATGGAGGAGGTCAGGGAAGGATGGAGAATGTCTAAGAAAGGCAGATGGAGCTGGGCAGACAGAACAGCAGAAAAGATGTGGGGAGGTGAATGGGGAAGAAGAAGAAACAAACAGTGCAAAAGGGAAGGACGGCGAATATAGCAGAAAGGCAAAAATGGGCAGAAAGTAGGGTAGATAAGGTTAAAGAAGAGAGAAGATGGGTGGAGCAGAGGGGCAAAACATTGCACAAATATTTGGACCAAGGTGAGGGTGGAAGTGGACTAGAAGTGAGCAGAACTGTGTTAGTACAAATTGCAAATCATAACCAGGTAATGAAACATACATAAACCATTCAAGGCAAAGATAAAAATAGTAACCTAAAACTAGTTCACAGTACAACTACAAATACTACAAAATCAGCTATCAAGTCACACTTCCTGAAGTGGTACTAACTTAAATGGTCCACAAGAAATGTTCTGTGAAAGGAAAGGTAAATTGCATACCTTTGGCTTTTTCTTTTCTCAAGTCCTTCAGCTGCAGCTTCCCTTGCATATCCTGCATATTACCCTTCTTCAGCAGAATTTCCTACTTTTGAGACTTGAATTTGGTAACAACTTTCCAACTTGCATCTCCTATTTTTTTGTGTAGATTATATTTTAGCAGCCTTCTGGTTTAGAATTTATTTTGCATTCCTCTCATGAATTTAAACAATTCAAAGCAAATGTAAAATAAACTCTGCCTCAGGTAGGTTTCTCACTGAAGTCAGTAGACCTTTTTCCTGATTAAGCAGATACAAACTCTGGTTTATTCTGAAATTCATATTAAGGACATAATTAACTCTTGATAGAGACTAGTAATCTAGGCAAGGCCCTAACACTAGAATGAAAAGGGGTTTACACTAAAAAGGAGCAGATGTACTTTGTTCTCATGTTCCAGGACTACATTTTGAATAAACTGATTTCACCTAGTATCTGAGTCCTAGAGTGAAAAATGCTATCATCTACATGTTCAGCATGGGAGAAGTTGGGCTGAACTTTTCTATTTCTGTTCTGTCCTGATCTGTAAGGGCTGTGCTTTCACTGAAACTAAGGTATTGCAGACAGTGGTTGGGTAGCTCCAGATCATATTTTAAGTAAAATGTTCTGCATAATTGCTACAAAGTGTTTGGATATGTTTTCAGTGAACATTTCATGCCAAACCCCATAAAACACTTAATTCACAGGGTGTGCAGTTCCTGGGTACAGAGGCACAGGAGTAACAGAACAAAATGTAATGCAATATTATTAACGCTTCCAAAGCAGGACTTGCTGCATGCTCAAGCTGTAGTTCCATTAGATGGTAAATAGCTTAGAAGGCAATGAGAGAACCCTCACAGCTACTTATATGTCCATAAATAAAGCTTGTACCTGATCATTCCAATGAAATCCTTTTCTGAGCTTAGTCCCTACAAATAAAACCACTTTTAGGCTTCCTCTGGAAAAGGGTATTGTGTGAAGAATACTCAAGGGAAAATACTGCTGCAAATACAACTAGATGAAAATATTATGTATTCCTTTCAGTTAATTCTTAATTTGACAGTTTTTTTGAAGTTTGCTGCTTTACCTTAAATTGCTGCATTAACTTGAATATGTTGTTAGCTTTTTTATTCTCAGTTCTACCATGAGTAGCATTTGTTGCTGAGTTTGTAACTTTAATCTATACTTTTTGCTGAGTGTTTGCTCTGTGGTGTTGTATTTCTGTCTGTAAGTTTTTCTGGTTTTTTGCCTCCTTGCTACATTTCCATTTTAGTCCTCTAGTATTCCTCCAGACACTCATCAGCTTATTTTAGTTATTATTCTGTTCCTTATGTGCACTCTCTGATCAATAACGCTCCTTACTTGCTGCAGGATTTCCACATTATTGTGCTTTCAGCTTCTGAGGTGCTGTGATGGATTCTGCCTTGGCTAGTGCTCGGTTGTCTGCATTTGCTGTGTTTCAGATCATTACACTGACTTTAATTTTGATGTATTTACATTTTACTCAGTTGTAATCTAACTCTTTTCCCTTGATCAGTTAAGTTACTATCTGTGCAGTGTTACATTTGTACTACTGCTGGAAATACTAACTAAAGGCTTATAATTGCAATGCTATTTACAACTACTGACCTCAAGCTCATTTCTGATTTCACTGTGATGTTGACCTTTTATAGATTGCACTGTTGTAAATCTTTGAAGTGATTCTTCTTGTCATCATATTTCTAGTAATTATGATTTGCATTGCATTAACACCTAGAAGCCTCTCCCACCTTACCCTTGTTGCATAAGATGACCTTTTTTATGCACTAATTCGCATATGGGTAACAGAATACAGTTCTTTCTCTAAAGAATTTATGTTAAAATGAAGATGAATGCTTTCCTCTGTTTCCATTCTTTAAATATCTACCTTTGAATTAATGAAATTGCTCATAAAGGACTCTTATTCCTAGAAACTATTTTCTTCCTTTTCTAACAAAATCAGTGCCTTTCGAACTTTTCTAGGCTTCAAAAATGAATAAATAAAGATAAATAATTTAAAATGTTTGAGAGAGCTCATGTTTGAGTAAAATTTTCAGATTCTGCTTGATGGGCATCAACATCAAAGAAAGCATTAAGTGAAATTTGGACTGATGTTTCCTCTTAGTTCATATTTCACTTCAGTATTGAGCAGCACAGAAACAAATGTGCAGCTGATCCTCACACCAAGCAGCATTTGATTCTGTGAGTTTCAAAATTAGAGTTTTATTTCTACTCTGGTATGTGTGCTTTGAGAAGGTGATGCTGGTGGGATGGCATGCTCATTCTTTACTTTCCCAATGTACATAGTGGAAAACAGTTATGAATTCTCTTCATAGACATCCTTAATAAATGAATTCGAGGCAGGTCACTAATTTCTTTAATGATAGTATTGCTTAAAAGACTGTGTAAAGAGCTGACTGTTGACTCTAATGACAGAGGATGCTCACAGATAATGGCATCACCTGCATCCTCCTATCTGGTTTCACCCTGATGTCTCATGTTTTTCTGAGGCCTTCATTTTTTTGTTTAGATAAATCTAGGTAGGCAGTCTAACCAGTTTCTCTTACATCTTGCCAATTTCTTAGATAACGTGCCAATATTTTTAATATTGTCTAAATTATCTTTCTATTTTCACTGAGAAAGTTGTACGGTACCTGTGAAAAGCCACGTTTTTGCTTTGAACTTTCTTTTTAGTTCCCTTAAGTGCTCTTTTTACTTCCCTTAAATGGTCCTGTTTATGTGTTGAGTGTGTGTTGGACAGCTTCTCTGCTCCCTAACTGCCTTTCCTAAGAAATCTCAAATGTTTGTATTACATCCTCTTCCTTGTTCACTAATTCTAGTAAACCAGTCTTTTTCAATTCGTATGAAAGTATTCTCATACCATGATCAATCTTGCCCTGAGCAGATTTGTTTTTTCTTAAAGAATTACTTTGTATAAATATAAATACTTTAATGTATAAAATAGGGTTTATTTATTTTTTCATTGTATGAAGAAGTGATAGGACAGGCCTGGAAAAGCCAGTTAATTCTGAACTGCACCTACTGATGGGCAGCATAATATTACTACAGACTGAGAATTTTCTCTTTCAGGAAGTCTTGTGATGTTCTGCATGGTGTGCAGTGTTTGGAGGAAGCTGAACTAATCCCCTGTTTTGGAACTATTGGTGTCTCTCAAATGTCAGTAAATGCCTAGTCTCTAGGTAACTTTTCTGAGTACATGTGGGCATTTTGATTTTATCTGTGTATTAGGATGTGGAGGACAAAACAGTAATGAATTTTTCAAGCATTATAGAACCTTAAACAAGCTATATTGGCCACTGTTCTTCAGGAAGGAGGAAAATGGAAGGAACGTGTTTTAAGTGATGGCTCTCAGGTGACATGCCCCAGTCATTGGCTGAGTACAGACCCAAGGTCTCCTAATTCTGAATCTCTTGATTTAACCACTAGGTATTGCACTATTCCTGACAAAGCATCACTCTGTTAGTGAGGGGATAAAGTGCTACTAATACATCAAATCTTATCAAATGACTTTAAACTTATCTTGGCTTTCTTTTCACCAAGGTTTGCTGTAAATCTTTTCTACTGGGTAGTAGCAGGACTTGTGTCCTTGCTAAAAGGAGAAGATTGATTTACTGTATTCATATGGAACCAGCAGATTCCTATGAGTATGGAGTAATGAATTGGAGTATCCATAAGTTTTTTCCCCATGCAACACTTTGGGAGACCTTAAAGCCTGGAATATGTTACAGAAATGCATTTGATGGAGACCTACAAATGTGTGTCTTCTGCATAGAAAAACAGCATAACATATCTTTTAGTATGAGCAGTATTCTTATTCTTCAAATAATCTAATTGATTGTTCATTGGGCTCAGTCAGCCAAAAGTGGAGGGAAACTTTGTACAGACATCATTAGTTTTTCTCCATTTAAAGATTAATCATGAAGAGCTCTGGCTCTTTAATTCTGTAATTTGTATATTTAATGGGCTGCTGCAGAATCTATGACAGTAATTAGCATAGCCCGAAAACTCATTAATACGCAACAACATGATTAATGCAGCATTAATGCAAACATGACTGAAGTTATTTGGGTTATGTAGTAAGAAGATTAAAGCTAAAATGTCCTGTTTGTTTTACCAGTAGTGGGTATAATGGGGTAGCAAGCAAAATAAGAAAAAACAGGTATCAAATTAGTCATTTTAGTGTAAAAGAAACACTCAGATCTCATCAAGAGGATTTGGGGTTTTGCTTGACTGTTGATTTCCACCAAAAGTGTTATCTTTTTTCTCCTTTCATTCACTCACCATACTCTGTGTTTATGCTTGCTCAACATTTTAGTTTGATTTAGCTTTTTGGCAGTTTGATGTATTAAGAATACCTAAAAAAAATTCTTCATGTTGAGTCAATTCTGAATAAAATTAGACTTTTTCAAGTACAGTTCTTTTGTACAGTCTAATTTAGAAACCATGGATTTTTAGATTCTCTTGCTTTTAGTCTGCTCACAAAAGGCAAGGGAGTCCAGTTTCAGTTTGGGAAAAAGTTTGGGAATTTTATGTATGTGAGTTTATACAGATACATATGTGTGTAAACATATGATATGTACATATGTATGTGGCTTTTAAATATATATTTTATATTTCTAAAAAAAACCTAAAGCAGCTTAAAAATGAGGAGGATTTACTTCATCAATGGAATGACTAACTTAGTGTAATGTTAGTGATGATGCACTTTGAAAATGCACTTTGAAAAATGAAGCCTGATCCTGTATGAAAAACAACAGGTCTTGCACAGCTTTGGGAAGAAGACCTTCTGTCTTTTTCTCTCAATAAAATCCAGGAAGCTATAGGCCCACACAAAGTGTGGAGAAGACCTTGTATTCAGCAGAGGATCTTCATAACTATGTCCAGGGAGTCTCTTCTGAGTTTCTTCTTTTCTTCCAATTCCACTATCCATTAAATGAAACTGCTTTGGAAACTGATCAGTTTTTGTTACGTCTTTCTTCTAATTTTTTTCCCTCAGATGTGTTTTCTTATATATAAAAAAATATATTAAAAAATAATTGTCTCTTTTAGCTGTTGTGATGACAAGAGGTATCACTCTCACAGAGAGAATAACAACAAAATGCTATTGAGGTGCATAGCAACTGAGATTTTTTACTCTCCATCTCTCCCATTCCTAGTTAAAAACAGATTTTTGTTTATAATTTCTATGGAAAAATGTATTTTGATTAGGCAAGTGCATTTGTATACAGTCTTAATGTTAAATAAACACTTAAGGTTTGTCATCCTGAAGGGACTGCTGAGAGCCTAATGCTGTTGTCAAAATTTTATATACAATTTCTGTTCATTTTAGCTGTCATTATGCACAAATAAGGCTCTCAGTGAGCATAAAGTGATCACTTTCTTTGCCAACAATTTTGTGTTCATTAGAATGTGCAATTATATAATTATTGAAACCATTTCCTATAACAATATAAGTAAAATGGAAATGCAAATTATGTTCTTACAATTGTACAATTTTGGGAAAAAATCACTGGAAATGGATGTGCTTCATAGATTTTGCAGAACTCATTTTTGAAATTGCTTTTTGATTTTCAAGGTATTTGGCAGATTTCATCTTTTTTATTTTTCCGATTGTAATGTATGCTCTTTTCCATTTATTTTCTTCCTATGTTTGCAAGGAAATTATCCGTAATATGCTGAGGTATTAATCCTGTTATTATATATCTTGCTCATATGGGTTGAGATTTGATGTATTTATGAAAATTAAGCTAAAATTAGCCTTGCTGATCACTGACAAGGTTGGAAATCTATTTATGTGACTATTCTTAGTACTTTTGAATAGAATTGTTCATGTGGTTATATGTAAGTTTCGGTGAAGAGTCTTGAGACTTTTGTAGATAATTTCTTTGTATTTAATGACTATAATAACTTCTACTTTTTAGCTATTTTCAACTCTGAATATCTAGTTTTAGAGAAAGGTACTTTACAGGTATTTTTTGCTGAATGGTTGGGACAAGATTAATTTTTAAGTAGGTTACTTTGCTGAAATCTCTCAAGTGTTATTGCAAAAGATGATTTCAATTGTCTTGCCTCCCTGCCTACATTCTCCCCTCTACTCTTCACCAAAAAGTCAAAACACAGTTTTTGAGGACTCTGAATATTTTTGTATTTTGAAATGGTTTTGACTTTTTAGAAACCTTTTTTTAGGAAAACTAAACTCAGTTCAGTTCATTTGGAAAGATATGTTACAGCAAGTTGTTACCCTTATATTCTGGGTGAATGGTTTCTTGGTCAAATAAAATCTATTTTAAACTTTTTATTTTGCAAGAAAAAAGGGTTTTGCATTAGTCAGAAATGAATTTTATTGCTGTAATAGTTATAAATTATTAGTATATGTTATGCTAATCTAGGAACTGTTTCTAATTTATTATTTTCCTGCTGACTGCCAACTGCTTCTTCTAAACTCAAAATAATCCCGTGTGCTCTGTAAACTTGCCAGAAATGCAGTCAACATCTCAAGAGCATATTTCTGCCTCTTAAATACTTTTGTGCTGGTCTTGTAAATCATACTGAAATGTGCTAGAAGAATCTGGATCCAGGTAGTCTGAATGTGAAATGCTGCTGAAGTTCTGAGCCTTGCTAAACTTGCATGAAGAAAACAAAAAGGGGGAAGAAAAATCCCACCATATGCATTTTCTTTATTGAACAAAAAAAGAAATTTTTGTGTTCTGGCACATCAAAAATTAGAGTAATATTATATAATTTTACTTGTAATGTCAGCCTGTTCCTGAAAGGGACTCTCAGAGCTGTGTCCCTTGCAGGGTAACGTGCTGATGTTGCGTCTCATTTGGATGCATTTGAAAATGCCTGCATTGGTCATGTTTCAGTCTTATTCCCAGTCTAACCTGGGTGTGCCATCTTTGAAACTAGGACAGAAATCCAGTCCCAATCTACTGCTGCATAAGTTGAAAGTATGTAGATCCTGACAGAAGGTTAGTCTGCCCAATAGAGTTTGGGATATTTGAAAACACTAATGCTAACAATTACTAATTTATTTTACTTGTCCTTTTTATTACTCTGTAGTCTTCTTTTCATCTTTTATGTTCATTATATACAATGCTTGTATTATTTTTTGTGTGATGCCATTATAATTAAAGAAATTCAATTACAGAAATTAAATAAATTTCTTTATTTATAATTAAAGGAATTCTGACAGCTTCTCCAATTGCAACTATAATTTGAAATGGAATGAAAGAATTTATTTGAATGGCATACATAAATGTTTAATTTGTAGTAGAATTTCCTGTTGGTTTTTATCCTAGAAATTATAAGTTCTTGTGGAACAATTTGTGTCACACAAGCAAGCATGTTAGGTGAATTCTTGAGTTGCAGTTCAAGTTTCAGTTGGTTAAAAGTACCTTCCTACTATGCCCCACAGATGGTCATGTTTTCCATCCAAGATTTAGTAGCATGAGTAGTGTGGCTGAGATGCAGTTTCTGTATATGACAAATTACAGAAGTAATTGTAATGTCACCACTTTATTTGTGTTTCTATTTATATGTTATATTTAACATTGAAATTAAGATTTTAGACATGCATTTTGAAATAATAGACACGAGTCTTTGAGAAACTTGAAAAATATCTCACCCTCCCCCTAGGTATGAAAAAAAAAAAGAATTTTTGCTTCGTAATACAATGTGGTTTTCAAGTTCTGTGAAACTTCTCAGATGTTGGAAGGAAAGATTTCTCTGTCCAAATGAAGTAAATCCATTTCCAGTGTTCTATGTCACTAAAAGAGAAAAGTGGCATGTATGTAGTTGCTACCAGTCTGAATGGGCTTCTGGGTATGCTTTGTGTTGACCTGGAGGTCCAGCATTAATTACTGTGTTCTTGTGAAAAATATTAATTTCACAAGTTTTTTATCGTGCAGTGAAAATATTGTCTGTGGGACAGCAGTTTTCTTACTATTTGGTTTCTCTCTTGTAATCACTTCTAGAAACATGAGAAATTATTAATATTGAACTTCCTTATCTCATGAGAAATTCCAAGGACCCTTGAACTTAAAGGGATGAAGTCCTTTTCTTAGTTCTTTAATATGTGGCAAATTAATTTAGAAGAAAATAATGGCTCCTGACTCATCAATAATTTCTATAAAGCTACAAGCAGGATTCTTCAATATCCAAAGAAAAAGAAGGCTTCTGCATAACAGTTGAAAACTTCTGTAATTACTGCAATTTTGCTGCTATGAACCATTTAATTTATATTTTCTAACACAATATTATACAAGAATGTATATGTACAATATAACACAATATTATGAAAGAATGTATGGTGTTTTTGCAGAAAGTAAATTATTTTGTTTGTGTTAGTCCTTCTGCATCAGGTGTAAGGAAGGATCCTCTGGTCTTCAGAAATGTCTTTTGGCAGCTTCATGAAAATACTGGCAGCTTGTTAAATTAGCTGTGCTCCCCATTGCTGGGATTAGAGGCCATCAGTCTCAGCCTCTCCAGCAGATACTGCAGCTGGAAGTACCTGGAAACCTCACAGTAGTGCAAGAGCTCATTTCTGAGCCAGGCAAAGCTGTGCTTTTCCTTAACTGGGGACACTGTTGGCTGAGTTTTCTCATGTGCAGGAGCTACTTGTGTGCAACTGCTTTTTGCAGGTGTTTTAATAGCAGGACTGATTCTCATTGCTTTGTGTCTGTGACTGCATCATGTTATTTACATGAAAACATTGGATGGAATGAGGTATTGAGGCCAAAGGATATTTCTTTCAGGTACAAGCATAATCTCATATGAATGTGTTTCAGAATTATGAGTTTTATTTTTTTTAAATGTAGGTGCTGTCTGCAATAAAATCTTTAGTAATTTATTGTTTTCTGCCTGTCATAAAATAAGGAAAATACTGGCTAGTTTGATAGAGTTGGGTAAAATCCAGTTACTTACCTTGTTTTGTAAAGCACCTTATACAGAAATGTCATGGAAGTGTATAGAGTAGGTGGATGTTGCTATTACTGCCTTTTCATTTCCCTTTGCAAAATATTGTTGCAGGAAAAGCATGGCTCTACCACACACTCAGGGATTTTATCAGAAACTAAATGGAGGACTATTGATAATGATCTGGAAAGTCCTTAATGAAGCTTAGTTCATCCATTACTCCTTTGGATATTTCCAATTTTTGTTGGAAAACTACTTCTTTTCCATGTGTTCTTTGTGCACTTAGATATGACATTTATAAAATAAGTAAAATTTACATATAAACACATACATATATCTTTTGGAACCAAAACCCTACTATTTGTTCAAATCCTTGCATGCAGAAACCTCATTTCTGTTTTACCTATAGAAATGTTAAGTGACAAATGAAAATCCACATGTAAAACATCGACTTTTAGAATATTATGCTAATATCTGAATTATGTTTTCCTAAGAAAGAAGTTACTAAACAACATTAGTCACAATTGCATGTCTTTTTTTTAGAGATGAATAAGGGCTCACAGAAATTTCTCTCAAGGGCTGCCTCCATCTGGATTAGTAAAATTTCTCTTTCAATTTGTAGCAAGGGTTTAGGTGAACAGAACTTCCATGATTTTGCTTTGTGATGTTGCTGCTGTTTTTAAAATGATATTTTGTTTGTAAATGTTGTTGTAACTTACAAGAGCTACTTTTGGCATTAACCATCTATTTACTTTTTTTTAACCAGGTATTAAAGTGAACTTTAGAACCCAGGAGCCTGATGGTTTGATGTTTTTCTCTGCATCACCTGGCAATCAGGAGGAGTACATTGCACTGCAGCTGAAGAGTGGGCGTCCTTACTTTCTTTTTGATCCACAGGTACAATAAAAGACAGGATCCTATAAAAGTTGCTTGTATAATTTATCTTTGTACTTTTTACATGCTTATCCTTGGGGATTTTTTGTTTTGTTTTGGGGTTGGTTTTTGTTTGTTTGTTTTTTAAATTTAATTGATACAAGCTAACTTGCTTCTCAGAACCCATAGGTAACTAGAGATTGTGAGTAGAGAAAAACTGAAATACTAAATCTTTGCTGATTTTTTGTCGGGTATGCCACAATATAAGATGGGTTTTTTTGCATTTTTATGAGTGAGGTTTTTTGTCAGTGCCACTTAACACCACTACAGCTTAAACTAACAATATTTCAAAGTTGCTCAGGACTAAGTTTTGAATTAGTTAGTAAGTTTATATAATGCTAGTCAATTATTTTTAAGCCTTTAGTCTTGAGACTGTTCCCCTATAGAGATCAGCATGACACCATTATGCAAAAATATAAATGAGAGAAGTAGCAACAAAACAAAAAGTAAGGCCACAATGCCTTGCATTTCTGTTTGGGTATTTTGTGTTTTCTGGGCACCCCAAAACTGGATCTCCTTATGGAATTAAAAAACATTATGGCCTCACTTATATTTCATAAATATGCAAGAAACTAAATAATTATCAGATTTTTCTGACCCACTCTTAACCTTTGCCTCCTGAGCTCTGCCACAGTCACTCTGTGACCACGTGAAGGTATTGTGCAGTAGTGAAACACCTATAGGAGAAGCAAGGTGCTGCACAGAAGCAGACTTGTATGTGATCCCAATGCTAGAAAATGTTAAATCTGCTTCTAAGCCCAACATACACATTTCTATTAATTCTACAGCATTTACACGCAGGGTTTATCTTATCGTGTACTTCAAATTTTGGGGCCCAGCTTAATGTTGTTAATATTGTCCTCATAAACATTTTAATAGGGACTAGTTCTATTTTTGCTCTCTTACACCTATACCTTCTTTTAACTGAAAGGAAAGTTTTATTTCGCTTGCAAGATCTTCTGAGGTTTATTTAGATTTTTTGTTGTTGTTTGATGGTTAATTGGAGTGGCTGTCTTTCAACTGACATTTTAATGCCTCCAGTAGTATTCCTAATCCTTCTTTCAGATTTGCTTCTTTTAAAGTAGCTTCATGTTAAGTTGTTTAAATCATTCCCTAGAAGATATTTTATTTCTTTGAATTCACAGTATCAGGGGAATGGGAAGAGGGAGAGATGGAAGAGTGGCTGCTTTGGGGCTTTAATTTTTCCCCCACTTTTTTCACCTATCTCTTAACAGTAAAAAATCCCAGCAGGTCTCATATTCAGTCCTTAGAGCTTCTCAGTTCATGTAATATTTTCAACAGTTACTGTCCTGAATTTTAACAGATTACTTCTTCATGAATGTGTCTTTCTTTATCTTTTTATTTCATTTGAATCAGGCAACTCTTCCATGCTTATTTTAGGCTCATCATTTCAATAGTTTCCTCTTATGGTGCTGCCTGTGGTGCTGCTTCAGTGCTTCAATTGCTGTTTAGAGAAAAAAAAAAAAAAGCTGTCATTCAAGGTATCCAGGAGCAGTGTAGGTCTTAATAGTTGATTTACTATCTTGAAAGCTAATACTTTATAATTTCTCATTAATAATGTGGAAGAGATTCCTGTACATTCTCAGATTCAAAAGTAGGGTGCAGTGGCCTACATCAAAGTGTTTTGTGTAGAAAACTTTTCTTTTACGTCTGAAAATTGAGTTATCGAAAAATTTCCATATTCTGTACCCCTAATATTCTGTGCTACCTTACTGTCATTACATTTGTTTCTTTGTTTTTGTCAAAGTTGTTTCTTTTTTTCTTTAGCCATGATTTGCTATTCCTTCCCTACATTGTCAGATATCCTGTAGTGTAGCAGCATTTCTTAATCTTTCATTTGTGCATCACAGTCTGCATTAGTGTGCAAATTCTTTAATTACTTCTTATTGACATCAAGTGATGTCTTAGCCAGGTTATAGGCATTCTTGTCTTTAATTATAGTCATGACATATACAGTAAACATTTATGGCCCTTCCTTTATGCTCTTCTCTGAGAGATTGCCAGCGTTCTTTTTGATGACAATTGTGTCTCTGCAGCTTTTTATCTGCAGCAGTGTGGTGTAATATTCTGTGCTCCCTTCCAGCTGTGACCTGTGGCAGGTTAATTATTTGTACCCTCAGTCCCTTTCGGGATGCTGGGCTGTATCTTTGCTCGTGATCAGCCGCGCGTTCTCTCTTTGTTGTGTCTGCTCTGGGGATGGTCCTGCCAAGTCCTCCTGGTGGGGAGCCTTCAGCAGCCTCGCTTCTTCCTTCGCTAAGTGTTAATTTCAAATCCTTTTCTTCGTGTCCATTCATACTTCTCTGAGCTCCATGTACACCACCATTCATCTGGCTGTTGTCTGACTGTTCCTTTTTGTCTCCCTTTTGTGCTGTGCAACTGCTCTTTTTTCCTTCTTAACTGTTTTACTGCCACTCTTTGTGGGTTACTATCCATGGTCCAGGAAGCATGAGGTTTTTTTGCAAACTGATCTTTTCCTTAGTCTTTTTGGAACAATCAAATTTTTCTATAGAGCTTCCTCCAAACTCAGAATCTCTGTAAAGCTTCAGCTGTCTGTGGATTTTTCTTCTTATCATGATGTCTGTACATCTACACCTAAATTATACAATCAACTCCAGCTAAATTTATGGTTATCTTTCAGTGGCTAGAGGTAATTTCATTTTTTTCCCAGGGAAGCACTGAATATCTTATACCAAGTGAAATCAGTTACAGTGGAAATATAAGCCCAACATGGAGCACCTTTTTTCCTAAGTGATTAGGACAGCCTGAGGATACACTGAGGTTCTTCTCACAGGGTGGAGGGAATTGTATCCAGCTTTTCTATTTTAGAAGATGATTCATTTACTAAATTTTGTAGCAAAAAGGAGGAACACTAGATACTTTCCTTGTGTGCATTGCCTTGTTTGTTGTTCTTGTCATGGAGAGGCCAAAGTATTAGGCACACTCTGAGGGTGAAGTTTTTATTCCACAAAATAAAAGGAAGGAAGATAGACAATACCTGGCTATGTGTCTCAACTAGACCTTCCTCCATGGCACTGGCAAAACATCAGTACTTGTTCATCTTCTTAGTAGTAGGAGTTTAAGCATTAAAAGAACTTGACTGGGACAAGTGTTGTTGCATTCAGACTTTGGCACCTGAGACAGTATCTCTGAAGATTCATATTTGTGATGATTTTCAATGTAAACATCAGTATGACAGAATCATTTATATTTACTCAGTTATTACTGACAGCAACCAAACATTAAGACTTATTGTATGGCATAGCAAAATAATGCAGATTTCAAAATACGTATTTCCAAAATCCATGACAAGCAATCTTGTAGCAGGCTGTTTGAATGTGATCCCAGAGTGACTCTGGTAATTATGGAAAAAGTGTCAAAAGGCCTCTCCAGTGCAGCACATGCTGAACCCTGAACACTTTTTTGTGTCTTTTACATTCCTTCCCTCCAAAATTAAGCACAGGTTAGCACGTGTGCTTGTGTGGTCCCAGATTGAATTGGTTACAAATAAACGTGGTTTCTGATGTATAAAACTGTTAATACACTAGACTGTTGGCAAACATAATATGAAGAACCACTTATTCAGGCACCTGATCTTTAGAATGCAGCATCGTTTGTAACAATTTTAACGCTAACTAAGTACACTTTGATGAGACAGCATTTAATAAAATGCTCATTAATTTCATCATTAGCAAGGGTATGCTAAGAAGTAAGCCAGTTTCTTATGTCACGCCCAATTAGCATCCCATGCTAGTAATCCCATTAGTATTGTTGAATTCACTAATGGAAAAACTAATGGGCATGCTACCAGGGCACATTAATTGGGCATGACACCAGTTCTGGTTTTAATTATTAAACTACGATAATGAAATGTGTGTGTTTGTAAAATATTAAAATGTTGAAATAGGAGAGAAGACAATAAAAAATAGTATATGAGAAAGTGCCATCAGTATGTAAGGATATATAGCTTTGTATTCTTATTATTGGGGCAGAGGGACTGCTCTCCAAACCTCCTCAGTACCAGGATGTTGACTGAATGGAGCTAGAAACGTGGTGTAAATATTCACAGGAAATAATTTTTTCTTTAACTGTGTATAGATGTGCACATCACATAGATATTTTGATGCACAGGATACAGAGTGACTGTCCCCTATGCTAAATGTTAAATGTGTTCTGGGTTCATAAGTCTGTGTGCCAAAATGCAATTTCTAATGGATGAACATCACTTAAGACAGAATACTAAATTTTCATACAAGGGTTTTAGTATTAATCAAAATAGGTGATTGTTTCTATCAACAGCTTTTCTCCATGGACCAAAAATAATACTAGAACATCTGGAAAAAAACTGTTGAGCTGTCTGGCTTGTTGCTGCAAAGTTATAAGCTGGGCCCCTAAATTATAAGCAACCAAATTTCTCATTTATGTACTTTTTGGAAATTGTTTTTTGAAGCCATAAAGTAACTGGAGTGGTTGAGATTATAGCACATTACCTTTATAATGAAATATTTTTCTATCAGTAGTTGCCTGCTGTACAAGATGATTCTCTTTGGTGGATTCAGCAGAATAATGTTGAGTTCCCAAATAGTTTAAGAATGATATAAAGTCCTAAGGCAATCTTATAGGCATTATTAACAAGTTAGATGATTGTTTGCATATAAATATCTAGAAAATTCTTGAAATTTATTAATTTTATTTTTATTACATCATTATACTAATTTATGTCATATTTTGTTTGGTTCTTTGCATTTTTGAGATTTAGTTTGGTAACTGCATCTATTACACTCCTCTTACTCAGCAATTGAGAAAAGATTTCTCTGTATATGTAATAGATGTCCTTAAATTCAACCCTTCATGTTGTATTTTTATTTGATTATTAAAATCAGGTAAAAATTCTCCTTGAATTTAAATACATTTTTACAGGCATCCCTTGTACCATAAAAGCAACCTCAATAACTACCTTTTGAGGCTTTTTTTGTTTAGTTTGATTTGTTTATTTGGTTGGGTTTTTTTGTTTGAGATTTTGTTTTGAGGGTGTTTTTGCTTTGTTTTGTTTTCCTGAATCTCTTGGTATGAATTTTTACCCCCATAAATGTATGGTACTTTCTCATCTAGAGATTTTAGTGCTTTTCATACCAGGTTAACATGGAGGGAAAATGCATCCACCGTGCTACACATGCACCCCTCTTTTGGATCCCTTCATATGGACAGGTGCTGCAATTAACAATCCTGATATGCAGCTGCTCTCCCTAGATGGCACATTGAACCATGGCCATCAAACTTCACAGCCACAGCAATCCTTGAAGTAGTTAAATAGAGACATAGTTTAAAAAAAAAGGAATAAAAAAAATAAAATCTGAGTGACATGACCCTCAATAATTTGTGCCTCATCCTTGTCTTTATCAGAGGAACTACACAGGATTTTCTATTTTTAATAGACACTGAACTGGATGCTTCATCCTTCATTTATTATTTGAGAAGGTTAAATTTAGTGTTTAAATTTAGAAGGTTAAATAAGTCCTAAACATCATTCAGCAGTCCAAAGGAAGTTAAACATAGGACTGCTGTCTTTATTTTTAGATGTAATATGCTATAAATTGTCATAAATGAGTAAAATATTATTCTAAATATTACCTTCAAAATATTCTAAATCAGATTCTTCTGTTATAATAAAAAGGGATCTGCAGTAGCAGTCACTCCAACTAATGATGGTGGAAAAGTGTATAATGACAACAGTTGGCACCAACTAATTGCTACAAGAATTCAAGCTCTGGGAAACATCACAGTGGATGGGCAGTACACAGGTAATCAATTCATTTAAATAACTTTGGTATTACTAAAAATATTGCTCACTTGCTTTTTCACTACCTGTGTTCACCCATACAGAAAAAAAATTAACTCCATTTTCTGACGGTTTTGTCATTTCTGGTTTGTCTGTTCATCTGAGCGATCTCTCCACTGTGAGTCTTTGATAATTGAGCACTTAGTCTTTTTGTGCTTGTGAATTTATAATTGTCTTGATCTCCTTTTGTTAAATAGAGCTGCAAATATTTCCTGGGTATGTATTATGAAACTCTTAGACTATTGTGTCACATTAGCCTCTTTATAAAATACCAGTGTTTTGAGTTGAAAATCTGTTGAAAACATTGAATATGTGAATAAAAAATTATTTTGTTCAGGTTCTTCCTTAGCAACTAGTGGCAGTACCATTATTGGAGAGAACACAGGAGTTTTTGTTGGAGGGCTTCCACAGGGTTATACTATTGTAAGAAAGGATGAAGGTAAGTATGATAAATAAGTCTGTACAGTTTCTAAAATTTTATCTTTTGTGATAGACTGAAATCTCTATATAGTTGATTTCATCAGCATGAAAGCACTTTTTGGGGTCTGTGTTCATTTCAGTGGGTTTTGTACACAGAACTGGTGTAAGTTTGAAACTTATGGGTATGTTTTACATACAATTTCCCAAATTCACTTCAAAATACCAGTGTAAATTGTTTGTATTACCTTAAGCACATGGTTATGCATCCCAGTTTAATGCAGGGATACAACATGCTGGCCTTTTTGGTGTTTGTATCCTTCAGAAGTTGTTGCATTGATCTCAGAGGTATATGAATATACCTGTATTTTACAGATACAGAATTTATGAGGAGCTGGATCATATCTGGCTTCTCAAAGAATCAATAAGTATAAATTTTCATACATAAACTTAGTATATATGCCAAATGTGTAAACTGCCATAAAATGGCAGAGGTGACTTTCTATGTAAGTATACAATCAGCTGTTTTCAGTTAATTCATATCCAGAATTCTGTTTTTTTCATATTAATCTGAAAGTCAGATTCTTTATTAAGTTTGTGTTTCTGCCTCTGATGTGAAATCTGGTTGACTTGATGTGGGGTACACTGGAGTTCAACTTCCTCTTTCCTTCTTTATTTCACTGCACTAAAACCAGAAATACATGCATCTGTTCTTCTAAAGCATTGGTTCACAAAGTAATCCAGGATGCCTCTCTCAAAAACCCCAGCTATATATTCAAAATAAAACTGAATATCAATACCATTTAAGAGTAGAGCACCTATAAAAACAGTTTTGAATTTTTGCCCCCAGTAATAAAGAAGGACTAGCAGCTAAGTGTAGTTGATTTTGGGTTTTTGTTTTAGACAAAAAAGGAAGGAAAAACTTCCTGATTAAGCTTCTAAACCTGTATTTCTCTGCCTCAGCTTTTCTCTGCCTCACCTATTGCTTCCTGCTCACCGCATGCATGCCTTTCTTCAGAATTTTTGTTTTGTTTAATGAAAGCTTTTTTTGGATTTTCATAGAGTAGATTTATGTTGTTGATTTAAAAATACCTGCATGCAAAAATCTCAAAAAGTTTGATATTTTTCAGCTATACAGCAGTAGGTCCTGTCTTTAGTGATTAGACCCATTCAGAAATCTGGATTTAGCTTGGAGGCCAGCTTTATGACCTGATTGATGGCTGGTTTTCTATGCACACATGGACTTATATGATAGGGACAGCATGTAGAAAACATATAAATTAATTCCTATGTTTAGTTGCAGGTGTTTGACTTAAAAAAAAATTTCCTTTTTGCAGGGATGAAGAGTATAGTCCAGAAAGGATTTGTGGGCTGTCTCAGTGACATATTTTTGAAAAAAGTGCATACTCCCTTTGAGAACTGGGAATCTTTGAACTGGCAGGATGCTGAAGAGCAAAACAATGTCTACCATGTTTGGGAAGGATGCCCCATTGGACTCTCAAAAGGAGCCCATTTTCTTGGCAGAGGTAGTTCGCTGTGCTATTGCTCTATCCAAATTTGTTATTGAGGTAATTGAGAAGGTGGTTGTGTCAAAAGTGTTGCAGTGATCTTCTTTTCAAGGCAGCTTTAGCTATATGGGATTATTTTTGTTGATTTAAAATTGTGTCTCTTGGCTGACAGAAGATTGCTGAATGGAAGAGGAATTGCAGATAGTGCTGCTGTAACTATATGCAGATTGGATGTGTGTCTGAAAGGTGAATTTTAACTTTTGTAGGGACGTAAAGATGCCTATCAACAAAAAAAAAAAGCCAGGTAAAAAAAAAATTAGGATACTTTACTGGTTTGGTTTCTTGCTGTACATTATTGATAACTGTCCTCAAAGCTAAATGATAAAGTTGTGAACTGTAATTTTGAAGCCTGAGTTCTTCATGTCAGAGTATAAAGTAGCACCTAGGTTTTTACTTTTGATTTCTTGAACCAATTTACTTATTTGATTAACTTATGTATGCATTCACCTTCTTTCAAGGGTTCCTGGAGCTGCATTCGGGTGTTTTCAGTGGTGGACTGGAATTTGAGATCTCATTCAAATTCAGAACAGATCAACTGAATGGGTTGCTTTTGTTTGTTTACAATAAAGATGGGCCAGATTATCTTGCAGTAAGTTCAAAAATATGATTAACTATTTAGACATGACCTGTAAGTTTTCTCCACAAAAGCAAAACTAGCACTGAAAGAAATTTCAAACCATAAGTTATTTTCAGGTCTTATTAGTTTTGAAGTGCTTTGCATAGCACACTATAATGGAGCCAAAATTCTTTAACAGATTCTAAGTTTTAAGTTACTGTTATTATTTATGTCATAAATAAGAAAGATATAAATGTATGAAAAGCAGAATTATTGTCTTAACTGGATTAGAAGTGATCAGAAAAAAGAATAAAATACATGTATTAAAAGCTTTGATTTAATTTCTAGGAAAGCATAAAGTTTACCTAATTTTCCAGTTCTCATACTAAAACAAAATCAATTAAATTATAAATCAAAAAGGCTGTGATGGAAATTGTCTGGTCTCCTCATAAGCTTTCTCTTTAAGGTACATGTTTATTTTTATAATCCATATTTTTTGTTTCTTTTGACTTGAAACAGGCAGAAATTAGTTAGTTCCAGCTTAATTCCATCACATCTCTGTCATCATTTTCCTGACACTATAGAGGAAGTTTCACAAATCCTGTATCAGGCAAATTTGTGAGGTAGTGCCTATGAAACTTCTTTTTAGTGTCTGTTAAATAAAACTGTTTATGCTCAGAATTATTTTGCTTCTATCATTTCCAATATCTTGCTTAAGTTTAATATGTTTGGTTTAGTTTTTCAAATTCTTTTATTAGCTATATGACTATGGATTTTCATACTTTACTTTCCCAAGGATTTTGAGTATAATTAGACTGTTGTTACCACTGCTTAGTGGGTCAAATATACTTGCACCAACTAATAGGTATTACAGAAGATGACATAGGAAAAAATACATTTTTTCAGTTGTTCCAGGAAACAATAATTTAATTTTAGAGATTTTTGAGAGCATTGTTATTCTTTATGACCCAATCTGCTATTTCTGCACTTTTATTGAATTTTATTTATTTATTTATTTCTTATTATGCAGCTGTTTTGCTAATGGCTGTCATGTCACAACCTGTTTTATTGTGTGGCAATATGTCTAATGGGCCTTCTCTTTTAAACTTCTGACCTAAACCGTATAAATATATTTTCCTCCTTTTCAGGTCAATTATAACTTACTTCATATTTACTTTTTGTACTATTGGCTTTGCCAGCCAATAATTTTTTCTTAGGTTTTGAATTCTGCTAGAACTTATTGCTTCTTTTAAAAGCAGCCTTAGTTAAAAAAATTGTCATGACTACCTATAGCAAGTCTTGCTATTTACAGTTATTACTTTAATTTTGCCTTGAAGTAATGACCTTGAGATCATGAGCCAGTAGCATAAGATGTTACATTTATGCTGCTGTCCCACCCTAAAAAAGGGTTGTATGTGTGTAATTCACAGCACAGGGGCACTATTTATGTGAGGAGTACTCACAGGGTTCTTCTGGAGGTTCTGGTAGTAGGTGAGTCTTGGTCCCTCTCTCTTGCTCTGTGAAATATGAGAAAATAGATTCCGACTACAAAGGAAAAAGGAGACTTACTAAATTAAAAGTGGAGTCAAAAGCACAAAGGAATTAGACAAATAATTTCCTTTTCTTTTCAATTCCAGATTTTTGGCAGTTTTATATTTACAGTATTTTTAGCTCTGAAAATTAGCATTTGTCCTGTCAGGTAAATTTCTTTTATCTAAATTGAATCATGAACTCAACATCTCCATAGCCTTAAGATGAGGAATTTTAGAGAGGATGAGTATGTGCACACTTTTCCAAGTCCCTCAGCTTTGTGTTTTGCTCCTAGATAATGATGACAGAAGGCTTCTCTGTACACTTGATCTCACAAGAGGAGGTTAATAGAAAGTGAAAATGAGGGGTGTAGCTTGTTGCGCATGAGCTACGATGTCTTTGTTAGGAGCTTTGGTCAGGAGACACTTGCACAGCAAAACAGATTATGAGCTATACCACTTAGCCTGAGTGCCAGGTATTCCCTGACCCTTCCCTTTGCATAGGTCACAGCTCTCTTATTAGCTTTATAGTTTGGGAATGACTGCAGCTACACACACAGCTGGATTGCTACCAAACAGCCAAAGACTCTTTCTCCTCTTCTGCCCAAGAACAAAATAATGTCTTGGAAAGGTGTTGTGCATAAAGGTCACTTCTTCCATGACTTCCATGCCCTGAGAATTAACTCAAGCCAGTGAGGTCAATCTGATTATCTTTGGATCCAGGCATAATAATTACAAGCTAACTGTGACCAGCTATACTGGTATGAGTCACTAGCTCTCACTCTGGCATATGATTTCTCATGGGTTTATTAGACAAAAAGATTTTGCGACTTCTGATAAAGTTTGCATGACTGATTTTTGATGCTGACCACTTCACGAGCAACAAAAGCACTATCAGATTTCTATGTAATACCAGTAACTGGCTCCTGAGACATTGTCACTGATGATTTGGTTCTGCAAAGCTGCAACTAAGAAAAAAGTCTTGTAAGAACATTTTCCAAAGAGTTGCACTTTTCAATATCTGCATGAAGTAAAATAAGAGTGCAAGATAAAAGTGTTACCTGTGATGGAGCTAAGATGGAATGTGAAATTTTGAGACCTCAAATTGGAAAATCTAGCAAAGACGTGACTGGTACTCACATGAGAGTGAGGGTGATATTCCTGTTGGTTAGCAGTAATTTCTCTCTGTTAGGTGTCAGGAAAACATTCTTATTTCCTTTCCATTAGAGTGTCTGACTGAGGAGGCTATTGAGGGGTCTGTGTTTGGGCCTCTCCTCTCTGGCTGGCAGGTCTGAACTGAGCTAGATTTTGAACTGGAGTGATTGGCTGCATGTCAGCAGAAGTGCCATGAAAGGGCTTAAAGAACTGCCTGTCCTTGACAAGTTTTTTGAAGTCCATTGCTTGTCTCTGCTAATATTTCTGAATATCAGGAAGACTTTGCAATTCAAAGGAGCTAAAGCCATGATCACTCTTCTAGTTCTACATTGGTTGAGACTGTTTTGTATGGCAGATTTAGCAAAGTGTCATTCAGCCTCTAATGCAGCCTCTATCGTACCTGTTTTGTTTCTCAGAGCTGTATCTGGATATTCCTTTCATCTTCAAAATCATGTTTATAAGCAGATTGAGTGAGGCAGGGACTGGTTCCTGCAGAGAAGTGCAATACAGAACCACAAAATCATTTAAGTTGAAAGGACCTTTTGGAGTAATTTATTCCAAATCTCTGCTAAAAGCAGGATCAACTTATGTTTGATAAGGTTGCTTCAGGCATTTTCTGTTTGAGTAGTGTGCATCTGTCTACAGCTGGACAGTCCACAGCTTTCCAACTTCTACAATCTTTGAGCATCCTCATTATAGGAAAAAAGTAAAAACACCCAAAGAAACCTGCCCTGATCTCTTATTGTTTCTTGTTACAACTTGTCTTTTGCCTCTCATCCTTTCACAATGAGCCTCTGAGAAAAGTCTTGGGCCTGCCTTCTCTGTATCCTTTCATAAGGCAGAGGAACAGTTAAGTTCTCACTTGCTCTTAGACTGGACAAACCTTGTCCTTTCAGCTTGAGCTCATGTGCAAGGTACTCCAACCACTGACCAGCTTGGTGTCCCTCCACTGGATTCACTCTGGTGTGCTGCAGTGTCTTTCATTTACCAAAGTGTCCACAACTGGATACAGTGGTCCAGATGTGTTCTTACACATGATCACTGGAGGGGAAGAATCATCTCCTTGGAAGCCCTGCCCAACTTTTTTCTAACCTAGCCCAGTGCTAGTTTGTCCTTATTATTTTGAGGGTGCATTGGTGGCCAGTGTTCAGTTTGTGATCCACCTCTCTCAGTACTGTTCTTCAAAACAGATTTAAATATCTAGGATTCCAGTGGCAACTCCCTTTGCTACCAGCTGCAGACTCTCTGGGAGTATACCCCATCCTACTGCCCAGGTCATTAATAACATTATTAATCAGAGCTGGTCCCTGTATCAGTCTTAGAGAGATACCACAACCTGCTAGTGGGACTGTGGAATAATCTTTCTTGCTGCTCTTATCTTCCAGATTCAGGCTAAGCTTTTGCTTTCCTAGTTCCAACCTTACATGCTTAGGTAGATGAAACTGAGAATTGTGTGCATGGAGAAGAGCACTAATGAAATTCTGTAATCCAATTTCTGAAAAGCAAGCCTGCTTTTAAGAAGTAAAGTGAAACCTGCTTAGGTTTAGAGCTGTGACAAAAGATCTGGTTCTGTTGAGAGGTGGCTACTGAGGTACCTGGCAGAATAATATGATCTTCATGCATTTTTGGTTTCAAGTAATAATATATTTTCCAAGGACAGATTAAAAATCATAATGATTAAAAATAACTTTTTTTGATAGTGGTCCCAGAATTCTTTGTAAAGCAAACGATTTATCTATTGATTTTATAAACCTGTGCTCAGTACCTGTGCTCAGATCTATGCAGGACTTAGACTTTTTTTCTATTTTCACTATGCAGAAGAGTTGAAACTGAGCAGTGGTCTCCTATCTTTAGCTGCACTCGGGCATTTAAAATGTCAGTCCAGGTCAACACAAAAAGCACAAGCATCATTCACTGCCTGCTTTAAAACTATGCCAAGATGAGTAAATTGGAGGAGGGTTGTGCTGAGTAGTGACCCTGGGTCAAGGACCATGCCCTCTCTCTGGCTCCTAGGTCTGGCAGGTTTGCTGGCATGCTGCTGTGCTAATGCCTCTGGAATGCTTTCTTCACACCAGCACAGTGTGCTCCATATTAATTCTCAGCAGTGAAGAAAAGCAGGGACTTGTCCAATGGGCTGCCTTTTCCAGCTGTTCTCATCAGCATTGGTGCCTTGATCAGTCCTTCACCTGTATTGTGGGGTCCTTAGCTGTAAATGGGTCTGAACTTATGGAAATAGGAAAAGTTGTGGTCCCAAAAAAACAAATAAAGAAAATCCCTCTTTCTCAGGTGCAAGAAGTCAGTGTGCAGTGGAGAGTATGACCCACATTCCTCACAGCATTCAAGCACAGAGTTCTTTGATCAGTCAGGGTGTTTGCTGTATTTCCTGTTAAGGAAATATGATCCAATTACAAACACTGTAATATTAATATTCAGTAATATATAATCATATATATATATATATATATATATATATAATAAATAATCAGTAAACTAAATTTGTCAGTTTGTCAATAATAGTGATAAGAATTAATATTAAATCTGCATTTTTTCTTTCACTTAATAAGGATTCTGCATAGAAGCACAAATGTCTTTTTGTGAAATATTCATATTTTTCAACCTCCAGTTCATCCCCAAAGTGTTTAGTATTTTGTACGTGCCAATTTACAATCTCAGCCTACTGGTGTTTGAGTCAGTTAGGATAAAGAGTCTTGCAGTAAAGCGTTTGGAAACTTCTGCAGTGAAAAATTTAAGTAAAATGTATTTCTATTAGAGAATTGGCACATTAATCTCAAAGAGCACATACAAAACCAATTATTTTCTTACAAGATTTAGAAGAATAAGGATGAAATGTATGAATGTAAGAATCAATGTATGCTGGAAAAATTTGAAATTGAGTTCACCAGCCAATTAAAAAGACCTTAATCAGGTCTGACATTTCATTTCCTTATTATCTTGTTACATTCCTCTGAAAAATGAATCGATAGATAAAGTACTGTTTTCTTATTCTCAAAAAAAGCTAAACAGCCTTGTTCATTGTCTTTTCTTTTTAGATACATTAGTGCCAAAGTCAGTTGTCAAAAAAATCAAAATCTATTTTCCTACATTCTGAATTAACTGATGCACTGTATTTAGCATGTTGTATGTAAACAGTATTAACCCGAAGGTAAAAAATTCATTTTTTGGATCTTATTCAGAACTCCCTTAATTATGTTTTTTAAAATAGCTTTCTGTCCTTGTGTATTTGATGTCTCCTTCAAAATATTTTTTTTCTGTTTTAAAATGTATAGATTGAGCTGAAAAGTGGAATATTAAACATATTCTTAAGAACTGGTGTTGTCTTTACCCAAGTGGATCTCTGGTTGGGACTGTCTTACTGTGATGGAAAGTGGAATGAAGTCACCGTGAGCAAGGAGGGCTCTGTGATTTCTGCCACCATGAATGAGCTGAGAGAGCAGGCGTTCGAACCCCGTGTTCAGCAGCTGAAAGTAAACTCACCTGTCTTTGTAGGAGGAATCCCACCTGAGATTCAGAGTATTTATAGAGAACTGGGGTTAGAACAAGGTAAGATGACACCAAGAAGAACATACATTTTTGAAAACTGGTGTCATGCACCAGGTGGACATTCTGCTGCTGATAGTCTAAATTCATGGATGTGTAACATGAATGTTTCCTTCCACCCCTTGTGACTCTGCTAGTTATCCCTACCCATCTAGCTTTACTTAGACCTGATCCTTCTGCGAGGCCATAAAAATTCTTCCAGTGATATCTGAAGCAATCTGACTGATGAGAGAGGACCTGGAGTGTAGGAAATGGTGAGGTGAGAGGCCCAATCAGAGGATCTCAGGTCTTCATCTGAGAATGCCATTTCACAGAAATCTGTTTTACTTGATCATCTTGTGTCACTTGCAGATCTGGAATACAAAACCAGTGGGAGACAGTAAACATAGCTTAAATCACTGTAATGAATCTGGATGCAGTCCCATGGAAAAGCAGCTGAGAGTTTCTTAGTCTTTTTTGGGAAATACTGATTCCAAAAAATGAAGCAAGTATTAACACCTGAACAAAACTGGATTTTGGCTACAACTACCATGATGTTTTCCTCACTATCAGAAGGAAGGAAGATGATCATACATTTAGCCATCATTGTGACCCTTTTATTCTGGAACAGGTCAAATTTGTAGGGAAAAGAGGGAAGCGTTAATTGCATTCTGATACTAATGGCCTCCACAAAAGGATCTACTGTAGGAAACCTAGGCAAAAAGTGTCTGCTAAACTGGCTCTGTTTGGGTGTCTTTTCTCATTGTTTGTGAAACTGTTCATCAGTCATGGGGTGTTTTTCAGCTACTGTGGACAAATGTGTATCAGTCAGTAAGTGATTAGTGGGGAATCCATTAAGTGTCTTTGAATGCATGAGCTCACACTGAATGTGCACGTTCAAGTGAGCTGTACAGGAACCTTTTAATTTCACAGCTATGGAATATTTCAAGAATATATTTTTAGGTGCTCTTCCAACTCTAGGTATCACATATAATATAATCTTCCTTCAGGTTCTGTGTGGATAATATTTATGGCCCAAAATAGCTGGCCAGTCATACCCTGTCAGTGTTGCCTTGTAGCAGATGGTGTAGCCTCGTGAGTGGATGCATTTGCAACTCCTGCAGCAAAGAGATACGTGAACAAAGAATCTAGGGCAAAATTACATATCAAGTGAATGTCTGAAGTGCATATCAAGGCACATCAATAAATATTTCTTTCCCACCAAACCTCCTCAGCATGCCACAAAATAAGATGACAGCCGTGAATTTACATTTAGTGTGTCTGGAGATAAATATTATCTTATGTGCTCCTAAATGTAGGTTCAGGTGAGCCACATTAGATATTATAGCTTAAAACATACTTTTGTTTAGGACTACAATGATGTAGTGGTAAGATGATAGAATATAGAGACCTTTCCATTTAATAAATATTTAGAAAAGGTTTTCTCAATCTGTGGCTGCTTGATAGTTAATTTTTCAATAGAGGAATGTTGTTTTGCCCACAGCAAATAAGTGGTAAATATTATTCTCCTCCTGCCTCATCTCTATGCGAGTTACAGCTTTAAGGAATTTTAGCTGGGATCTGTGAGCCTTTGCATGACCCATCACATGCCATCCTGGGAGGTTCAAAAGGAAGCTACCTGGCAGGAACGTTTGTGAAAATTTGTACTATCTTTACTTATTCTGCAGCTACTTGAGAATAGACAGTATTGCTTTGCTGATGTCAGTGAGGAATCTTCAAATAGTGATAAATGTAGGTAAAAAGATACTAAAAATGATGTATTAAATAGATTGTAGAGAATGCATCTCACTGCAAATCAAACAACTTCATTTTTTCTTGTGATTAGGATGCCTGGATGGACTGGGACTAATTCTTCTGTGACAGACTAAGAAACTGAGCCAGTCACTGTGGACTAGGAGTTGAAATTAAATTAGGATATATTCATTTTAAGGAACAGTTTGGCCAAATTCTCTGTGTTGTGGAGAGAGAAGGTGTTTTAGAGGATGATTCAAAATGGATGTCCACCTTCATTACCCCTTTTTGCATGAACTGTGTATGGACATTAGATTCTCAGTTCAGGTGGCTAAGGACAAATACTACTCTGAACTGTCATCTTTCAATGGTAAAGACAATAAAAGTACATTAGATGTAAATAAGATATAAATACTTTAGCTTTCACAAAGCTAAAGAAAAGCCCTGATCTGTGAGAGGTGGATTTTTAATTCACAGAGTTAATTCTTAAATGAATTGAAGTCTTCACTTTGGTTACTGTTTACTCAGGTTTTGTGTTAAAAACCAATCATTACTCAGATTTGAGACCCCCATTTTATATATCAATTTATTAATTTTTAGTAAATATAAAGGTTTTAACAACGGCATCCTGAATTTTTTAGTTGTGTTGTAAGTGCAAGTAACTGATTTAACGTATTTGAAAATTCGATAGGAATGTCACACATGCAGAGAAATATATGGATATATAAAATAAATATATAATTAAGCTTCCTAAATTTTTTAGCATAAACAAATAGTTTGGGGTTATGTTTCTGGAGTATGTTTATAAACAGCATATGAGTTATGTCCCTGTTAGACAAAACTGATATCCCTCCATCTGATCTCCTGAACTTAATTGTAATTTTAATCTAGATATTCTTTTCTGTTTGAGAGAGTGTGTATATTTAACAAAGTAGTAGCAAGCAGCAGAAAGCTGATTTTAAAAGTCAGAGAATGACTTTTGTGGTAATAATTGCAAAGTGACAAGTGGTGAAAGAGAAAATGGAAAGATATTTCCTTATGGGATGGAATTGCTAACAGTAAAGTGTTGATCAGTAAGGCAGGAATTTACCAGCTTAGTGTCTTGAAAGTGGAGACAGAATGTTATGTTGGAAGTCAACATATTCACATTACAGTCTTTAATGTTGGAAATATAGAATTGAAAGGAACAGAAGTGTTTCTTAATGACTGAAGCTCTTTATGTGGTACTAATCCCTTACTGTTTGCTAGGTTTCGGTGGTTGCATGAAGGATGTTAAATTTACACGAGGTGCTGTCGTTAACTTGGCATCTGTGTCCAGCAGTGCTGTCAGAGTCAATCTGGACGGATGCCTATCAACTGACAGTGCTGTTAACTGCAGGGGAAATGACTCCATCCTTGTGTACCGAGGAAAAGAGCAGAGTGTTTATGAGAGTGCTCTACAACCATTTACAGGTAGCGCATTGGTTCCTTACATAAAATGCATAATTTTCATTCCATTCTTTACTAATGTATTACTGTGTTCAGTATTTTTTTTAATCTTTTACCTCCTCTGTCCTTCTCGATGTCCTGTGAAGAATACCTCTATAGGGTGGTTGCCTTAAATGAAGGAGGATCAGTGTCTAGTGCGTGGACCCACGCTCGAACAAGAGAATCAGGTAAATAAAATTTCAAGGTTTACTCTTTCTTATTTTTCATAAGATATTTAATGTCAGGTTGAAATTGTTCAAGAGCTGCCTGAGCACAGTCCCATGCCCTGTGCTCTAGGATGACCCTGCTTGAGTGGGGAGGTTGGACCAGATGACCCACTGTGGTCCCTTCCAATCTGACTCACTCTATGATTCTGTGGAGATAGTCCAACCAAAATTGTTTTGATTAGTGAACCTTGCATAGTGTTTCTGAGAGGGTAAAACTGCTTAATGCTTTGAACAGGTACCAGATTACAGTCATCAATTGTAAAGTGTTCAGGCAAATATTTTTTTCTCATAACTCAAGGTATTTTCCAAATATTTATTAGATTATTTAATTAAGGACACTAAAGGATTGAACTGCATTAACTGAGTAAGAGCAACCATTTATTTGTGTTCATACGTGCACATCTAATGTCACATTATATGAGTGGGCTGGAGTAAATAAATTTATATTTTTCTACGTATAATTTAGTGCTACAAAATCAGGTGTAGAGGAAGGTGATACTGGGAGAGCAGGCGCAAGCTGTGGATAATAAGAGGCCATGTGTCTGCTGGGGAGAAGGTGGTCCTGTGCAAGTTTTTTTTTAAATGACCCGCACATGGGTGTGCTACTCAGTGCTGCTGAATGAGGATTCTTTTAATGAGTAGTCCATAGATTGTGTGTGAAAATGTGGCAATATTTACTAGAACAGAAGCACATGGCTTGTGGAAAAGGTTTCAGGGTAGGAAGATGATGCATTAAGATCAAATTTTTTATACATCTTATGAAGAAAATTTTAAAAACTTTTCTGGTCAGTGCTTTTGCAAACTTTTATCAAGCCAGTAAGATTTTGAAGATTTACAGTTCTGTGTATTTTACTTAACTAACTTTCCCTCTTCTTGAAATTGAAGCCCAATTGCATTCCATCAGTGCAAAGCATTCTTTTGATATGTCATCCAATGTATCACCTTAAAAAATTATGTGATACCTACATAAATATTGGACTTGCAGATACATTCTAATGCAACCTATACTTTGTGTGCCACCCAGAAGGGACAAAATATGTGCATATTTTCATGTCAACCATCTGACAACTGTAAGGTTTGCCACAAATTTATGTTTGCAAGCTGACCACAGCACTGAGCAGTCCGTGTTCCCTGGGGTTGGACAATAATTGCGCTATTTAATTATTTTTGAGTTGGTTTTGTTATATCCCTTATGAGAAGACCATCTGCTGTACAGTACCTTACCTCGCCCTGTGATACACTTCATAACTAATGAAATCAATATATTGCTGTAGTAATAGGCACTTTCTCAGAGTATCACATTCTTTACAGAAGAATCAGAACTTCCAGGTATTGTTGTGCTTTGTTGCTGGTACTCTTCTTATTAAAAAAAAAGGCTGCATTCATATTTAGTGAAATTAAACAGTAAAATTACAAAAAATAGGCTATTTGATGGTAAGAAAAGCGAGTGATCATCAGCAGGGTGAGGGAGTCCACATGCATCTACAGCAAACTCATCATCCATCATCCTGCCATAGTGTTCCTTGGGTCTTTCCTCTGTATCCCTTGTGCAGTCATCTGTGATGAAGCTGTTACTGACCAGACCTTTACTTGGCATAGTAATATCCAAGAAATAGTTAAAGGTTATAAGAAATGAAATGATTTCTTTTTATTAGCAACTCTATGTATATATGATCTTGGTTTTTCAGTTCTTTAAAACATTTAAATGTTCCCTTTTCTTTTATTTTGTTTTGTTTTTTCTTTTGTAATATGGAATGATTAGAAGCAAAGGATTTTTCAAAAAGGCCTTAAAAATCTCTACTTTGCCCCAAGAAAAGTGCATGATATTGTGTGGAAAATAAATGAAAGCGCTTTAATTTTTTGAAGGGCTTCTGTAAAATAGAATGGAGATTTTTAGAAACATTTCATGGTTGTGGCATTCTGTGGCTTAGATACCCAACTGATAAATATCAAACTCTTCCCTGTTGCAGTACTGCCTTGTTTCATTCAGTTGTATTATTATAATGCCTGTGCTTGTTAGCTACATACAATCCACCTCCTCTCTTTGTGAGTGATGCTTAAATATGTTTGATACATGAAATGTTTTTGGAAAATTGCAACAAGACAAGAAGGAATGTTATGTAGATGGAGTTTTGATGGTTTTGAAATATAGCTTAAACTGAATAGCTCAAGATGTGCAGTCATATTAAATCAATGCTGAAAAGTTACAACTCTAATAAATTGTATTTATGCTAATGGTTGAGTCTGATTTACTGCAGCCATTAAAAGTGAAGAATAGGGGCAATAGTCTCCTTAGAAGTGCCATTTTCTCTATTTTCTATTTTATCCTTCTACAGTTCCACAAAATGTGCCAACTCCCTCAAGAGCTCACAGTATAAATGGTTACAGCATTGAGGTCACCTGGGACAAACCAGCTGGGGTCATAGGTGTAATTGAGAAGTACATTTTGAAAGCATATGAAGCGGATGGTCCCACTGTACCCATCACCAGTACTGAGCTTGCTGACGCTGGTATGCTCACAGGTAAATGTTGTTAAGTACCATTTTTTAGGCATATCTAATAACACAGGATGCTTATCCCTCCTTTTGTTGATCTATAAAATACTACTTGTCTGGTTTTGTGTATACACGGCATAGATAACGTTTGGAAAGGTAATTATTTGTGTCAGCATCCCTGTAGCGATTTACTGATTTCAAAGAACAATAGAAATTAGGATACAGCACAAATACTAAAAAGCAATTCCCAAACCATTTATGATCTGGGGAAAAAATGCTTTTTTTGTTTGCTTATATTTGCTTAATATATGTGATTTTTTAAAACCCCTTTCCTATTGTTCCATCCAGTTCACCTAAATTATTCTGTGGGTCCCATATGATACTGTTTGACCTCATGTATGAAAGCACTTGATATAGCTGCCTAAACCTGATCATATAAACCTAACTGATTTCAGTGGGAGCTAGCATACATTTGTGTTAATCAGAAGCAATGTTTGATGACACTGGGATGTGAAGGTAGGTTATTATGGAATTAAGAAATTCGTGGCTTTGTGTTTATAGAGTGAGAATGTTGTAGAGAAAATTTTGGGACACTTCTTCCTGCCAGGATAGCATGGATCTGGCTTTCTGTTCTCTGTGAACAAACCACCTTTTCTGGCTGCTACAACGTTCCTTGGGAAGGAAGCACGTTACAGACAAGAATCTGGGTTATGTTATGTGATGACTCAATGGGGCAATAGTACAGACCAATAGATTCATATTTATGATCTCTAACATCAGTTCTGTAATTCATTACAATTCAAAAAGTGGTAATGACGCAGTGCTCTAAGTTAGTGCTTTGGTTTGGCTCAGGTTTGGCAGTGCAACAGTCTTGGAAAGTGTTTTAATCCTCAGGCAGTGTGTTATTTCCTGAAGTCAGGTAAGAGTTTTTACATAAGTGTATATGGTTTGTCTTGTTACTCTGCCATAACCTATGTATGCATTTTCAAGGGAAAATTTGCACATTTTTTATTTTCTTCGGTTTGAAATATCTTAACTATTTGTGAGTAGTGACCTTACCAGAACTGCATGGGCTTTCTATCCCTACTGTGTTTTCTTTAATGACCTTGTTGATTTCAACATTCTTTATCTATGCTACAAGACATTATAGATTATACTGGTAGAAATTAAAGACTGAGACATATGGATTAGGTAACTTGCTCATAGCTGATGGCCAGAACCAAAATGTTGTTTAATTAGTTTGGCATTATGCCATCATTGTCTGTCAGGGTTATGAAAATGTCTGCACAAGGCTGGACAGATAAGAGGTTATCTGCCTGCAGCTTACAGGAGGTAGTAGAAGCAACATACCTTCACATTAAATGAAGACAGTAAATGGATCCTGGTTCTTTAGCCTACTACAGCAGATAGAATCATAGAATCATCAAGGTTGAAAAAGACCTGTAATATCATCAAGGCCCATCATGACCCCAACACCACCACAGTAACCACTAAACCACATCACCTGTCACCAGATCCAGACATCTCTTGAACATCTCTGGGGATGGTGATTCCACTACCTCCTTGGGCAGCCCATTCCAATGCCTGTCCACCCAAACAATGAAACTTGTTTCTAATATCTAATCTGAATCTCCCTTTTCTCAGTTTGAGGCCATTTCCTCTTCTCTCACTGTAAGCACAGAAGAAGAGACCATTCCCCCACCTCACTACAGCCGCCTGTCAGGAATTTGTACAGAGATGTCAAATAATGCAAAATAAAATTATGGAATTGTCGACTACCATGTTGAAAGGGAGCTCAAGGATCATCTGATCCAATCTTTCTTGGCAAAAGCACAGTCTAGACAAGATGCCCAGAAGTCTTTCCAGCTGAATCTTCAAGTGTCCAGAGCTGGGGAATCCACCACTTCCTGGGAATGTTATTCCAGTGGCTGATTGTGCTCATAGTGAAATTTTTTCTCTTGTGTCCAGTTGGATTCTCCCCAGGAGTTACTTGTGCCCATTACCCCATGTCTTTCCCATATGACTTCTTGTAAAAAGGGGGACTCCATCTTCCTTGTAGCCACCCTTTTAATACTGGAACAAGGTGATAAGATCTCTACTGATCCTTCTTTTCTAAAGGCTGGACAAACCCAATTTTCTCAGTCTTTCCTTATTTGACAGGCTACCCAATCCTTTGATCTTCTTTGTCTCCCTTCTCTGGACTCTCTCCAGCCTGTTCACATCTTTTTCACACAGTGGGGATCAAAACTGAACACGGTGTTCCGGGTGTGACCTGACAAGCACTGAGTAGAGGGGAATAATAACTTCTTTATCTCTGCTGGAGATGTCCTTGTAGATGCAATCCAGCATCCTGTTGGCTTTGTTTGCCACAGCACCAAACACCACAGCATATAAGCACTGACTGCTCATATGACCTAAAGAAGATAAGAATGTCTGTATTCAAATATTGATCTATGTGTCACAATATGACCCTTTGATGAGCTCAGTTGGTTGGGGCATGGTGCTAATAACACCAGTGCTGTGGGATCAATCTCTGTTCAGGCCATTCACCTAAGAGTTGGACTCCATGAGTCTTGGGGGTCTCTTCCAACTCAGAATATTCTGTGATTCTCTAGATGCTCAGGAAGAAAGTGTAAGAAATGTGCTGAGCATAGAATGAGTCTTTCTGTAAGTACAAATTCAGCTGATTGGTTGTGGAGTTCTTCAGCTGAAAACTGCATCTGGACCATCCTGTTTAATGGTCTGTGTTAGAATTGTCTTTATTTTTCAATACATTTATTCCTTCTGTTTCTGTAACTGCTGTGAGAATAATTGTTCCAGTTCAGTTTTGTGTGTGTAAGATGTGCTTCCTCTTGTTATTTATAACTCCTGCCCAATAGTTTAGTTATGTATTTTCCAGTTTTGACATTGTATGAAGTATATAATTCATGTCCTCATGGTGAGGTCAGAGCTGAGACCGATGTAAATTAAATCACCAATCCAAAGTCATTTTACTTCAGTCTGTTGATTTCAGTGAAGACTACACAGGTGAGCAAGTCAGTGGATATTGAGAACTAGTTACCCACAAATATGAGACTTGCAGGAGACGCTGCATCTTTCCCTGATGAATTATCTTTCCTGGTTCATCAAAAGTTAACATAAACATAGAGCCCCACAGAAGGTGCTGTCTTTGCTTACTTTTTAGTTTGCTCTGAATGAAAATTTTTGCTTGTTCTCTCCCTAGTTTCAGGGACATTTCTTTAGAAGTTCTTTTGTTGCATTCCATGAGAAATTGCTGCAGTATTTTCTGCAGTAAACAGCCAGGCTTACTAATGCAACAGCAGAAAGGCGCCACAGCTCTCTGTGGGATCATTGATGAAGAATCTATGGTATTTTTTCATGCCCTCCTTGAAATTTTCATTCCCTGTCAAGCCTAACCACTGCTTATCTGCTGCTTGAAATGTATCTGAGGGCACTGACGACCCTCTTTCTTATTTTTTTCCTTGCAGCTTTTTAGGCCCATCTGTTGTGTTTTGGTTTATACTTACACTGTAAATTCTTTTGAACAATTACAGTAGGGTCCTGAGTCATAACTGGAGCACAGTAACAAAAAGTTAAGAGCATTACCCATTTCTCAGAAGGCTGTGCTGTGTGTGTCACATTCAGAAGAACCTCTTGTACCCTTGTCAAGAAGAAGAAAAGCTGAGCTAAATATTAAAAGTAAAATAGGTCTTTAAATGACCATAATCCCACAGTCTCAGAGGCCTATTTCTGACTCCTCAGAATGCAAAATCCTTCAAAATCTGACCCTTGTAATCTTCCAAAATGTCAAACTGTTTTTTCATTTTCATCCAAGAAAGGAATATTCATCAGATTTAAATCCTTTAAATGAGGTTCTGACTGTTGAACCAGGAGTTTATTGGATAAGGTGATATATTTCAACATAGTGTTCAGTATCTGTATTCTAGGATGAGAGTATAGAGTGTAAGTTCTTGAAAAGCACCATGCTTGCCCATCTTACCTTCAGAGACGCATGTAATAACATTGATGCAAAGTAATAAAGGAGGTACAGAGTCACCACATGTAAGAGTTTTTTTCCTAAAGGCTGGATTGCTTTTTTTTGCATTCCAGTGCATCCCACATGCTGACACCAAAATTTGGAATATAAGTTAGAATCAGTATTTAAACAAATGAAAGAAACTTTAGAACACACTGTTTCCATGTGGTCTGTGATCACCTTTTGCTTCTACTTTCCTTTGGAATCCATAATATCACAGGGTCATGTGGGTTAGAAGGATTATCTAGACCATTGCCCAGCTCAAGCAAGGTTGACTGGAGCAGGTTTTCCAGAACCACATCCAGCTGAGTTTTAAATATCTCTGTAGATGATAGGAGAAGTCTGTTCCAGGTTTGGTCACCCTCACAGTAAAAAGTGATTTCCTGTGTCCAGTTGGAATTTAATTTTCTTCTCAGGGAAGTGGTCACAACACCAAACCTGCCAGAGCTGAAGAAGCGTTTGAACTCTCAGACACGTAGTGTTATTCTTGGGGTTCTCCTGTGCAGAGGCAGGAACTGGACTCAGTGATCACAGAATCATTTAGGCTGGAAAAGACCTCTAAGATCATTGTGGCGACCTATGATCCTTGTGGGTCCCTTCCAACTCAGGATATTCTCTGATACTGTGATTCGTATACTTCAGTTTGTGTCCATTGACTCCTGTCCTGTTGCTGGGCACTACTTAGAATAGTCTGGCTGCTGCTTTGTTCCCTTCTATAAGGTATTTATACATTTGCATAGATCACTGTGAGCCTTGTCTTTCTTGAGATGATCAGTCCCAGGTCTCTCACTCCCTCTTAGAAGAGATGTGCTCCAGTCTTTTTACCATCTTAGTGGCCCTTTTTGTATCATCCTGAATTGCTGAGGGTGCAAACTTACCCCATCATCCAGGTAATTGATAAAGGTGTTGAACAGTATGCCAGAACCCTGGGATACACCCCAGCTGTCTTGCCTCTATGTTTTGTGCCACTGATCACAATCCTCCAACGCTTCTCTTGTCAAGCACGTGCAAAATCCCCATTTTATAAATCAGATTTCTCACACTGTAGAATTCAGGGGATTGACCAGCCTCTAAACTGTGGGCTCTAATGATACCTAGAAATAATAATTAAATAAAATGAGCTGCAAAAAATTCACACACAATTGGTATTTATTCCTCTTAAAGATTTGTCTTTCAAGTTTGTATGATTTTGCAGTTCATCCCACCTCTGTCATTGCTGCAATAGCCAAGGGCTGATGTTGTGGCTGCACACGTGGTAATGAGAAAATTGTGGCTGGCAGCTGCCATTCCCTCCTTCTGTGACACGTGTTTGTAATTACTTTTCACGTTTTAGTCTTTTATATCAGCAGATGAATATCTCAGGAAAAGTTAATTTAATGATTTAATATGGTTAATCAAAGTCTCTGGGCTGTGCTGTGGTTTTGAAAGCTCTGAAGCTGGAGAGTGTCTCAGAAGAGGAGACAGGGCCACCTGCCAGTGACAGCTCAGCCAGGGCTGGACAGTGGGGCCATAGCGCTGGGGGAAGCTCGCTGCCAGCCTGGCAAATGCCCATGCCCTGGCAAATGCTGTCAGCTGAGATTGTCCCTCTCAGGGAGAGCTCTGTCAGTCCCCTCCCTAAGCAGCCTGTGGCTTTGGGACTGGCCTCTGCACCCTGACTGCTCCCTCTGATGGGATTCGGGGGTATCTGTCTGAGATAGATATTAGAAAATGTTGTTTCTCTCAGGCTTATTTCATCTGTGTGGGATGAAATGAGCAGTTTACCACCAATGGAGAGTTTGCTGTGTGAAGCTGTTGGTGAATTGCTTGGGCAATACTGTCTTGCACGTGAAATGACCTGAAAGCTCTTGGTTTGCACAAATATTTTACGCTGAAAGCATTCTTATACTACAGTTAATGAGATTTTTAAAATTTATAGAAAGGGATTATTGTAAACCAACTAAGATAAATGTATGTAGGGCCAGAGCATTAGAAGGACTCCCAAATCCCTGCTCCAAGCTGAGACAAATTTTTAAAGTAGTAAAACTTCATATGTAGATCAGAATGTGTGGCTGGAGCAGCTGCTGCAAGAAGGGGTAGCTGATAGATGTGTCTGTGCCCATTAGGTTTCTGTGAATTGTCAAGTGGTGCTTGAGCTCCTAGTGACTCTGAGTGGCAGAATGGAGGTTCCCTTCTCCTTCCATTTAGCTGGCTTTAGTAGACTAGTGTCATATTTTTCAATATATGAATTTTAAAACAAACTATATTAATATTCTACAGTGTTAAGATTCAAACTTGATTGACTTTAGACCTAAATGAATCTTTTTTACAGTCCAATGCTGTTATATAAATTTATTCTTACAAAATGTAAATTGTGTGATCAAATAAATCTGAGCACTTTACCAAATTACATCAACTCTTAGATACATACCCATATTTTTAGTAATAAAAAGAAGTTATTTTCTTAATGTTTTTCAGGCTAGAAAGAATTGTTCTGTTTTTATAGACAGATTAAAAAATCTGCAAAAAAAGTAAACAGTATTTCTTTGTTTCTCTACACACTTTTAAAGAGAGTCATACTGGAGAAAATAAGCAATGATTAAGTTATTTGGAATGATCAAGGGTTAAACAGGGATAGATATTACAAAGCCAGTACTCTCTGTGGTTAATTAACTCTTGGTGCAAAATTGCACTGTTCAGTTAAGGTTTTCTGCAAACTGAAGCAGCTGGAGAGTTCCTTGTGCTATGGGGAATGTAACAGGCTTCCTTGAACCACTGCAAACTGAGTTGCATCTTCAAAGACAGTGGAACTTGTACATGGTTTGTTATGAAGTATTTCTGTTGGGAAAAAAGGGATCTTTCAAGCTCCCTAAATGCAATAATTAAAGTGAAACTTCTGTTTGTTCTTATAAGCCAAAGAGTTGGAATAGGTGCCCTCCTGTTCTTCATTTTATGACTCATACTATCCTTAGTTAGAAGATGCTTTAAAAATGCAGATGTATGTGACAGATTGATGTGCACAGGCTTTGGGTTCAGAATTGCATATGTGGAAGACACATGTACTGAAACAGTTTTTGCTACAATCTGTCAAAAACAAAGTCAGTTGAGGACTTCCTTTTCTGATTAGTGGACTGTGATTAAGTGTACTGTGGCAATGATGCATCTCGACACACAAGTGACTTTGTTGCACAGATGCTGTTTGACCTCGGGCATTCAAGTTAGCTAAATAATCTGGGTTTGGAGAGGAGAGATTTGGTAATTTTTGTTTTTAAAGCTTTTCTAGAATTAAGGTAAATCTAAAGGTCAAGTGTTGTTCCAGTTGCAGTAGGTGTATTTCAAAACAGGTAATAGGTCCTCATGAAATAGAATGTTAGGGAGGAAAGAATGAAAAAAATATGGCAAAGAAAAGTCCCTTTGGCAAAGTAACACACTCAGGTTTTATGAACAGAATATTAGCCCTCATACTGTAGTAGTAAACCTTTTTTTTTTTATGAGAAGTACTAGTTTTCCACTCAAAATGTGCCACAGTTCTGTGGAATGTGGCTGTATTATTTAAATGTATGAGGACTCCCTTTGAGAGGTAGTGAACAAAAGAAATATTTGCCTTATGGAGAAGTGTAGGGAAAAAAGCTGCATATGTAATATTCTCATATACTATATGCATTAGAATATTGAATGGAGTGGACCTAAATACACAACTACCTTTGACTAGCCTGACACACCCATTTTACCATAAATTCATTGTTGACCCCTTTGCTATTCCCCATATTCATGTTGTTATCCCTTCACTGCTAGAATGAACCTAGCATTTTCTCTCTTGCACAACTCTAAACCTTGACTTTTGATATTGCAAATAATTAAAGACCATTTAAATAAAAGTATAGACAATTAAATACTAGTTTTGCATATAAAGTGGGCTTAATGTTCTAGGTGTGATTCCAGATCACTCTTTTAGACTGTTAACTTTACATTCATATTTAACAAATGACATTATTCAGTTTCATGGGGTCACTGTGTCAAAATGTCTGTGTTAGAACTTTAATTTATTTCCAAAGGTTCTTTGGGCAGATAGGAGTGGTGTGTTAAAATGATTTAGCATCTCCAGTTCCCCATGTGGATTTTAAGGCTTCGAATGTAGTCTATGATGTAAATTTTGAGTTTCGGTGGATTCAGCTGCTCTGTAGTGGCAGACTGAATGCATGGAACCCATATCCCAAATGTGTGAGACTGAGCCTCTTCTTAAATATTGATGATGTCCCTAATCCTATCTCCTGATCAAAGTGACAATTTATCCACCTCTCTCCTGTTAGCATTAATAGAATGCATGCAGGTGTGGCCAAATTTTGCTTTGTTAGCACCCCATCTTGGAAAGCCTGATGGACTCTTACCAGATCAGCAATTATTGTGTATAGACAAGAGATGTCAGTCTGAGAGTGTGATAATTGAGGAGTTAGGGAAAGTTTTTTTAAAGCTGTCAGCTAACTTCATTGGATCATAGGCTATTTTTACTTCAAAATTTATTTTGCTGTTCTTTAAATTAATTCACGTGTAGTGATGATCTTTTCTGTGGGACTGCTGACTTTGTATTTCAGTGTAGTCAGGTGCTGAGTGTAAATTTCACTGACTGAAAGTGCAGGGGAAATGAGTGGGTAATGAGAGCAGAGCAGCCAGTTCTTTAATTGAATTAAAAGCTGGGTGACACCAATGCAGACACCTGTCCAATTACAGACAGGCCAAGGTGTTTACCATTGCTGTACAAGCGATTTGAAGATGACAGAAATCTTTCCGCCCACAGATTAACATAATGAAGGAGAACAGATTACAGTGGATGCTGGCCAAACAGATAGGATGGCAGCTGAGAAAAAGTAGTTTGCTGAAGTATGTAAATAAAATCTGTGCACTTTCTATTGCCTACCTATGCACATCTGTTTCTTTGTTGAAAAAAAATAGTGCAAGAGTACATGTGAAGGAAAAACATTAATTAGGAAACGAAAAAAATTTTTTAAGTTGCTGCCTTTGCTGAATGAATTGTTTAAACAAAAACCAAACAAAAGGTTGTATTTGTTTGCCTTTTTTTCATGCAAATTCTCTCAGCCTTTCACAAACCTACCTATGCAATGGGAAGTCTGTTGTGCTACAGGTGCTTCATATTAAACCTCCCTACTTTGTCAAAAGTAAACGAAATGTTCCAGTCCAAACCTTGTACACATCCTGGCATCTTTTTGATATTCTGCAGCTCTCAGTGCTTGAAGCCGTTGGTAACCCTACAGGATGTCTTCCATGAGGAAATGCAAGGAGCATTAATTACCTGCTTCATAAGAAACAAATGCTACAAGTGCTAAATGTACAAATCAAACTAAGTTGCTTCCTAAAGCGCTGCAGAGTGAATAGAGAGATGGTGTGTATGTGATGCCATGCTCCTCTTGGCCAGGAACTTGCAAATGTCACAGTTAGAGGATTTGGTTCCTACTTGTATTTACTTGTGATTGGGTTCCTACTTGTATTTATTTGTGGAGGTAATCCCAAAGCACATTTTATAGTTTCCTGGGTTTAACCCTCTATGATCTGGAAATAAGTGGAAATACTATCTTGTGTAAAAAAGATGGTGTTTGACTAATAGAATTTCTATGATGCCAAATTTCGTGTATCTTCCAATACTTTACAGGCATAAAAATGCCGAAAGGGGGCCAATACAAGAAAGCTGAAAAGGAAATTCTTGCAAGGGAATGTAGTGAAACGACAAGGGGTAGTGTCTTTAATCTGAAAGAGTTTAGATTTAGATTAGATATTGGGAAGAAATTTGTTACTGTGGGCATGGTGAGGCAGTGGCACAGGTTGCCCAGAGAAGTTGTGGATGTTCCATCCCTGGAAGTGTTCAAGGTCAGGCTGAATGGGACTCTGAGCAACCTGGTCTAGTGGGAAGTGTCCCTGCCCATGGCAGGGGGCTGGAACCAGATGATCTTTATGGTCCCTTTCAACTCAGACCATTCTATGAAAACATTATTTCCTATTTTCTATCTTTTTAATGGCTCTTAAAAATGTCCTCTGTCCATCACAGGAAGATTACAGGAACATTTCTGTGGTGGTGACCAACACAGCATTTTTCTCTCCTGTCACACTTAGATTGGATGTCAGTACAGCTCTCCACTGTTCACTGGGGATTTGCAAAATCAAAACTATAATCAGTGCAAGCCGATGCTGGTCAACTGGTTTTGTTTTAACAATACTCTGATGTAAAAGTGATTACTTGTGAATATCTCTCCATTTGTAGGAGTAGAAGTGCACCCCAGAGAATTCAGATAGAAAGATCATTGCTATTCCAGCCTTTGAAATTTTTGATTGATTGCGAGAAAAAGCATAAATGTTACTAATTCAGTGAAAGCTAATCTCGTATTTTCCATGTGAACACACCTTTTACTAAACACAATATAAACTGGTACAGACTGATGGTTCTACTCAGAAAATAATAATTTGTGCTGTAGCTGTTAACTTCCAACATAAAATTCTCCATGGCCTTTTTGTGATTATAAAGGCCTTATGAGGGGAAAAAATATGTGTTAAATGAAACGCAGTTATGTTGCATTCTGTTAGTGTAGTAACCCAGTGAAGAGCAAAAATAAGGACTAATTTTGTTTACCTGTTTGTGTACATGTAATGCTGAGGGGATTTTCAGACTTCTCCTACTGTAGAACAATTGGCCAGAAATTGCAGTTCTTTGACGTGCTGTTGTTTTTTAAACTGATTTGCATAATCCCAGTGTTGAGCAGTTTTGAAATAATACAGTTTACTATAAATTTTATTTTTTTAATGAAACACCACATTGATTTTACTAGAGCTGTGACAGTCGAGGTGAGAACATGGTTTGAAATAAAATTTGGCATGAATTGGCCTTCTTTTAATTACGTCTGTATTTAGATTTTATATTGCTTTGTTGTTGGACTTACTTTGAAGTGGGAACTGCTGATGTTTCTTAAAAAGACTAAACTAAATTTTTTCCTTTGTAATTCTTCTGCATATGATTGTGCAAAATGTTGCAAAACTTTCTGAAGTGGTAAGCAGTGGTTATTATTTGTTATAACATGGAGCTGATTGATATATGAGAATTTAGTAACTTCTCTTCACTAGCATAAGCAGGACCTGAAATAGAATAAGGCCCCAGATCTTTTATTTTTGTCAACCCGTGGGTGCTGTGGCACCTGAATTATGTTACTGTTGTTAGCATAGCAAATGTATGGTCTGTATGCTGCTACTGAATGGAAGACAAGTGGGATGTTTCATAAAAAATATATTTCAATTTATGGATCAATAGGGACATGGTTGGAGAGGACTCATTAAAAAAAACTTGTTCTGGGAGACAATGAAAATTCCTTGGAAAAATAAGATTAATAACTGCAAAAATTTTGAGACATGGATTAAGGAAAAAACTCCTTCATTGTCACATTAAAATATACACCTCTGTTTTGAAGTAGTGTCTGTAGTGAGCATGACTAAAGAAACAGGTGCATATTTAGTACTGAAAATAGAATAAAATATAATTTGCTCTTAAGTTATTTTGCAAAATTTAAGTCATGGATAGTAGCAATGAAACCTTAAATGATTTTTCTTTTCCACCTGTAACAGTGGGAGCCCATAATACAAAAGTTTATTTTCCCTCTGCATGTGTCTGCATGCAGTCAGTCTGTACTCTGTACATGCATAACGCCTTGTTTGCTTGTATTGCAGGTGTATTGAGGGGCTTGCATCCCTTCACAAACTATGCTGTAACCCTAACTGCTTGCACTTTGGCTGGCTGTACTGAGAGCTTGCATGCATTGAACATCTCCACTCCACAAGAAGGTAAAGTAATTTCAAAGGTCTTGACTTCCACATTTCAGTCATGAATAATAAAACAGGAGAAGAGCTAAACGCTGCAAAGCCATTTGCTGGAAAACCCCAACCTAATTTGATGACAAAGTGCATTGCCAGACCATAATTGCTCCATTTTTTGGGGGGTGCGAAAATGAATCAAACTCCATACCCTTTAATGACATGCATCTTTAATAGCTGTAATGCAGATTAATGGGCTTTTTAATTGCTGTTACATTGTTCATGCAAGAGCCTTGTCATTAATATGAAGCATCTGAAAGATTAATGAAAGCTTCCTCATTTTACTATGGCTCAGAAGTAAATCTAGAGACAGTCTGACTAAAAAGAATTGATTGTATGGCACAGTATGAAATTGAGAATCAAATGGTTGATTTCCATGGTTTCTTTTAAGCACTAAACACCAGCAATAGGCAACAATTATTTCAGTGTGATGAAACTGCCAAATGCCAATTGAGTTATTTATTAATTGCTGTTCAGATTTTCCCTTTTTTTTCCTAAACACTTTTACATGTTGTTGTGCTCAAAGGTTGTGAGTGTAAATTAAGGCATCCTATGCCTACATTAAGAGCTAGGGCATAAAGAAAGAAAAAATGCTTTCAGTTCTGACTTAAGAGTCTAAGCTGATATGTATTGCACATCAATTACTAGAACAAATGCCCCAAAAATATCAGTGACATATCTAACTTTCTTCTCAATTAAACATAAAGTTCACATCTCCTGGTTCTGTCATCCTAAAGCCATATTAATCCAGTTAAAATAATCAGTTACTCCAAATCTACACTAGTAGAATAATGAAGACTTTGACATGTATTTATTGGACAGTAGTTAATCTTCCATGATGCAAAGTAGTTTTCAAAATTCCCTCCCTCTCACAGTTCTTTGTTTTATCTTCTCATGTAAACTAGGTTGTAATACAGTACCAATAAAGAAAGTAAAATTTTGGCATGAAGTCATGTGAATTATAGCCATAATAATGAAAAGGATGCTGAAGTGTTTAACTGCTGCCAAGGCAGGTTGTTATGTGAGATGTTGTTGTGATGAGGGCAGTGCTGAAGACTGCAGTCTAACATTGCTAGAACAGAGTTTTGGTGTGACCATGTCAGTAACTGCCAGCAGCACCAATCAAACCAAAATCCATTTATTGCCTCTCGGATGCTCAAGATAAACTGAGATTGTCTGGTGGCATTGTCCATGAAAGGGTGCAGCCTCTGACACCCAAATACTTAATGGACCCTGTGATATAAACATGAAGTACATTATTTCATTATTTGTGTATTTCTTTCTGCTGTGACATAGCAATTAAAAATAAATCGTTTATATCCTTTTTCTCAGCTTAGTGAATAAAGCAAAAAATCCTTACCTGTCATAATGGAATGGTTTAGGCAAAAGTAGTTTTTTTTTTTTTTTCTCCAGAGATTGAATAAAGCCATGGGGAACATGTGTTTTATCCCTCAGAAGAATTGAACAAAAAGTCAATGTGTGGAATTTCTATTTTTGGACTCTCTTGTTGCATGCTCTTAGTAACAATAAATTGGTGATACAAAAGACAGACACCATATCACACCCTCCAGCTATCCCTGTTTCCCTATTGAAACATTCATTACTTTATATTGTTTTCACATTGCCAGGCACTGCTAGTTATTGTTTTAAATTGCTAGCACAGAGCTTGTAAATTACAAGATATTTCTCCCAGAAAAGGCCTCAGCTCTGCTCCGCTTGCGATATTCACTGGGATTCCTTGGGCTTCTACTGTATAACTCATTGGAACACTGAAAGAACTTGACTCTTAAATTATTATCCATTGCCAATTCCAGTATATTATATACATAAAATCTACATTAAACAAACATTACTAAGTGTATTGAAATACAAAAAGTTTGAAACAAGGTGTGGTTCCTAAGAACACATCATCTGCATTGGTGGTTAGAATGATTCCTAACACTTCATAGTTAGGAATAAAAACCCTGAAAGACGAGAAAATAATTTGTATTAAAAAAAAGGACTGCACTAAATCCTGTACCTCTCACCTTGATCAGTGTTACCAAGTTGGAAAGATAAATTTATAGAAGCATAATTATTCTCCTTAAAGCAAAGAGTATATTGCTGTCTTCCAGAGAGGTTTCTGTTTGGCTAGAAATATTCACATAATATAGGAGACTTCTCAAAATTCTGATGTGTTGCAGATATAAAATCTTTGAAATTTCAGCTTTACCAAAAATCATTCTGGTAATAGCTTCTTATTGAAATTCTTTATTATTTGTGGAAAGACAATATAGTATAACTTTATGCATTTTTTTCACCAGCCCCTGAAGATGTGCAACCACCCACAGCAATATCTTTTCCCACCTTCCTGCTGATGAGTTGGAGTCCACCCAGAGCACCAAATGGTATTATTACAGAATATACTTTATATATGAATGGGACACCAATTTACTCTGGAAATGGAACTAAGTATGTTGTAAAAGGTGAGTTCTTTGCTAGGTAGCATGTCAGATGGGTATCTCATGGTTGCAATGAACAATTATATGATTCATACCTTATTTCAGAGGAAAGAAAAATAAATCTGAAATTGACTGTTTAATATTTTAAAGCATCTTACTCTTTGCTGGGACTTAGAGAAATTAACATTGCCATGGTGTAGCTAGATGTTGTGCCTCTTTTACAGGATCTGAGTCATGTTTTTAATGGTTTTATAACATTTTTAACTCATACCATCCAGCTCTCAAAACAAGTAAACTGCCAACTGTTGGAGAAATTATACACAGGTTTAATAGTTTTTCTTACTGCCTTCCCTAAAGATTCTTAATTAGAGAGATACTTCATTACTTACCTGAAGAGCCCCTAATTCCTAATTCATTTATTAAAATATAAACAAATTATCTGTTTTCTTTTGATAATAGTTGTGCCATGTGCCAATAGCCAAATTTTATCAATTATCTTAAACTGTTACACTGAAGTTAAGTTGGCAATACAGTGAAGCACGGTAATCTGACTTTCTATTTTAATGTAATTGGTGTAATTTAATGAATTTTCCAAATTACTTGTTCAGACATTATGCAAATAGCAACAACAAAAATAATATTGAAAACCAAACCGAAACAAGAAAAACTTCAACAACAACAATAACAAAAGGAACCAAACAAAAAAAAATCAACAAAAAAAAACCCAAAAAGAAAACACAGAGCTAGAAATGCCATGCCACAGCATGAGCTCTATTGTGGACCCATCAAAATTTGTATATCTTGGTAGGTACAAGAGAAAATAAAGCATTTCATATTGGACAACGTGAGGGGAAAAGGGTACCATGGCTGTACTTTCTTTTTAATGTAAGGTCTTAAAATTCAAAACCATTTCTGCATCTTGAGTCAGTATAAAACATATTTAAAAATTCATATAGTTCAAATTTCTTTGCCTTGCACAGGCCATAAGGTACTGGTGTGGTGGGTCAGTTTTGACACTGAAAAATGAATCCAGTTAGGGAACCTCTTGAAGGCTGTTGATGATCACTATAATAAATAGTGCACACTTTAAGTCAAACTTTTTCATTCTGTATTCAAAGGTAATGGATTTTTCGTAACCATAGTAACCTTAGTGTATTTCTGGATAAATACATGAGGTATATACATTCTGGTTTTATTTTTGAATATAAACTACCACATTATGTATTACTAATAATATGAAAAATAGGATATAGGTTAGCATAATGACAGCTCAAACTAGTGTGCATTTTTCTTCTGCAAAAAATAAATATTTATCAAAAGTGTAGGTTCAATTAATTTCTCCCCCATCTCCCCAGTTTTCTGGTATTCTTGCAGTGCCATTTATCTTTTTTTTGCAAAATTTCCATTAATCTCTCATTGCCATATCATAGCACTGTTCTTAAAATTTTTGAAGTGCAAATACTTGTGCTTCCAATCTTACTAAAATTATTACTGAAATTTCATCATAGGTTCATAATTTAACCAAAATGTTCATTTGCAACTGATTATAAATGGGCAAGTGATGTAAAACATTTGAGGAAAGGTTCACCATGATGTTGGTTGGTTGGTTTAGATTCATGTCTGCTTGCAGTCTGAATTATAGCCAAAATGAATGCTTATTGATAGAAATTATGGTCAAGTAACTTTTTTAATGCTTCTTTAAAAATATAGAAAGCATAAGACTTCTAACCTTAAATCTTGAGTGATATGTTAGAATACATTCAGCTGAAGTAGTCAGATGAGAGAGCTCATTTGGTTCATAAGTTTTCTAAACAAACTCTTGTTGCTTTTATGTAGAAATTATTTATTTATCTTTTCCTAGAAATTTTTATTGATCCTGTTGAGCATTTAATGACCTTGGTTTCAGTTAACCTAAGACACAGATCTAAAGAAAGCAGAAGGTCCTAACTTATTCAAATGAGAAGGCTGGATCAGATTGTGTTACTGTAAGCTGTACACCACAAGACCCATTCTTTTCTACGTGGTGTGGAGATCAGTCTGTTTACTTTGGGTCCATTTTTTGTAGCTGCCAATTTCTCCCTCTGCCTGAGGGAGAAGTGGCAATGTGAGCCAGCAGGCTGGGATTTGGGTCAGTAGAAATCCCAGTCCTTGTGAATCGAGTTTATTCAAGATCATGCTTAGATCTGCGTATATCTTTAATTTGACCTGATTTTGCTTCCTTTCAGAGCCCAAGATTTTCCAATTTTATAGGCTAGATTTAAAAGAGGTATAACGTGATCTTCTTTTTTATTTCCCCAAGGGCTACAGTTTTATAGTGAAAAGTTGGACCTTTTGGTTTTGGAGTATTATGTTATATAGGTCTTGGGTTTTCCCATATAACTATCCTTTTGTTTTCAGCATTTATGCCAGTGATTTTGGTGTCTTATTAGCCACAACGTAATACACTATTGACCCTAGACAGAGAGACAAAGCTCATTATCTCTGACATCTAAAAATTATTGACTCACCAAAATAATTTTCCTCATTTAGGAACTATGACTTACTTCCTGGCCAGTAGTCTATGCCAGAAAGTCATAGATTCTTTCTGTGTTTTTGAAGTGCTGTATCTATGGAAATGTGATGGTTTTCTAAACCTTTCTTTTTAAGAAGACATAAATTCTGTTTAAAAATTAGTACTTCACTGACTTTCATTTTAGACCATGGAAATTGCAATCAGTTTAAGCTAATCAATCCATAACTTGAGGAGGGATATGTTTTCTCAACACCATAATAGCAAATATATTGTTAAATTAATTTCTGATCTTGGCAGTTATTGAGGGCTTGAAATACTCATTGATTTTCATGGAAATTCAAGTATTTGTTTCCTCTAGGGGCTGAGCTGTAATTAAAAAGGAAACCCTTTAAAAGCACATATGGCAAATGTACACTTTACCACATTGAAAAAGGAGACCCATTAGGAATCCATCATCCATTAGTGCCTTTAAATATTTCCCCCATATTGACAAATTTGGTTTTGTGTTGTGAGTAATAAAACACTGAAATGAACCAGCCCCTCTACCACAACACCTGTATTAACTGTCTGCCTGTGATTTTTCTGCCTCCCACCTTTATGCATGTGCTTTATGTGGTGTATGTTCTACTTGCTCATGCAGTCTGGGTTGTATTTCACATCCTATATTCCAGTGAAAGCCTAATCTCTCCAAGGGATGAGCCCAGAGGAAATAGTCCCAGATTGTGGGTTGAACTTCAGCTGTGTGAATCCATGCCCCTGTATTTATGCTTTCAGTTGCTCTGTGTGTGAATGCAGAAGCTCCTGTAGCCAAGACCGTCATCTGCAGCTCAGAAGAGTAGTTGCAATAGGATTCTGCTCCCCAGACCATCAGACCTAACTGTTTTGTAGATGACTAGCAGCTGTGAGGAGCTGGAGAGGCTTCCACAGTTATCTTCAGAGCTCTTAATGTATTGATCTTAAAAAGGCTTCTGATTTTAGGAAAATCTGAGCTGGTTTTCCCTGGCAACAGGAAAATATTCTTTTCATTCAAACACTCATCGCCAAAACCAAAGTTTCTACTTTGAAGCATGAAGAATTCTTAATATAGTTATTTTAAAGATATTTTAAAATTTATGCAAGGTATCGCTTCCTGTCTTCTCTTTTGTTTAGTCTCAGAATTTTTCTACCTGTCTTCGATTAAAAGGGCTACAGGGTGGGTTTTATCCTGAAAAGTAGTAGACTATTGTCTACCAGCCTGAGCTGGTGGTGCCAATACCACCAACAGAAGAGTGATCTAATAAATGTAGAATGTTATAGCATAAGCAGAGATGATCAAATGTGACCCAAGTGCTCAGGGTTTTGGGGTTTTTTTGGGTTTTTTCTCAGGGGGTTTATTTTTTGTTTGTGTGTTTGTTTGGTTTTTTTTTTTTTTTTGTGGATGAGGAACCTAACTGATGTGAAGAAACTTTAGAAAAAGGTTAGAGCAAAATGTTCCTGTGTTCTTAAAAGCTGAACATTTGATGGACTGAGAAATGGTGCTCATTGTCTAACATGTTTACAAAGGGAAATGACTTTGTGGGTACATTAGAAAACAAACAAGACAAACAGTATGGATCTATCTTTGCTCTGAGCTTGGCATTGAGGGTGTATATCTGCATTTTCTGCAGCACTAGGTACTTGACAATGTTAACAAATTATGTTCATATAATTTTCCTAGCAGAATCTAATGGTTCTCATCATGAATCTTTAAAAGGAAGATTTTCTTATTAAGACTCAGCTGTATGAAACCTATTTTTCTCTGCCAAACTGGAAGAAGTGTTTCCAGTTTTTCAGGAAAGAAATCATGTCACCTATGTTACAAGGGCAGACCCTTAACTGAGTTAAATGGGTACAGAGTTATCCTAAATTGCATGTCCCAGAGTTTATAAAAAAATGTGACAGAGTACTTTGTAACAGGTTTGTGGGCAAAATATTAAGAAGAGCCTTGGACAAGGTGAGGAAGAGCTGTCTTCACTTTTTTTTTTTTTTTTTTCTGAGAGCATGAACTAAGTTTTAGCTTATTCAAATTGTTATTTGACCTGAGTGTGGAAAGGCTGATCTCACAAAACCAGGTTAGAATGGCAGCCTTGTTTTATTGCGAGGAAGAGACAGATGTTTGACATCTGTTCAATCAGGGCTTAACATATTTGAACTTAAAAAAAAGGGACAATCCCAAATTAGTACCTGTATATTTTATGTTGCTCTAAACCAGTAGTGATTACAGTACACATCATGCACAGCCATGTGAAATGACTACATTTTACAGAAAAATTGGCAAAGTTTTTGGTCCTTCATACCCCAGGAATGCTACTGCTTGTTTTAAATTAGAAATCATGATAATAAAAGCAGAATCCGTCATAATATCAGTATTGCACTGATTGCTAAGTGAAACAATTTGAGCAAGAAAATCCACAGAGTTGCATGTAGAAGATAATTGCAGTAAGATGTATCACTGCAAGAGGCTGAAACACTCAGAAGAAAATCCTTATCCTATTTTTAGGGAGTTCTTTTGGTTACTTTTCACAATTTTCTGCTATAGCCATGTTTAAGAACAACAGTTTCTAACCCTAAGGATTTGCCTTCCTTTGTTTTATGTCCTGCTCAAGGATGACTGGCAGCTTTTGCCTTAAAGGACAAACAATAGAGAAATTCTGTAGTCCTGTGGTATGAGTTTATTTTCCATCTTCCAGGTGGCAGCAAAATACTTATAACTACTAAATGTAATCAGTGTGTTCTTTCACTACAGGTTTTTGAAAGAGTTGTTTGCTATCAAATACAATGTTAGTGCTAGATTTATAGATATTATAACTCTGAATGTCACAATTCCTCTTTTTTTTTTTTGTTAAATAGAGACTTCTTTAGCACCATGGTGAACAATAAAAGTCAGTCTTCACTTCTTTGCAGCTAGAATTGGTTATCTGAAACATCTTGCACATGACCCAGTGAGACATGGCCCAGTGTCTCACCCTTATTTTAGGGTCTTGTACTACTATGCAACAGTGCCAGGCCAACATATGCAGCTGGTAAGTCATACGGGATGGCTTATGAAGAATGCCTGCTGCTTCAGGCTTTATTCTGGCCCTGGCCCATGCATTTAAGTGAACATGTAGAGGTGCACCTGGCACTAGAGGGCAGGGTATGCCAGCCTGACAGGAGAAGCTGCCTTCCTCTGAAAGTTCTAGGGCTGTAAGGAGGCACATTTGATACACCTGAAGTGACAACACTGACATTGCCGGTGACGGGTGCTGTGGTAATTAATTCCCCAGCCCCAGAATGCAGATTCAGCAGGCACAAAACCAAAGGGCAAATGGGCTGTCTGAGCCTGGCGTTCCGGTATTTCAAACTCAGACAGAGAGATCTGGTGCACTCGTTGGACTTAATAATACACATCTGGGGAATTTAGAGGGGAGGAAGGCAGGGGAAGGGTAAAAGCATTATGTTTATTTGTAGCAGCTCTGTTGTATCATTTTCTATTGCAGTGCATTAGTGCAGTGTTAAATAAAATCTGCTTATTTAAAATCCTTTTAAATAGTGTTTAAATATTTCCTGCTGATACAATCTGCTAAAGTAGTTATCCTTGCTGCAGATTTCAGTTAACCTTGTCGCAGATATTAAGCCTGAAGCTACACAGACTTTTAGGGACCTTGATTATAGAGCAAAACCTAATGGTGTCATTATAAAACCACAGCTGGACAAGCTTCTGGAGTCCTTGTCCTTTGATCAGATTTGGGTAACACAGCAAGCCAGGAGAGAGCTCACGCTAACCCTGCTGGAATTGCTGAGCTCTCAGGTTACTTGAGTACCACTTTCTAAAAATTAAAATGCAACACAAATTATAAAATGAGAGTGATTGGGACCTTCCAATCTTCTGCATGTACCAAAGTGAACTGGAGCAAAATAGCTTCTCCAGAGCTAATAGCTGTAGAACAGGGAGAGTGTTTATTCTATCCTTTCCCTTCTGGCACATAAGAATTATTTTGGCTATGGGCTCTGTTTTCTAAACAAAGAGAAGAAAAGATTGATTTCCTGCCTTGTCTAAATTCCATGATAAGAAATTAAGCCCCTAAAACTGTAAAACTTCCAGATTATTTTTTTCTGTAGTATTACTTCAAAATATTTGTCAGAATTAGGCATCTGTAATCCTTTTGTTCTGTATTTTCTTCTTCAATATCTAGGTTGGTAAGCAGATTTAAAGATGCTAAGATATCTTCAGAAGACAGTGTCTACTGAGAAGGACACATTTAAATGAAGAGTTCATTGAGTTCAATTTGTAAAATGTGAATTTACAGCCTTACAGCCCTTTTTCTTTTTTTTTAAATCCATCAGCAGAGCTTACTTCTTATTGTCCACATATAATTGTCTTGTAGGTGTTCTGCACTGGCATGTGGATGTGTAGGTCTTCTCCAAGATACCCTTTTTGCAGTTAGATGGCAAATTCTTATTTTGCTACTTTCTGAGATCAAGTTCTTGTAATGTCGTGTGTGTGAGCCTCTCTTGGGTAAACTGGCCAAATCTTGTCTGCTTTGCACTTGGATTTTTCTGAAGGGCTAATCTATTTCTCTGCATTTTGTCTTTAGTCAGTGAGAGCTTCACATCAAGTGTCATAGTTTGTCTTTGTGAGCTGCTGTCTCATGGTGACTAGCTTTGTTACTAAATATAATGAGAACTCTTTAAGATTTGCAAGAACTAGGATATGCTTTCTTGGCCATGTTGTGCTCATAGCCTGAAGTACTTTTTGTGGGATCTTGTTTTAGCAGTATGCCTGGTAATTATGGTTTGCCTGAAGCTGGTAAAACAAAATGGTGGCTTTCATTCAGGTTTTAATTTTTCTGATAAAATGGACACATAAGCTTATTGTTTAAAGCAAGTTTTCATTCAGTCACAATTTCATTAAGTGCTTTAGAAAACATCAGGAACTGCGCATGGTTTTGTGTTGCAATTATAAAAAAGATATAGATAGATCAAGAAAAGCATCTCCCCTTTTCAAAAAGATTTTTTTTGTTTTGTTTTGCCGGACCATTCTGAGATACTTGGTAAATGATTTATGCTTAGTTTCAGGTAATGCTAGACTCAGGTAAATGAAGTTATGACACCTCTTGCACAGATGGACTAAGCCCAAACTTGCTGCTTCTGCTTGAATCTCTACATATCCATTTATAAGGACACGCCTCACTTAGCCATAATTTAATAGGCTTGGATAGAGTGGGGCAGCCTTCTTGATAGTTCCAGCTGCATAATGAAACTACTCTCTGAGCTTTTCCTTATGCCCTGGAAAAGATACTTATAGTTCTCCTTATTAATTTAGGAACATTTGGTCTCCTAAACTGCTAAAGAGTTGATGAATATTTAATTTGAAATAGATATTTTATTCCATACTTCTGCATTACAAAGTGTGTTGGTTTTTCAGCTGTGATAATTCCACAGAGCAGTACATGTATTCTTTGGCTAGCGCTAGACACAGATCCTTCTCTGTATACCTGGTATATCCCAACATTCCTTTAACCTTGGAATATTGATAAATTATGACAATATACAGGCAATACACCCCAGCAGAACTTCTAGGTGGGTATCCCCTTTCCTTTGCTTTTACTAAATCCGTAACCATGAGGGCATTGAGTCATTTACCATTACCGAAATATTTTCAGCAAATCATTTGTTGAAAAAAACAAATAGCTGTAAGGAGACAAATTTATGGAAAGTGCAGTCCTTGATTTTTGCATGTGTTTTGGACTTATACTTTCAGTAAGTCTGAGAAACTTTCTTGGAATTTCCATTTATAAAATACTTCACCAGTTAATGTAAGTACAGACTTTTCTGAGTGTTTTTCGTCTTGCATGAGTCTTGTCTTGCGTGTGAATGATATAAGACTGTGTTATCAGACCATAAAATAGTTGGATGTAAGTTTGATTTCAAAAATATTTGGTGGTTTGTACAATTGGAGTATTTATGTATTTTCAAAATCTCCTCTTAAGTTAGGTGGAAACATATGAACGGAAAGGATCTTATCCCCAAAACCATGGGAGGCATTCTAGGATACTTCCTTTCCTGTTACCACTGCCAGCAACATAACTTAGGCTTCTACACTGATTGCTTAAATTGTTTACATAAAGCTTAATAGCCTTTTGTAGCCAGAACAATGGCTACATTGTAGTGAATGATGTAGTAGCATGATGTAGTGAACTCCATCATGCTTTTCACTAGTCTTCCATGGAATATTTCTTTTATGATTATTTATTTCTGACTGAAGCATTTTACATAGATTGTAGTTGGACTCTGAAAACTGCTGGGGATTTTCCTCTTTTTCTTTCTTTCATTTCCATGGGTTTTATTGTATGAATAGAGTGACACGTTAAAGCGATAGGTTACCAGGAAATTAACTAGTGGGAAAAAATATTCAAGTGAACATAAAGCTAAACATGTGAGAAGAACATCAGATTAGTGTGCTTTAAGTAAGGCTTAGACTTGTGGTCTAAGATGAATAGAAAGGTGGGTGATAAACATTGTTATTTCTGTGTTGGCTGCTTTGAACAGCCGGGTTCCATGATTACAGAGATACATTTAAGTCATGTCTACAGTCTGCATGTCTTGATTTCTTGATATCTTTTTTTTTTTTCCTGTCTGGATGTGTTTATGGCTACGTAAGATTGTTCAGAGGTGATCAAAGAATCTGGTTTATTAGGACAATCTGGATCCTCATGTCTCACCTATCCAGGATCATTGGCTGGACAGGGGGAGTTCACACAAAGGATGCATAAGTGACATTTTCTGTCTATTCTAGGAGAAATGCTGAAAATTAAGGAAATTATCAATAATGAAAAGTTACCCATGTTGATGCTCTATGTCAATAGCTTCCTTTTGAAAGCTAAATTTCATATTAACTTCAACTTTGGAGCTATTTATGATCACTTAATTTTAATAGTGGTAGTAATTTTTGTTCTGATCAAGGAATAAAAATTGAATCCAATTGACAAGAATTTTTAAATATCATGAGCTGGCATGCTAGCCTTTTCATCAGCTCAAGGATGTTAGATTAAACATTTCAACTAATGTGTTTTGAATGTTTAGAGGTATGACTCTTGGGATTTAATATCATTGTTGCAATGTCACATAACAGTTCTTAAGCTGTTAAATTGTACTGGAAATTAAAATACATGTGCAATTTAAGTCTTTTTCCTATGTTTACAGGCAGAGAAAATTGCAGAGAAAGCTTGTCAAGTAAAACTAAAACCAAAGTGAGATACACTGAATAGATAAAAATATTAATAAATTAGAAATGTTACATGAAAAAGAGGTACAAGTCTTGGCTTAAATATGAAAAGAATTTGTGTGGCAGAGATCAAGACAAAATAAACAAATGGTAAATAGAGCTAGAAAATAATTTAAAATATTTGCATGCAGGAAAAAGGAAAAATCCAAGTAGATAAATAGTCTAGATTCAAAACAGCTGAGAGAAATTACAAGAAAACTTCTTCATCAAAGAGCCTGTCCTTAGTGATGTTTCTTTGGGAGTTACATGAATCAAAATTGTAGTGCCGCAGCCAGAGAACCAAAAAACAGTAAAGCAGCTAGACTGAAATAGATCCTTGTTTCTACACCTTGTCACCATGTAACACAGTTTTTGGAGGTAGAACTGCTGTGGAGAAAAGCCACAGTTTTGGCAAAATCTGTGGCCTTCATGCGCTATCTTACAAATTGTGGTCACAACAGGTGCTTTCAGGCGTCAGCAGAGAAGCTGAGGCTGTGAATCGACATGGAGATTAGTCTGTTCCTCCAGGAGGTCCTGCTAGAGCAGCAGTATGTCAACTGTGAATCATAGGATGGCCTGAGTGGGAAGGGACCTTTAAGATCATCTTGCTCGAGCCCCCTGCCATGGGCAGGAACACCTTCCACTAGACCAGGTTGCTCAGAGCCCCATCCAGCCTGGCCCTGAACACTCCTAGGGAGGGAGCAGCCACAGCTTCTCTGGGCAACCTGTTCTAGTGCCTCAACCACCCTCAGAGTATAAAGAACTTCCTCATAAAAATCTAATCTAAACTGGTTCTTTTCCTGTTTGAATCCATTCCCCCTTGTCACTGTGTGCTCTCTGTCTTTCTGCAGGCTTCCTTCAGATACTGGAAGTCTTCAATTAGATCACTCCAAATCCTTCTCTTTTCAGGCTGAACAATCTCAGTTCTCTTAGCCCTTGCCCATAAATGAGGTGCTCCATCCCACTAATCAGTTTGGTGGCCCTGCTTTGGACCTGCTCCAACAGGCAACGCTAGGGAAGCATAGGGAAGTTGCAGTTGCAAGTCATGTGTTAGCTTAGTTGTGTCCCTGAGTTTCACAAGAAAACTCATAAGATGAAACTCATAAGATGATACCAAGAAAACTCATAAGATGATAGCATAATGTGGGCATATACCCAGCACTGACTACTAACATGGTGTCAGTTGTTCTCCTGCAAAAAAGAAGTAGTAATTATAAAACCTAAACAAACCTAAACGACCTATCCTGAAAAATTAAAATTGTGAAACAGCAGAACTAAACAATGTAGTGGGTTCTACACAGGCAATACTGGAGCAGGGAGAGGGGTGGGGTGAAATACGAAAGCCTCTTAAGGGTTTGCCACTAGTGAATTATGCATCTCACTCTCACTAGTAGGCGTAAATGCATAATTCTAATCTGTTCTTATTACTTATTTATAGCACGCAGTAGAATGTAAATTCTGTGCCTCCTTTGTAGGGGCTTAACATGCTGGTTAAGGTATGCAGATATTTCAATAAGCCTACATAGACAACTTTCTGGGCATAACACCCTGTTGCCAATTAAAAGGCATAAACTTCAAACAATAAATTTAGCTAGCTCTCCTCTCCCATCAACAGGAGGAGCACAAACATGATGTAAGAAATAAGGTATAGGATCAACACATAATAAGAGCATTCATCTTGAAATAAACTACTCTGCATTATTATTATTTATGATAGTTACTGTTGTTAATAAAGTACATGTGGGACAGAGGAAAAGCCTGCAACAGCCACTGAATTTATGAGACTGGGGACAGATGCAAGCTCTTCCTTTTATATTGCTGGCACTGATCGATTTGTATTTTTCCCTGATGATGGTTTATGCCATTATAACTGTTTTGTGGCTCCTTACTATTGACTTATGGTTGCAAAGCACTTCACAAATGAGAGCAAGCTTCTGGACGTTATATCCTAATCTGCACATCCTATAGATATGCCATAATACAGAGCAGCTGACTGCACCACCTGTGATCTGTGCACCCACAAACATGATTTATTCTGGTAATCCCAGTTTAATGCATCACATCAGATTGTGGCAGTTATGTTATCTGATGACATTACTGACACTACATGCCATAATTGGGTAGTGCAACATGTCAAGTTGAAAAAAACTTTGGGCTTTTCTTTTCTTTCCCCTTGTTTTTCATGTGTGTTTTGAAAGTAAATATGAAATGAAATGAAACAAAATAAAAACCCCAAAACAACAACAACAAACCCCAAACAGCCCAAAATCAAAAAAATAAGGGATCAAAATAATTTTGCACAACCACATGTTGACCATATTAATGGCTCCACAGCTTGGGCTGCTTGTTCTCGTAAGGAGAGAGGAGAGCTGATAGAAATACAGTGTATTTTACTGTGCTGCTTATTTTGTGGTCAGCAGAAAACTAGCTCAGCTTTTGTAGTCTTGCAACAGATTTAACTTGCTATACTATAAATTGTCTTGTTTAGGAGCAGTGCTCAGAAGCTGAGTCCTCCCACTATCCTTGTTCCAGCACTCCAGTAATGTTTTGGCAAACTCCTTTATCCTCTGACTATAATTCAGGAGTACAGAGCTGTTCTGGTCCTAAGAAGGTGATACTATCTCTTCTACAGAAACTTTTAAATCACATGATAGCTTGCCTGGATGCTGAGAATTGTTCCCTAATCATCTCACATGCCTGGGTCTGTACAAAACGGTGACAAAAGTTACTCATCATGTGTGTAAAATGCAGATGTTGCTAAATAAAACTCACAACGTAAAAATCGTTAATTTAATCAACCTGTAGTTGATGGCAGGACAAAGAGCCCTTGTTGTAGTTTTATTGTTTAGGTTCCAATTTCTAGTGTTGAGTGTGCTTTCTCAAGCTTCTGCTTGTTTAGTGAATTGGCTTTTGTTGATTAAGACAATTTTTTTGGCATTAAAATGGTATTTTGTAATTCAGTATGCATATAAAATTATAGTAAGGAAAAGATACAAATAAAATTTTCTTGTCAAAGTTTTGTCAAAATATTTATTTTGGAAATTAATTTCTTTGATCCCATCCCTCTTTTTCTTTGCTTGGCAGAAAAAACTTATATAAAATAAATACAGTGTTAAAGAGTTCAAAATTGTTTGAGATACAGAAAGAGAAGTATGGAAATCTTGCAGGAATGTTGGACAAATTTGCAAATTATAGTGATGCTTACCTAAGTAATTTAAAAAATATTATATTGGTACTTAATGTTTTTCCCCTCAAGTTTGATTTATAAAGATAACTTTGAATCATCTTGTCAGCAGTACTCGATGTGCCACAATTTTAGGTGGGGTGAGTGTCTCTGAAAATTCCACTTTCTGAATTTATTTCAAGAGCTTTTTCTTCCCTTCCTCCATCCACCCCTCTTCTATTATTGAAAGGGAATTCAAGGGAACAGAGCATCCTAATTGCTTTTCTATGTAGCACTTACTCTCCTATACCCCTCTTTGTTGTGTTTTCTTTGTTTCCTTCTCTGAGGTTGTTTCTGTGGTGGTTTGACCGGGAAGAAGTGGGAATTCTGGGATGCTGTGGTCAAACCAATTGGTGCTCAGATTTTGATATTGGCACCTGGTGTGGCCAGTGGGGTTTGGACACACCTCCAAGAATACACAGGGGTTAAAAAGCAGAGCTTCAGCTTTGAGAGGCTCTCTTGGGACTTCGAGGGAAGGAGGTCAGGTCTCCCTCCCCTGTCCAGCCGCTGCTGCTGGGCAGGGGAGGGGCAGCCATGTGGTAGGCCTGGGCCTGGACAGAGATGGGGGTGAGGAGGCCCTTGAGGATAGAAGGGTGGAGGAGCACCAAGAGCCATCGGGCAGTCATCCCCCTCCAGGAGAGAGAGAGAGAGAAGAGCCGGCGTCTGAATTTGATAGCAGCTGGCCCAGGAAGAAAAAGCGGAGGGGAGTGCAGCGAGGAGGTGCCGGCCGGAGCAGCAGCGAGTGTGGGAGTGCCGGAGCTCTGGGACAGACAGAGACTGAAATATTTAACCCTTTTTCTTACATGATTGGGACCTTGCAAAAATGCTGATCCTCCTCGGAGCTGAATAAGAAGGGAGATAAGAGATGAGATGAGACAAGGACCTGGCCCGAAGGATGTGGAGACGACTGACTGAGTGGGGAGAGATGATTGGATTGGCCTTTTGGCTGGACTTTTCTTGTGTAGCCATAGACTCAGTTTTATTCCTGTGACACAGAGACTGCACTTGGGGGGAGGCAGTGCCTCAGAACCAGGAAGGTTTATTGTGAGGACACCTCCACCCCAGGGGGTTGGAAAAAAATGGGGGGGACAGATGTCCCAAAGCAGAGACTGTGCCTTTTTGGAGTGAGACAAGGCATCCTTAAAAGACAACCCTAGAAGCAGCTCTGGTCCATGCACAGTGGTGAGAGCACTGAGCATGGAAGGAAGATGTCACAAGCGGCAAAAGGACTTTTCCGGGCGGTGCCTAGTGACATGGAAGCACACGAGGTTTCAGCGTGTTTCCAGGGGAAGCCTATGGTGCAAGAAGGACTCCTCTCCTCTTCATGGACTGAAGTTTGAATATCCTAAAGGGTGGTGCCAGGCTGAGCAGTTGGTGATTTGGGGGAATGTATCGGATTGGGAAATTTTGGTGGTGGGGAGGAGGAAAGCGTTTTTTGTAAGGTTTTCAAATTTTTTTTTTCCCCTTATAGTTTTTTTCCTATTTTCTTGTAGTTTAGGTAATAAAGTTTTCTTTATGTTTAAGCTGGAGCCTGTTTTGCTTATTCCTGGTCACATCTCACAGCAGACACCAGGGAGAGGGTATTCTCATGGGGGCACTGGCTCTGTGCCAGGCCCAAACCATGACAGTTTCTTTGTAGCCTCTCTTCCTAAGAAAGTGTTTGTAAGTCTCCGCTCTCTCACTGCTGTTTTCCAGACAGACTTTATTCCTGCACTCTGTAATATATGCTGCTCCAGATGAGACTGCACTATTGATTTATACAAAATGGATAGTAATAGTTGCTGTTTCTCACCATGTATTCATATATAACCACATCTTACTTTCTCACCATGTATTCATATATAACCACATCTTACTTGCAAAGGCACATGTTTGCATGTGCCTTTCCGTGGGTTTTAAAAGTGGCAGCCTGGCACTTGATACAATTACCTCAGCACCAAATGTTAGGTAGATCTGAATTTTGTTTCTCCCACTGCAGCAAGATTGGAATTACCTGGGAATACAGGATGTGCTTCTGCTGGTGAGCCAAAGGATTTTTGGTCATGCTAATGTGAATCCAGAGTAGTTCCATTTTTATAGACACAGGTATCTGAGTTTCAAATTTGCTATGTATTTGCCTACTGCAAATATATTTTCCAGCTGTGAATATAAAGCTGAAGTAATAGAGAGGTAAAATGGTCAAATCACGCTTTTTTTCCTTTTTCACTTTTTGGGCTAAACATTGACTGAGACATTATGGTTCTTATGATTTATACTAGCAACTCATCTCTACTTAAGCTGGAATAAGAAATTCAGTGAATGGACTGGAAGCATTCGTGAATGGAAATTTTCATTTAAATCTTAAAATCTTCATTCCTTATGATGTGTAAAGAAATGAAAAAGAGGGATATTAAATGAAGATAGTGTTATTGACAACAATTACTTCTCTCCACGTGCCTGATAAATATTAATATGCTTTGTCTTCTTTCTGATTTTTCTCCCTCTGACCTTCAAACTCATTTTATTTTTCCAACTTTTATAATTGAAGTAAACAAGGGAGACGGTGAATAGTTTTAATTCTAGTCAGCAAAGAAGTATTTTGGAAGTTCAGTAGGTTCATTTGATGCTGAATGTTTGCATTGACTGACTGGCTCTGTGTCATTTTGGCAGCAAGATAAGCTTTTGAAAAACCTTCCAAAATGCCTCCATATTTTTCTGATGGTGAATAATGATGATGGGTCAGAGGAAAACATATCAGAGATGTTATGGGAAGGAGGATTCCAAGGAGCATGGTGATTCTTCTGTGGTCAGTGACATGAGATTCGAATCACAAAGCAATTTAGGTGGAAGTGCTAAAGTCTGAAGAGAAGTTTAAATGTTCTTCTCAAATGTGTCCTTTCTGTTTTTTCTAAACCAAGTGGTGTGGGGCATTCCACATGATTTGAGCTTTCTTCAGCTGAGCACGTTTGGGATTTCAAGCTAGTGTGTCCTAACTGGGGAGTAAGAAGAGCCTGGAAAATGTTTCCACAGTAGCTGTCTCAGGGATGTGGCTTTACAATAAAAGATTGTAATCCTTGCTCTCCAGCTTTTACAATGAGATATGAATAACAGGCATAGGAATAATGTGCTTAAGTCTCAAAAGGAATGAGAATTTCATAGAATAGCCTGGGTTGGAAGGGACCTGCTGTGGACAGGGTCACCTTTCACTAAACCAAGTTGCTCAAAGCTCTGTCTAGCCTGGGCGTTGAGCGCTTCAGGATTGGGGTATCCTGAGCACTTCAGGTTGGCTTCTCTGGGCAGCCAGTTCCAGTGTCTCACTACTCTCCCAGTAAAGAATTTATTCCTTTACAAGTAATTTGGAAAACTGGAGGTATTTATTGCTGAACAAATAGTTTCTAAAACACATCAGCATTTGTTGGCCAGCTGGAAGCCAAATTATTTTGTCCATGTGCCCTTATGTCAAAGTCTTTGCTGTTGTTCTTGGAGCAGAACAACAGCTAATGGTGCTTCCTGAAAAGAGTTATTTGTGATCCTGGGTTTATTTATTGCTTTTTATTACTTGCACTTGTTTTTAATGGCTTCACAAAATTATTTAAATTTTGTCACTCTCAACATTACCAAATCACATAAGCATTCTTAGTTATTAATTAATATGTTAGAATTTGCTGCTGTCTTGGAAGATAGATGTTTTCTTCAGTTAAACGGCCAGTTGCACGTGTGGCAGGCCATCCATTGCTAATTTACACAATTTGGTACATGAGCACTTTTTGTCTTGATTGAGTTGCCTGAAGTACCTAAGGGTACTTCATTTGTGACATTTTTTTTCCTGAAATATTTTCAAGTAAGTGCGGTGTGGGGTGGGGTTTGCAAATCTATGAAAAGATGCAGCGCTAGTATAATACCCTTCCAGAGAAAGTTGTACATTAGTGATGGCTCTTTGAGAGTCAGTATAATTAAGTGATTGGTGCTTTATAAATAAAGAGAGCAGAATATACTGTAGTAATTGAATATGAGTTGTTGCTTGCTTTCAGGAAATGGTGGAAGGCAGAGAAGTGCTAGTGATGTCTGTTGGAGCAGGCCTGATAGTGCAATCTTGACACTTAGCATATGAATTAGATGTTTGGGATTTTTTGGTGGTGTACAGAAATCAGAAGGGGACATGGTTGTATTTGGTGGTGAAGATTTATGGTCCCAAGGAGTTTATCTTCTAATTAGATATTAAGTTACTATGAGTTAATATGATAGATTGTGAGAAAGAAGATGAAAAAACAGAGTAAGGGGATGAGTAATGAGCTGAAGTGTTTGTATAGTGTACCTACATAAACGACGTGGTGATTGGAATTCTTTGGAAGTTTTTCATTTGCAAACTCTCTCAGCAGGTTTTTGTTGTTGTGCTGCTAACAATCCCTTGCTACAATTTTGTTGGATCATTTTCCTTTGAATATAGCAATGAGATAACTATTGTGTCAATTATTTTCTTGAGAAAGCATATGAGATTCCTTGCCCAAGTCAGATGAGTGCTTACCAAGACAGGACGTTGCCATTTCTGGTCCTGGAAATGCTGGAGCTGCCAGAAACCAGGGAGAGTGGAAATAGGGAGGAAGAGGGGAACAAGAAGGGTGTGTGGCTCTCTTGCAGTAAATCTGAATATAATAAGAGTGTTAAGATAGTTACAGATAAAACAAAATACTGCAGCTACTACTACTGTGTTATTTTTGAACTGGGATGTATTCTGACAATGAAATGGGAAAGCATGTTTTGTTATATCTTCAGTTTTGGTTGGGTTTTTGGTTTTGGTTTTTTTGACTGTACTAATTATGTTTTTGTACTTTTTTTTTAGTAACTTCTCTCAAATTCTATGCTGAAAGTGGCACTGTAGTGTTGTATATTATCTTTCAATGACTACCCATGAAATTTGATCAAAGAAAGTGAGTGTTCTTATTGACCATGCAAACGGTGTCATTCTTTATTCTTTCTGCCTCATGCATTGATTGTGCTCTCAGGACTTATGCAGGTGGTTATTAGAAACTGGAGGGATACCAACCACTATGGTTGGTTAGTGTGGGAAGTTCCAACCACCCCACATATCTAATAATTGTATTGATATGCAAATATTGATTTTAATGATAGTCACTACAGCTCACAATTCTCTTGCTGATGTGTGGGTTAGAAAATGATTTAGTTTTTTTGTGTTGCCTCTGAGGTCAGAGAGATGAAAAGGCAGGTTGATCCTTCCTCTCCCTTTGCTCCACCTTTTTCTTTGGGGAAATTGAGTATATGGATTTAAAACAGATATGTGGGATTTTATTTTAGTTTTCTTTCTTTGTTCTGTTTTAGCATGAAAAATGCAGAATTATTTTTCTGTCTACCTTTTACTTTAATATGATGACTTGAGGGAATTCTGTACCCTCAAAAAACAATATTTTTATTTGTCTTTTTGAGCTTTTCACTCTTCTGGGTCTAGAGATGAGAACAGGACCAAATCCTGAATTTAGGGTATTTTCCATCAGTTGAGTTCTGTAATTTCTAGGCTTAGCTTTATATGTGTAAGAAATAAGAGTTTTCAGTGAGTAGTTATTGGAATATTGAAATAAGAAACATTTAATCTTTAAATTAAAATCAGGGAACTGAAATTACAGGACAGATTGGAATATAACCTGATCAAGCAAATTTGTAAGAAAACAATTTCAGGTTTTGCTGTAGGTTTAAATGGAGTAATTGTGTCCTTACTGGGTTTGTCTTGTAAATTGAGATCAATGAAATTCATCCAGCAACAGCATGAAATCAATTGTAAAATAACGTATAATTCCCTCCCTATATTGTAAATTATACTTTGTTTGACATTAGTCACTGAGTTTTCCGTGCACTGGGGTGCATTTTCTTGTAACACATTTCCACATAATGCTTGTGGATCTGTTTCTAATGTATTTGAGAGTGATCTGTTTTTCATGTCCACAATTGCCTACATTTGATCTTATGCAAATCATGCAATCAAGCAAATGGAAAGCAAGGCATTGTTGCTAGAGGACCTTGACAAACAGTGGCTTTGTAGTTTTAAGAACCTCCTCCCTCTTTCAAATTCACGTTTGTATCCATAGCTGTTTGAATCCAGTGATCCATTATGAAATACTTTGAACTTGAAAAAGGAAAATATATCCCAAATTAGGTTGTGATGAATAATTGCAGTGATTATGATGTAATATGATTTTTATTGTTCAGTTTGTCATTTTCTGCTTCTAACATCTTAGAAATACTGCCTTCCCTATATTTGCTGGCTCATCCAAACTTTGAAGTCTATGGAGAGATTTTAATGATGGCAAAGCTCCTACCTTGAATGACATTGCTAAGCCTTGAATTTCTTTGTTTTCTTCTCCTGCTTACACAAACAAAATTTTTCTTTTTAGCCTTTATCCTACCTAAATCTTGGAGATTCCATTGAAACTTTCTATTTAGTAGTCAAAATACTTTGGTGTTAGTAAATCAAGATGAGGAATAAAGATTTTCTTTGAATCTGGTGACATATTGCTTTTTAAACATGTTTTATTTTTCAACTATTTTTTAAACTCTCCTATCCTTTCCTCCCCTTTCAGTATGTTTATGTTTATCTGATCTCAAATGATCTCTGTGCTCATATGTACTGGGTTTCCATTCCTTGCTGTTGTTTTTTTTTTTTTTTTTTTAAAATTTACATGTTTCCCCGTCTTTTCTTCTTGCTTTTTCCATTTTTGGTACTGAGACACACAAGGTAACTTATACTCAATTGTTTTTTTCAGGGAGGGAAATAAAACATTTTCTCATCTTCCATTCTCTGAATCCTTGAAAAATTTCTTCCCTCTTCAAATTACACAAGCTATTTCCACAAACATAGGCCTGGCAGTAGTCTTATCAGCTACAGTCTGCATCAAACCCTGTACTGACAAGGAAAAGAGTGATCCACCATAAACACATGGAAAAGGAGAAATCAACTTTTTCTTTTCCCTTTCCTTGGGTTATATTCACTCTTCTTGGTGAAACCTTACTGTGTACTTTCAACTTTGAGAGAAGAAAGTATAATCAGTATCTAGGAGGTTATGAATTATACAGGTTCCATGATTAGCTTTCATCTATTCATTTTAGGATTGCTGAAAGTAAAATCCTTCTGGTCACTTGTTTGCCCACCCACAACATGAAATATGGAATACTTATGTCACAGACTTTGAGCTCCATCTGCACTTTTGTGGCTTCTCTTACAGCAGCTGCAGGGAATAAGGGGCCCAGGAAGGTGTACAGTAAGGAGGGCAATGCAGCCAGTGCAGTACATGGAGTTTCCCTGCGTGCTGAGCCAGCCTGAGCACCTGCTCTGGAGTGTGCTTTCCCCCTCTCACTGACTTAAGCACTGCTTAACCCTGGTAGAATCAGTCCCATTATGTTGATTAAACATGTCACTGTTACAGGCATTCACTTGATGATTTTTTTTTAGCTGCTGCATTTTTTTTTTTAACTCACACTCTGCCATGTGCTCCATAGAACAATACCAATGAGTGATACAGTATTTTCAATAAAAATGCACAAGTTCATTGTCTTCTTATACAGAGTGGAGCAAATCAGAAGAAATTTCATTCCTGCAGGGACTGAAGGTGTAATATGAGGGGAAAACTAATAAGAGAGAAGTTGGGTCTATAACATTTCTGCTTTGGTGGTGTCTTTGTCATCCAACCAGAGTTTTTAAATTTTTGCTCAGAGATATGTTGTAAAAAAATATAGTTTGATACTTTTGGGTTCTGAAAATGCTACTTTTTATTATGTCTTACAAAAGCACAGAACTTTTCTGAAATATTGAAAATTTGTGTCTATTGAACAAACACTTTACCTGTATACCTTATGCTGTTGCCAAAACCTCAACTCTAAATTCCTTCTTAAAAGGAAAATTTGCTTAAGTCTAAGATATGTATTTTAATAAAAAAAGAGATCAGAAAATGCTAGAAAATGATGTCTTCTTTCATGCTATAATTTTTCTATCAAACATTCCTTTATTAATATAGGGAAGAATATATTAACTTTTAGAATATTTATTCAGCAAAAATTATACATTTTATTCACCATTTTCTGCAGTAAATTATACATTTTACTCACCATTTTCTGCAGTAATTCAAATTCAATATAGCTTCAAAATTAATACCCATTGAGCAGTTGTTTTCCTATAGCATTAGATGGGTTGTCTTTACTGAAATATATTTTATGAGTGTTTGGTGTTCATGCAGCTGAAGACAAACAGGCAAAGACAGAATGGATCAGTATGAGTAGTGACAACTCTGAGCTTCCTTTGTGTTCATGCTTGTAGGGAAATCTGCATGGAGTGAATTGTATGTATTGATGCTTGTCATTCTTGTTTCATACAGCACATCTTAAAAATATATATAATGCAGCTGTGTTAAAGAACCTGTATTTGTTTTTCCATTAATTTAATTTGATTTGATTTAATAATCTCAAATGTGTTCATTTGCCACTGTGGCAAATTGATGTAGTATGTAGCACCTGAAAATCTCATTTCTCTTTTTTTTTTTTTTTGGCTTGGTTGGTGTACATTCTGGGGTAAATGAAGTACAGTGGGGTTATCTCAGCCAAAGCACTCTCCACAGATCTATGGGTAGTGAAAATTTGCATGTCTGCTACTAAAGAACCAGTACCTATTCCTCTGGGGCAAACCCGAAACTTTTAAGACACACAGGTCCCCTTTCCTCTTGATTTTCCGAACTCACTAGTGTCTGAAAACTATAGGAAAGCCAGTTAAAATGAATACACCACATAAATTCCTATTCTTTTCTTGCCCTAGATTTGGCAGTTTTCACACCGCACCAGTTCCTGCTCACTGCCTGCACACTTGCTGGCTGTACAAACAGTTCCCAGGTCACCTTGTTTACAGCGCAGCTGCCACCATCTCATGTAGATGCCCCGGTCCTGACAGTTTTGGATTCTAGAACAATACATGTACAGTAAGTAAGGATTTCTTCTTTCCTGACAACACAATAGTGCATCAGTTTATTCAAGAATTCCAGTGAGTTCAATCAGGGGAAGAGTTTGTGACATAAAATTAAATTTATTATGATTAAATGCATAGAAGTGATTAGTTTAGTGGTTCTGTGAACCTTCTGATTATCACTTGCCAACTTAATTTCCATTTTGTCTTTACGCAATCAGTATAACCTACATATGGGCATAGCCTCTGCAAACTTCAGTGCAGGAAATGTTCTGGTGATATGCCTCTTTTGTAGCCCCTGCTTTGTGTGTAATCATTTATCTACTGAGTACAAATACTGCATTAGAGGTATGGCTTAGATTTATTTTTATGATTGCACAACTGGGTTTTCGAATTCTCAAAATAGACCCCATGAAGTCCTCTGTACAAAGCCTTAAATTTTTCAGCATGGTCTGAATCTTTATTTGGTCTGGTCATAATCATATTTTGCTTCTATTTGCAGATGGAAAGAACCAGTAGAAGTAAATGGAATCCTAGATCGCTATATAATTTATATGGCCACCAATGAGCAGAATTTTACAAAGTGGAATGTAATCTATAACAGCACAGAACTTTTTCTGGATTTTACTATTCCGCAGCTTTTCCCGGGTACTGAATACCTCATAAAACTAGCTGTAAGTTTTAAAGATGTGTAGTAGAGGTGTAAAATGGTGAAAATGATTCTGACTTTGTTAGCATCTTAATATTTAATGGTTCTTGTGTCCACTTTGTTTAACCTCTTCGTTTTGAAGCTAAGGTGGGTGAGCAAAGTAGGTTTTTTTGTTTCAAAACAGATTCACAAAAATGTGTATGTAATTTAAATACAGGTTTTCTTCAAGGATAAGTTGGATAACTAATAAAGAATTGAGCAGAAATATATGAAATGCTTTTAAAAAATTTCCTTGGACCCAACTTACAAGAAAACATTGAAGGTTTTTAAAAGTGTCAACCTTTCGCATTTTGTACTGTATAATTTGTTCTTTCATCCTTTCCTTCTGTATGTAGAAGGAAATAGCAGAGAAGCAGAGTTCAGTGTAGAGCAGCAGTTTGTGTATTCAAAACATTTTAAAAGACATTAGTGTTTTCATTGCATTTCTTTATCATTGGTTTTATTTTGTGATGAAAGAGAACAGCTTCTTCACTAACAAAACAGGAAAATATGTGGATAAAAGGAGAAGATTGTCCCTTGTTTTAAGCACATTGTTCATTTTACAACAATACCTATATAAGGATATTTGCTTTGATAAATGCCATAGAAAAATATTCTGCTCTTGATTATGAATAAATTTACATTTATGTAGACTAGATATGCATTCATTTTTTCTTAACATGCTCTTGAATGTTCTAAATATTATACCACAAAAAATAATCTACCTTCAGGTAATGATAAGGATCTGACTTGAACCTGAAAAAAACAAGGATATTCAGTCTAATTAAAGCTTAGATTCATGTTGAAATTAATTCATTTGTGCCTAGATATTTCAGCATAGTAAATTGCTTAGCATATATAATAGCACCATGTCCAAAACTAAGGCAGTGCTTCAATAAGCATTTTATGCTTTGATTTTTTATTTATTCTTTACAAAAGAATTTGTGCTGTCCCTCACTGTGCCACAGCTTTTTCTCTGCTCCTGCCCAACTTCTGTGCATGGGGGCACAAGGGAAGAGCATCAGGGAAGAATTAACAGCTACAGTCCAGAGAGCACCTGGGACTGCTTTTGGTGGCTCTGCCTTGGGATACGGGAGGAGGTGTTGTGTGCATCTTGGTTTTGTTTCATCAACATGCACAGATTTCCTAGATGTTACCAAATAAATTTTTAGGAACCATTTCTTCTCTATATTTTATTTTTCATTCCTTTGTAAATTTTTAATCCTCCTTAATATTTGCATTTAATCAGAAAGTAGCAAAAGATAATTTCTTCTAGTGACAAAGATAACCAGATTTACCTGGATAAAATGCAGTAGTCTGTGATAGGTGAGTTAGAAGATCTAAATGTCCTTGCAACTTTGAAAATGATAAAAGTGCATGAAATGTTCAATATCTTTGAGGTGCAATAGCTTTCTTGAAACATTTGGGTCCATCATATACAGAACTATTTAGACTGGTTTGAAAGAAATGTACTATTACAGGCTTACAAGTTATGAAAATTAAACATGGCCAAATGTTACTTGTTTATGAAAGGAAAAAACTCCGAATATAAAATAATCCCAACAAAAACCAAATCCACAAAAAAATTCAAATCAAGTATACACACCTGGAAAAAATTTAATTATTTAGTGTTTCATATATTATTTAACTGAATTTTAATAAAACTTAAGAATAAAAATACCCCAAACAATCATCAACAGTGAAAGATGTAACTAAATTGTTCCTCTTTTTTTTTGTTAGAATGAAATATTTCTATCAGTTAGAACCTTTTCCTTGTTTCACAGTTACTATTAACTTTGGTTTGTATCCACTCAAAAATTGGTTTTGGTTTCTGTGTTGAGTTATCAAAAATTGCATCTTGACCAGTGGAAGCAGGAGCTTCACACATCACAGGCTGTTGTCTTTAACTTTTGTATGAAAGGTTAATGTTGCTACACTGAAGAGAGGTAGAAAATATTTATTTTTGCATGCTGTTACCAGTTTTCAGAATTGATTACTGCCATTTAATATGCAGCAATTTTATTCATAAATGAGTACAACAGGTTTTGTAAGCAAATCTAATGCTTCTTTCCTAAAAGTCAGCCAAGAAGACATAGGGTCATGTCTCCATGGATTAGTGCAAAGGAACTTCCTTTTGTTCTGTGCATGCTCTGAGCTGGGTGAGTGAGAGCCAGGCCAGTCTGAAAGCAAATGTAAAGTTGGAAGGTTGCCTTTAGTAGCCAGGGTGTCACTCTACTTTGTGACTGAAGTGCTTTTGTGATTGGACTGTTAAGCCAATATCTCCTCAGGATGCTGCAGTGTGGGTAAGCTGGCTCAGGTCCTGGGGGGAGTGTTGCTGTGTGGTGTCATTGGATGTGCTTTGCATCTGTCCTTTGGCTGTCCAGTTCCTGCGGTATTTTTGCAAATTTCACCTGAAATCTGTTTCTCAGAGTGACAAAATGGGGACTCAATCTGGGTGGAGATTTTCATGGCTTTGAGAATCACTGGATGTGATAGCCAGATGTCCAGTCCATTTAGATACACTAATCTAAAATCCCCCTACCTAAAATGCAGATGAGCTCTCTTTTGCTGATTTTCATTAGAAGAACCAGAAACTTCATGTCCCAGCAAATTTCAGAGATTCAAAAATTGAGCTGTGTGAAATTCAAGAAATAAATGAATGGAAGGGCTGCTGTTACCAAGCCCTTAAATGAAACACTCTCGGCTGCTGAAGTAGGCCTGGTGGAAATTAATTAGTTAGTCAGTAAGGAATAAATGGAAAAGAGGCCTTCCAGAACTGCTCTTTTTGGCTTCTTTATGAAGCCTGTGGAAGTGGAATCATTCAAAGATTACTCTGCTTCTCCTGGAAGGATAATTTTCTGAAATATTTTACTTAGCAAAGTGCTAATAGTTACTTGAGCATCCATCTGAACTGATGGTGGGTTTTGGGTTATTTAATAAACATTATCGTGTTTAGAGTAAATGCCATTTTTTGGATGTTCCCAAAACTGAGATTGCATTCTTTCATCTTTACCTGGTAGCTCAGACTGAACATGGAGTCATTCCTTAGTTGTATTGGGAATGTAATTTCCAGCAATATCAAAATAATCTTTATGTATAAAAGAACCTCTTATTTACAAACAATACTTTTTTTTACCCTTGGAGTTAGTATACAGTTTTGGAGGGCATAGGGAATGTGCTTGACTGCTCTCTGATTTGAAAAACAATGGGGAATGGGAAACTGAAGCTAATCCTTTAAAATAAAATGTAACAGATTGAGAGAAATGTTTTGTTCCTGGAGATCTGAAGAGCAAGATTCTTTGCGGATGATCCACTTGTCCACTTTAGTACATGAACAACTTAGAAAAACACAGATAATAATCCCTTAAGTTTTATGTATGTCCAAATGTAAATATTTGTTGAATTTGGGGTTTTATTAATTTTATAATTAAATAAAACCCTAAAAAATAAGCAATAACCTAACACAAAGATCTTTCAATCCAGTAGCAATATATACATATGTATATATTTGTATGTTTTTTAATGTGTGTAGTCTTGTCATCAGCATTAGTGCAAATAATTGGCAAAGCATCACATGGACCACAACTGTGTACATGTAAAACTTTAAAAGCCTGTTATATAGAGTGATATGCACTTTTGCCTGCACATTGTATTATTTCATAGCCCAAACAAAATACAAAAATTGTGTGGTTAGCATTTTGTTGTCTGGCAGCTTAAATACAAACTACTTTACTTTATTTTCCATAAACATGTAATAATAACAACTAATACACACTGGTTTATAATAGGGTGGTTTTTCACTATTATAATTGCACATGCTCTGAGAGCTGTTGTGAAGTACAGAAGAATGTTTTAGCTATAGTATGCCTAAAACCTCAAGTATGAGTATTATACATCCTCTTGTTATTTAAGAAAAGAGGTAAACAAATCTATGCTAAGGAAAGGGTCTTACATGAAAATCACAGGCTTACTAAGTTGAGATGTGGAAGAATAATGAGACTTAGGCAAAAAAATAAAATTGCTAAAATTATTGGTACTCCCTTGAAAGGTGTTTATTTGTTCTGATTAATATTTTAAGGCTTGCACTGGAGGTGGGTGTTCTGTAAGCGAAGCCAGCACAGCTATAACAGATGAGAGCACACCAGAAGGGGTTCCTGCTCCAAAAGCCCAGTCCTATGCATCTGACTCCTTTAACATCTCCTGGACTAAGCCTGAGTATCCGAATGGTAAGTGAACTCTTTTAGCCTCAAGTTAAAAAGATGATTAGTAAAGGTAAATTAATATTCTAAATGGCAGCTTATATGTGGTGCTTAATTTTTAATGATCATTTTAGCACATAAAATACCTGAGATAGTATCATTGTCTGCAGCTGGGAGATTGTGGTTTTCAGCCCAACGTGCTGTTTCAGTGGCTCGAAAGTGCTCCCTTTTGATAGTTCTTGTGTACTGCATCTCATTGTTCAATGTTTTCCAGGGCAGCTGAGCTGAGGAACAGGCATTCTTGGAGAATATTGGTCTAGGATGTTTATTTCACTCTCCAATAAAACATTAATTTTTTTAAATTAATTGATATGTAATAATAATTAGATTTGTGTTCTGCATGCTCATCATATAGTTGTACTTTTCTATGGCTGTGAAAGTTAAACAATATACTTTCTTTTGTTTAGAAACGTTTTCCATTTTGAAATGTCCATGTGTAAAACTTCTGGACAAATGTTACTTTTCTAGTGGGGTTGCACGGTATCATTTACCTTGGAATTTGGTCTGATTTTAGCAGTTTAAATCACTGCTGCATGCATGATAATAAAATCAGAGTGATGCTATGTAGGAATCACTAAATTTGAAATATCAGAAATGTTTTTCTTCATTGACTTATGATATTATTTCAATATATAGAATTATTTCTCCCAGTGGTTTCACATAAATTTCATTTTTCCTGCAAGTTTTTTTCCCACATTCAGTTGTGATAAAGCACATCCTACTTGTTCAACTTCACTAAAGACATTTTAAATGATTCCCCCAGAAGTGGTGATTGTATTCTGTAAGGTCTTACATTAAATTTAGAAAGAAATAAGAATATGTCACCTGTTAAATAATGTATTTGATAATTTATGATTCTTTTGAAGTCATTGTGGAAGATTTTGCTTCCTAGTCCCTTAGAAACTTTCTAACTCTGTTTCTAAAATCTCATCAGCATGTGTGGCAAAGGCAAGGAGGCAGGAGAAAGGGGAAGGGTAAGGGATGGGAGGAAATGGTGAGGATGGTCATGTATGTGGCTTAGTGCTAAAGTCTGAATAATTTTCCCTGAAGTAGACCTTTTTTTTGCAGTTAGTTTCAGGGCCTGATCTTGTTATCCTTGCATTGTGAAAAAAAATCCAAACCATTTAGAGAGTGCTTTAACTAATCAAGGAAATATAAATATATATGTCCATATACATATTTATACATGCATATCAACAGCACACAATAAAGGTCTAGAGTTTAAGAAATAAATTTTAGCAAGCTTCCTTTAAAAGAACTAATAGACAGGATGCATAACTGGATTTTGGGTATTGTAGCTTGTTAATACAGCATTTACTGTGTACAGCTTGGCTCTCCATTTAACTACAATAAACAGCTTGCTAGGGAAGTGCTGAGGATGTTGGTGCACCCTCAGCAAGTTTGTAGATGTTTCCAAATTGGGTGGGAGTGCAGGGCAGGACGGCTCTGCAGAGGGACTTGGACAGTCTGGATCAGTGGGCTGAGGCCAGTGGTTGTGAGGTTCAACAAGGCCCAGCCTGGGTTCTGCCCTTGGGTCACAACACCACCAGGCAGTGCCGCAGGCTGGGAAGCTGCTGAGGGAAAAAGCACCTGGGAGTGCTGGTCAGAAGTGGCTGAGCTGCAAAAGTCAGGCTGTGCCCAGGTGGGCAAGAAAGCCAATGGCACCCTGGCCTGGATCATCACTGGTGTGGCCAGCAGGACCAGGGCGGTGATTGTTCTCCTGTACTCAGCACTGGTGAGGCCACACCTCCAATCCTGTCCTTAGTTCCAGACCTCTCACTATAAAAAAAGACATTGAGGTGCTAAGCTGAGTCCAGAGAAGGGTGACAGGGTTGGGAAAGAGGCTGGAGTGCAAGTCAGATGAGGGGCAGCTGAGGGAGCTGGGGGTGTTCAGCCTGGAGAAGAGGAGGCTGGGGAGATATTATCCCTCTCTACAACTGCCTCAAAGGAGGGTGTAGCCAGGTGGGGGTCAGTCTCTTCTCCCAAGGAACAAGCAATAGCACAAGAGGAAATGGCCTCAAGTCATGCCACAGAGGTTCAGATTGTGTATAAGGAAAAATTCCTTCATGAAAAGGGTTCCCAAGCATTGGAAAAGGCTGCCCAGGGAAGCAGTTGAGTCACCATCCCTGAAGGTATTTAGAAGATGCAAAGATGTGGCACTTTGGGACATGGTTTAGTGGTGGATTTAGCAGTGCTGGGTTAGCAGTTGAACTCAATGATCTTCAAGGTTTTTTCCAACCTGAATGATTCTGTGATTTATCTAATAACGTATTTTCTTGTTCTCCAATTTTCTATTTCCATCCTTTCTCCATTTTCTTGAAAAGACTTTTTAAAAAACCCAGCAGCAAATAAGCTCTTAAAGTTTTGACTGAGCAAGTGCTTAATCAGGAAGGTTCGCATTGTTCAGTGACTTTGTTTTGCTTGTTCTCAGCACATCTTTTGGGCTGCCTTTTGGCCATATCATTTATAATGGCTGTGTCAGTGTTTTAAAACTGTGTAGGAGACTGAAAAATATCATAGTTGAGAAGAATAAAATTTGAGAAAGACCAGCAGAAGATACTTAGGTACTTTCCCTAAAACTTTCTTTCTTCAGCATTCTACTGGTGCATTCTTGATTTTTCTGGTCGGGTTTTCTTTTTTTTTTAATTTGTTTTTTTTTGTTTGTTTGTTTGTTTTTGTTTGTTTGTTTGTTTGGGTTTTTTTTTTGTTTTTTTTTGTTTTGTTTTGTTTTTGGTTTTTTGGTTTGCCTTTTTTTTTTTTCCAAAAGCTTAAAAACTGTTTCCTGCTTTGAACTGAGTTGGATCAAACTTGATGTGTTTCAGGCTGCTAAGCAGTGCTTTTCAAAAATACTGAGCTTGGCTTTGTTTCAGGTGGAAACCTCAGAATTGCAAAGATTTGCATATCATAGATTGTCATCTCCTTATTAGATCTCTGGAGCCTTTCCTTTCTCTCCTGCCTCCTTTCGTTTGCTCCTGCTTGACAGATGCTACAGTTTATTTCCATGGGCTGAGGAGGCTTATCAGCTTCCAATGGGTGTGTGGGCTGGCTGCGGCTTGGACAGCACAGACTTTGCTATGCCCTTGTGATATATATGGGGTTCAGCTGCTTGCCGTGAATTAGAAAAAAATTAAGGAGAATTAAAATGCTACCCTGGAGGTCAGAGGTGGCAAAAAGGATTAAAGCGTGCATGGCTTCTTCATAAAGATGGCACAATGAGGGGAAACGAGCTTTGGGGTACAGGAACACCTAGGCCTGTGTTGTCCAGTTGTAGATATCGAACTTCAGGGGTATGGTTTTTTATTGAATTTAAGGCTTATTTACATTATATAGAGGGAAAAAAATAATAGAAAACTGGGAAATCAAGCACATAATTCTTTCTTGAAAGTTGCTTCAGAAATATAATTTATGCATTAAGTAGAAAAAAGACTTTTGAAAGATGGCATGTTGAATATATTTGAAATATTGATATTTTATTTTGTCTTATTTTCAATCCAGCAATAAAATGGTTGATGGGACATGGGCCAGATTCTGCCACTCTATACATACATATCACATATGTATGTAGATAATAAGTAGTATAGGCAATATTGACCATTTAGATGTGGGCAGTGTATGGAGAGACTTGTAAAATCATGTGTCATCAGATATTCTGCTTTGACCTTTCATTATTCTAGTGGCCTTAATAAACAATGGTCTCTTCTTCAGAGCACATCCATTATAATCTTGCCATATAGTTTGAGATCTGCTATTTTAAAATTCTTGAAAATTTTCCACTGAAAATTTTCCTTAGCTGATCAATTCTCAAAAGCTTCATTTTGTGTTCATGTCATAGATAAAGCCAAGTCTAAATCAGGATTGTATCTTCCAAGGCCATGTGGAATTTTAATGGAAAATAGTAGGTATAGTAAAAACTGATTTATAAAATTATTCAGTGAACTAAGCCAGTACTTGTTCTTGCAAATCCTTGTGCTTATGAGAGATGACTAGTGTTTGTAGTCAGTGAAATTGATGTAGGTGAAAGTATGTTTGCTTAAGATTTGACCTGTAGATTGCACCTTAAGAGTAAAGTGCTTGTAGTACTTTGGATTCCAAACCTCTTTAGTGTCTTGAATATCATTGACACATTATATGGTCTCACCCAGAGAGGGGAAAGGAGCAAGATGATTTTGTAACTTCAGTTTAAGTTTATTTTGCATTCTTGGATTTCTTTTCAATGGTGAAACATAATTGTAGTATAGACGATAGAGATTTTGTCTTCAGTGAAATCAAGATTTGACCTAGCTGCCTAGACTTCAAAACTATGAAGAAACTGCATCTCTTCATAGTGACCACATGTTCCTCAGGAAGCCTTGTAAATCACAAAAATGTCCTATGGTCTTAAATATTTTATGCATGATAAACTTCAGCAGTATCTAGCAAGTCTCAGGAAGTTTGTTAACTTTGGGCTAACTTTAAACTTTTTCTCTGTATGTTTTGGAAGCCTATACTGGTGAAATAGGGAAGCAGAATTACTCATCCCTCGTGAAAATAGTTACTGCCTAATTTAGAAAAATGGCTTCATATCTCAAAAATGGACTATTAGATCATTTTTTTCTGAAATGTACTTTTTTCCTTTCTTTTCATGCTGTAGTTTTCTCCATCAGTGTCCTACATGGTAAAGGCAGAAGTAAAAACAAGAGGTAATGGATCAGATTTTTGGAGACTATTATTCTCTGACTGTACTGGGAGAACTAACAAAAGGTCACAGAGCTAAGCAACAAACTGCTCCTCAAGTGGGGATGCTGCACAGTGCTGTGGCTTTAGGAACTCTCTAAAACATTAATGCCAAGTGACCTGACGATGATTCATGCTGTTACCCTAAGTATCAAATGAATTAATAGTGATTTATTAGGCACTGACCTGGGCTCTCTGGCGACCAGTGACAGGACCCGAGGGAACGGCATAAAGGTGTCTCAGGAGGTTTAGGTTGGAGATAGGAAAAGGTTCCTCGCCCAGAGGGTGTTTGGGCACTGGAAGAGGCTCCCCAGAGAAGTGGTCACAGCACCAGCCTGACAGAGTTCAGGAAGTGTTTGTACAAGGCTCTCAGGCACATGGTGTGATTCTTGGGGTTATCCTGTTGGTCCCTTCCAGCACAGGTGGTTTTAAGATTCTAATCTATGGTACCTTAAGGGGTTAGTGCAACAGGTATAGTAGGTGCTTAGAGTTATCTCAGTGTTTGGCATTTTTTCCCTGTAAAACACATCCTTAATGCCAGCATTCACATTTTTCCTCTGAGAGGAACAAAATAGCCTAAAGTATATACCCACATATATAAGACTTGTTTATTTATTTAGGAGAAATATGAACCATTCATGTTATTGCTTCACGAGCAACTAGGCACGGAAAGACAAGGGTTTTGCTTTAGAAACCTTGTCAAATGTGGTAAGATTGATAGTGTGAGATTTTCCAGGACCTCCTCCTGCACATCTCTGCTGTCTGAGCTGAGTTTAGCCTCTCACTTTTCTAGAAGAGAAAGGAATTGAGGAATCACTTTACCATACTCAGATCTTTAGCATATAAATCTTTTGAAGTGGAACTCTTTAAAGCTCAGCTAAACAGTTGTGTGTACACTTTTATTTATGATGCACTTCTCTGTTTTGTGGAGGGGAAAATATTTTTTTCAATTTCACATTGAATCTTCCTCAATATAGTTTCAAAAATTAATTTTTAAGGGAAGGAATGGTGAACTGAGCTATAGCTTTACAATAGATTTTGTTTTTATAATGGAAGGATTAGAAGGCATCCTCTGAACTAAAATCACTTCAAATTAATCCTATAACTTTGCATTTATTTGGCTTAAGATTTCTCATTGAAATAACTTTTAAAAAGGGAGATTATTCAGAAGTAAGAAAGATGGCAGAATAACCCTGAGAAAAAGTACTGCTCTGCAAGCTCAGTTTCTAAAGTCTAAGCAAATCTGTAAACCTAAGTTTTTAGTTCATTAAATTCAAAACACTCTGCAGGGTTTGTTATCCTACAATGTACCTTTGGAGGAACAGTTTTAGAATTCCTTATAAATGCAATAAGCAATCACTTGCAGTTTTAGTTAGTAATAGCCAGTTGTACAAGAATGACCATTCTTTCCTCTGTCTAAAAGTCTTGCTAATGTTTGAGTTTCCAAACATGTTTTCTTTCTGTAGATTGAATAGGCAAGGAGTAGTTTACTTCAGGAGTTTTTCTGCATATTGAGAAGGAAACAGTAATCATTATTCTTTTGTCATTTCATTAAGAAAAGTGGGTAAAATTTTTCAACCACCCTACTCCTACCCCAAATTAATGAAGTATGTAGTTTGTTGGCAAAGCACTGAAAATTTGAAGTAATTGTCATGAAGAATGAGTATGAAAAAGGTGTTTTGTGTGACAAAATTATTTGTTACTGATTCATTGTGGTTATAGCACTGAGCTGACCTTCCACATTTCGATTATTTTGAAGATTTTGTTTCTAAGTCTGAAGCTGTTAAGATGTGAGATGGTTTTTTGTATTGTTTGAAAAGCCATATGCAGAGTAGACTCTAAACCAGAGTTATCTCAGTTTTCTTCATTCCAAGGTGGTGTTGGCAGCCACTCAGAATCAAGTTTGTTAAGGGGTAATCTTTGGAATAGGGAAATTGTTTAAAGAGATGCAGTGCACTTGTGAGGTTTGCAGTAGTTAAAGATGGGAGAGTATGTTTCTTTTGAGTTTTATCTGCCCAGTCATGCTAAACAATATCTGCTCAATTGTAAACAGTTTGAAATACTACTACTACTGCCTTGGTGTCTGTAGCATTTGTTTTCTTCTAAATTCTGTAGTTTTTTGGTTACTAAGTGCTCTCATATTGTTTTATAGGTATTATTACTAGCTATGGATTATACATGGATGGTGTTCTGCTGCAGAATTCATCACAGCTAAGTTGTTATGCTTATGGGCTTGCTCCTTGGAGTCTGCATTCCTTCAGAGTCCAGGCATGTACTGCAAAAGGTTGTGCTTTAGGTCCACTGGTGAGTACCTTAATTTACATTCTGGGAATGTAATAAATGTCAGATGACAGTGAATATCAGAGTAAATGGTGATGATTCACTCTGGGCAGTACTAACCCATCTGGCAAAATGTGACATTTAAAAAAAAATCCTGTTTAAGAGCTGCTAAGGATTCAATAGGTCATTGTTAGGCACCATTCCAAAGTAGAACATAGGTACTGTGAGGGAAGACAAAAACGGAGGCTGAAACACACATTATTGAAATTAAATGGAGTTAATATGTTTGAAAGGTGCAGGTGTGCTTTAACCAGATTTACAAGGATGTATATAAAGAAAGAGTTACTGTTCCAGTAATGAGCAAATTTCTAGCTGCTAGACCGAGAAGACTAAAGTTAATTTGAGAATTGCAGAAGCTAGAAGTGGCAACAGGAGCAAGGAAAATATGGTAATTCATAAAGCTTTTGAATGGAAGTATGTGATCAAAATATTATATTTGACAGATTTTAGCAGTCTTGTGTAACACCCTATTTTTTCAGGATTTGAGAATACAGGAATATTAAATTTGACAAATTTGTGAAAAATAGACGTCCTGAGGCTTTTTTATTTTGTTAAAGGTTTTTGGATATATAGCTGAACTGATATATCTAGTATGATTTCAAAGTATAGCTTGATGAATAACTAGAATCCTATCTACTGTGCTTGTTTTTGTTTTCAAGCATAGCTGAGAAAGAGGCCTGTGTTTATTCTGGGATTTAACTTTTTGTTTAATTCATCTTTATTTTTAGGCTTCTAAATTTGATTTTAATAAAAGAGGGAAGAAAAAAGAGGTTTGGGAGGGTTTTGTGTTTTTCTTTCTATTTTTTCTATCACAATTTATTTTTTATCAGGAAAGAACTTCCAGGTTTTATTTTTATGATATAATTTGTTAGTCACATTTCCAATTTTATTTCCAAGATTGCTTTCATTCAAATGCCAGTAATGTTTTCTCTCTGCAGAAGACAACTAGACTTTATAACCATTAAACATTTTATGGCTTGCTCTACTTTGAAGAATATTTATTCTTAAAAGCTTGAATGGCTTTTTGCCAGTTTTTCTTGTACATTTTTTACAACTTCACATATGCCCCAAAAGCAAACCTTGTTTTAAGGTACTTGATGTGCAATAACCTAATCCCTTGTGTTGGTAGTGATGCTTAAGACAACTCATTACCAAACTTTGCATACAGATGAAAGATGTAAGTTTTCAGTACTTCTGTCCTATCAAATATGCATCTAAAGGATAGAAGAGAACACCAGTAGTTACAGTTTAAAAAATATTTTTAGTAGTCTTTTTTTGACATTTCCACTGAAATACAGACTTGTAATTTGACTTTTGGAACAATTCAAAGGGGTTACTGTAGCTGATACTCATCTGCATCCCATGATCAGTACACAAACTGTTCCAGAGCCAGTGATCCATCTCTAATCACAGGAATTGAAGTACATCTTGATTTAGACTCACCTAAGTACTGCCAGAGTGTCAAAGCACTGGATCCTCATTTGATTTTTAAAAAAAGATTTTCATATCAATTATGGAGTAAATCCAATACCTAAAAAAAAGAAGAAGAATAAAAGAGAAACCCAGTGTTTTGCCTCTGCTCTAAATAGTACGGGAAACATTTCCCAGCAGTAAACTGATATGCTTCCAGCTATTTTTGTTGCTGATCTTGTGCTTAATGTGCCCTAATCGATCAGGGAACATCATGTGACATTCCCCTAAATATGGAATTTGTCCACCTTATATTCCTGAAGGTGGCTCTGAAGATCTTAATTAGTTATGAGAGCATTAGCTGTTACTCTATTTCAAAACCATGGTTTTGTTCAGCTTAGGTAGATCTTGTTTGACTTCTATTCTGTGACTATGATTTATTTTTAAGTGAGATGCAAATTAAGTAAATTAAGAAAGGCTGCATTTTAATCTCTTCCTATTACACCCAAGATAGTGCTTTTGTCTGTTCTAATTGTTTGAGTGTTTTGTTCCTAAAGAGGGAAATTTTTTTTTATTTAGGGCTAGTGTAACCTGTAATAGATTCTTTGGAGAAATTGAAGAGAACTCAAATTATGCTACTTTTGAGATGTGTTACCTCTTGTAAAAGTCTTATAAATAAGTAGAAATGTTCAACACTGAATATTTCTCATCTCAACCCACTGCTATTAAATTTAAATTTCAGGGTTTTAATAATATGTATGCTTGTACTTTTCCCAATATTATTATCCTATTCTATGATTTCTATGATTTGATGTCACTTATATGATACAAGAGTCTTTGTTTATTAAGTTATTAGTAAATACGTCTGAAAATACCATGGAGTGGTGTAAAATAATATTTAGAAAAATAAGTGTGAAAAAGGTTTTCCGTGCCATATGTTTATATAGCACATCTTAAAAAAAAGCTGAAGACATAATACAGCTGTTGCAACTGTTTAGGACATGATACAAATTTATATTATTTAAAGATTTTTTAAAATATTTTTCAGTAGAAAAACATAATTATTATTAATTTCTTCACATTTTTCATGTTTCTGATTGGAGCACCTGCATTTAGGAGCACTTTACGGGAAATTACTTTGTTTAGAAAGCACAGTTTAGTCAAGTCCTTCCATAAGGATGTTTTTGACTAAAATACCCAAGTAATCAATGTGGCAGTGATCCAATAAATCTATGAAGTACTTGTTTATCTTTAAGCATGTACTTTATCCTGTTGGCTTTACTGCAACTTATCACTTACTTTCAATATAAGAAAGTGTATAAATAGAGAAGCACATATGGAGGTATTGCTGCACATGGCACTTGTAAACAGTAAGCTGTCCAATCTTTACATCTGAAAAGTACAACATTCATATTTCAAGGACAGAGAAAATATGTTTGGTTATTTAGATGACAGAGCAGGTGTGGCAGATTAAAAATAGCATTTATTAGCACTTCCAAGAACCTGCAGCTGAGAGGCACTTACAGAGGTGTGAAACCATCTTATACCTTAGAAAACACCAAATAAATAACGTAGCAGAAACAAAATTGTCGCCATAAATAACATAATAACAAATTACTTTGTTCCATAGCACTGAATTTTTACTACAAGTTGTGAAATTTCAATAGTAAATATCTGTAATATTTAGTAAGTATTTATTTAGTTCTATGAGAAATCTTTCATATTCAGTTCATTATCCAGCTCTTTAATATTTTATTTTCTCTTAAAGATTTACTTTTTATTGCAACTTAATTTTATTAGGTGAATGGGAAAGTTAATTTAGGGAGCAGCCAATATTCCAGAAAGGAATTTTTGTCTGTTAAATATCTGTAATAATTTACTGCAGTGTTTAAATGCATGTTCCTTGCAGTTGCTTTTTAAACGCAGAAAGAGAAAGTTATGTGGTCTTCTGTTGCTGTTTCCATTCCTTACACTGAGATCGTACATCCACATGAGGTGGATGTAAAAATGATTAAATAATTTTAAAAATAATCTTTCATTCTTTTTCAGTATTTGTTTCCTGTTCCTTACAGTAGTCTCTATTAAAAGTAGGTTAGTAGCTGAACAGCTTCAAACAAATGTAGATGAAAGGACAGCAACATTAGGATTAACATTAAAAATTAGGATGCTGACAGTGTTAGTTACTTTTTCTTAATTAAGAAATACCTTTTCTTAAACTTTGCATCTTTCATTCCTCCTCTGTAACTATGGCACCAAATTCTATCTCCTGTTGAATTTGCAGGTAGAAGCTCGGACCATGGAAGCGGCCCCTGAGGGAATGGTTGATGTATTTACTAGTGTTGATGGGTCCAAAGAAGTTAAATTAAAATGGCTTGCCCCAAATAAACCTAATGGAAAACTGACCTACACAGTCCTTGTCACTGGTCTGTTCTATGCTGATCAAGGTATAATTTTCCCTTCATAATAAGTCTAATGATAACATTAATATTCCATTTATTTAAAAAAAATTCTTTAGCACTAAATTTTTCTACTTTTTTGGTTTTCCCTGTGCCATTGATTATTTTAGAATTATCAATTTTTGTTTAAGAACTGCGGCTTTGATTTATGGTGCTTTACATTTGTACAAACACATAAATTGCCAAATAAAGATAAGCTCTCTGCACTCATTTAGTCTCTAGATATACCCACAGAGTCTTATCTTGCCACCTTCTCTCAGATAAGGAAGCTATGCTCACAAAATTTCAGTTAGTTTGCTTATATAAACCACTCGTGAGAGCTGGTCATAATATGGTTGATCATGGGTATAATTTCAAGAAGAAAGGGAAAGAAACCCAACTCTTTATTTCTATATCATAAACAGACTCAACATGAGATACAAAAGCCTGACAAGTAAGAGTTCCCTGCAGGTTGTTCTTTTGCTTCCACTGGTTTATGTTGCAGGTTGTTTCCTTTTTTTTTGCATCTTTTAAACTTAAACATAGCGATGTGGTCCTGGTTTAAAATGTTGCTAAATCAGAGCAGGCAGAGTTAGTGATGTCATCCCTATGTAAAAGCCTAGGGCACCAAAGAAGTAGATGGACATTTTTTCCAAATGTATTACAAAGCGTCCATATTTTTTAGTTGAAAGTAGAATGCCATGTCCTCTAATTATATAAATGTAAAGTACTTGGGCAGTGAATAAAAATGAATGTTCACAAAATAAGTATGACCATTTAATATGTCAATCTGAGCTATTAAGCATGCTCTAAGGTATAATAAATAATAAAATATTGTACACAAGTAATGTTTATGAATTTTACCTAACAATGTTGTCATTAATTTTTAGTGCACTTTAAACAGCATGATTGACATTAGGCAACTATAAAAATGTTTTCTTATGAGTATAATATGAAATTGTGGTTGAAAATAATGTTTGGATGACATTTCATCCTTCTATGTACTGTTCGCAATTTTAATGAATGTTGTAAATGCAGTAACAGATAGAGAATTGAATCGCTGATGACTGTATAACTCGCCTCTTCTTTTCTGTTCAGAATAAGACTGGTATGTTGCTTCCAGTAGTGGTGCTAAAGAGAGCATAGCTGCTGTAATTGCTGTCTTCTGCGAAGTACTTTGTAAATGAACTTGTTTGTGCGCTCTTTGGAGAAACACATTCACTGAGGAGGGTAACGTGTGGTAGGCAGTCTCAGCTGACCCCTCACAAGGGCTGTTGTGTCCCTGTTTTATGCAATGAAGGCTTTGATGTATTCTGCTGTGAAGCACTTGTAAGATTATGAGGAGAAGGAGTGATCAATATAAAGAAAAGGAGCAACATTTTGGCTGGACCAGTGACAGCAGAGCCATTTCCGCCAAGGCAGCGGGGTGAATAATGCAAAAGCCATATTCCCCTTGTGTTTAATCTTGCATTGTTTTTGCAAAGAAAATTTCTGCTTGCTTTCTAAGTCATGTCATCCTCGGTTGTCATCCCGTCTCTCAAACCATCAAAACGGTATTAAATGTTGCAAAGCTGTGCAGCTAGAGAACTTTCAAAAGTCAGAACCCATTTGCAGAGCAGCCGTTGTAGAAAATGTATTCTGTTCTCGGCAGAATTTTCCTTCAGTTCTTTCCACTGAGAAGTTTACTGATTTCTCCCAGTGGAATCTGCTGGAATTTATCGGTTCATGGTTGGCAGTCACAGATTAAGGTAAATGTCGATCCGTAATGACCCTCTACATGTTAGTATTGCAGTAAAGCTGGGCTTTTATGTCAAAGATATCGGAGAGGGAGCTATTACACATGACAGGGGTGATCAAGGGACTCCAGACCAAGGCAAGCATTATTAAATATTGACTAGTTCTGTGATTTATGTAGAGCTGGAGGAAAAAAGTGACTTTTTAACCATTATATATTCTTCAGCAACGAAAACCAGCCATTTATCTCCTGCTGGTAATAAAGAAGAGAGTGCCTGCATATTTTAGTGGAGGGAAAACCTGGCCTTATAAATGAGATGGACTCTTTCATGATAACATTTCAGTTTGCTAATTGCCAAAAGCAAAACAGGCAAATTGGAAGCAATTATAAGAGTTGACTTGAACTGCCTGCTATGTTAGTTCAACTCAGGAGAGCTGGGTGGCGGTGGAAGAATCATTGGGGAATAGAACCCAGAAAATTTCATTACGTTTGTTCATTGTTGCTGAAACTTTGCTTTGCAATGCTAAAGAAGTTAGGAGTACTTCCCCCCAGAAGTCAGAGCTCTAGCAATTGACATTTAAGCTGGCTGTTTTGGGGTTATGCAGGAAGGAAATTAAGCATTAATTCATCAAGCTTATATAAGACATCATCTGTTCACAATATTTACACAAAGTTTATTGAATTGTCTGATGGCTAATTGGTATTTTCTTGACATAATGAGCAACTGTATTTCATCCTTTGCTGCAACGTCTGTTAAAGAGGCAGGGATTAAAATGTAAAAAGGGAAGAGGGAATTAACCTAGAAGGTGAATATAAGCATCCAAATGGCTGCATCTATCACTCAAGTTGGTGGCCTGCTCAGGAGTACCTTAAGTGTCAGTTTGGGAAGCAGTGACCCCACTGATACTAGATAATTTTTTAACATCTCTCAAATGAAAAATCTTTAAGATAATTTTCATTAATGAAAACTCTAGCTTCTGGTAGGAATGTGAGTATTTAATAGACAAACATCATTTCCCAAACAGTGCAGTCACCTTCTCTTATTAAGAACAAATTTAACTAACTTCTGTTGCAAAACACTGCAAAGATTATTAGATGTAAAGATAATATCTATTAGGAAGGAAAGAGAGATGTAGAAGATTGTCTGGCCAAGTCATTCCAGCCCATGACCTGTTTTTATTTGAAAATAGGGATACTCAATTACAGAATTCTAAGAACTGCTTAAGAAAAGTCCATCAGATAGGAAGAATATTATTAGAAAAACCCACAAACATATTTTGGCAATACTTTTATGAAAATCTAGTATTTTTGTACTTTATTTAGATATCTGTTTTGAAGTAAAGTAGAATTAGAAAGGATTGAAGCTAAAGGAACTTGAGTGAATATTTAAGTATATCAAGACATGTTGCAAAGGTATCTATGATTTGATAACATGGAGATTATTATGTTTGATGAAAGAATTGGATTAATTATATCAGTATCTTTTTCAACTTTAGCTTAGCTATGTGGGGCCTAGAAGGTCTACCTTTGAATCTAACATATCTCCTTGGCCTTTTTTTTTCTCTTAAATTAAGAAACAGTATTCCTCAGAGGGGTGGATTTAAGAGGTACAGACGTTTTGAGGAGTGGAAATCCTTCTGCATAAGTATAGCCCCTGGACAGGGCAAAGGAACCCACTATGAGAGCACGATTTTTTCTAATGCACATTGTATTTCTACATTTTTGCACTGCCATCCCTAATGTATATTGGGAAACTCTGTTTGATGTGTTGTTATCTTATCAGTGCCCTACTATAGCATATGGTATGTTGAGATAGCAGGTCGATGACATGGAAAGTGTTTAAATAAATTGTAACTTAACACTTTCTCTGTCATGAACCTGTTATTCCAACACTGTAGAGGCACCAGCTGATCTCATGCTGAATATCCTATGGCTCTTCCTAGGCTTAGCAACTTTCCTTGTCCTGTTCCAAATCCTTCAAATTTCACATCCCTAGGTCTCTGTCTGACTGTCTTAATATTTGGTTACACTGCTTTTCCACCAAATGGCTCTGCCATTCATCATGTTTGTTTAAGATACCGTATAACTTCTCATCCATCTGCTTTTAAAAATATGCACATCTCATACCAATTCAAGAGAGCAGCCTGACAGTTTATTGGTTATTTCCATGTTCAGATAAGTTGTGTTTAATTCTAGACCTTTTTTTCCTAATGGGGCCAGATCATCTTAAATAATTTGCAAAAGATTTAAAGTTGCTGTGGGATTTCTTTGGAATGAAGAAAGTTTGTCGTCTTACAGTAAAAACAAAATACTGTAAAACAAAATACTTCAGCGAAGGACACGTTTAGTGAATCAAAGCAAGAAATAATATTTTAGCTGTAATGTTTCTACATTCTGACTTTTGACTTAATTCTGACTTTTGATTCCAACATGAATGTTTTGTAATGCATAGCCTGTTTTTTCATTGCTGTTTTTTTCTGTTACTGCTGATACTACTTTTTATTTTAAGATGATGGCTTGGCAAGGTGTTGGTATATAGTGTGTACCTGTTAACATTATCAATAACCAAATTGAAAGTCAAGCAAATACTATCACAAACTGGTGGAAAAGGTCACTGCAAGTGTGAAGTGTAATTCAGCAGGAGGTAGTTTGGATTGTCTGATAGTGGAGGGTACTTATAATGGATTTTTCCACAGTTTGGCCATGATTTAACAATGTATTCAAAGGAAGTACCTGTATCAATTGGCCTTCATTTTTTAATTCAACTCTTCATTTTTTCTTAAAACCTTTCTCTGTGAAAGTGCTTGTTAAAAAACTGGAAGGAGCTTTATTTGGGCTGCTTTGCCATTCTGTTCCGTATAGGTATGTTCTAGTTTTCCAGAAAAGTATTTGTTTCTAGCAAACAGCATATGGAGATCAAACAGGACTTCAGGAATTGAGGGCTATGTCCCAGTTCTGCAGCGCTCAGGCTCAATACAATGTAATGAAATGTTGCTTTGCCTCAAGTCATTTAAGGCCCAGTACTTGCTTGGGAGGAGCCTTAAAGAGGAATTTGGTTTGCAATTGGTTGTTCCAAGCCATAAAATACTAATGCTACCAGAGCACAAGCAGCTTTTCCCTCTTCAAGAGTAGTTAAAGTTCTTGTTATCTGATACACTTCCAGTTCTCAGAGGACTTGAGAGGAAAGAAAGGTGACGGAGTCAGGCTTATTTCCCTCAAGTAGTTTCCTCATTCATTCCTATTTATTCCCAGGTTTGTTCAGATAGAATACAGGGTCATTTTTAATTGCATCTGAGTGTCTGAAATTAAGTTCTAGGACAGGAAGAATCAGGTATTACCTCTTTCCAGAGGAGAGATTTGGAGGAAATTCTTATCTTCCTGCCTCTGTCAGATGACTGCATTAGCACAAAATTAATCCAAATCTGTGGCCCCCAAGATGTTGTGATGCATTTGAATGTGAGTTTGACCTAAAGAGAATCCTTAATCAACTGTATGTCCTTAGGGAGTTTCATAACATGAAGTTGCAGGGATATACTCAGAACTCTGTTGCTTATGAATGTAGAAATCAATGTGTGTTATTTTCAGTTTGGGGTTGTTTCTTGAGGGCTTTTTTAATACTTATCATAACTTCTTTTGATGACACATCATCTGAGGTCCATACTTTTCAGCAAGATAGTTAATCAGCTATTTTTGTAAAGAAAAGAAAAATTTTCTGCTTACTCTGCTTCTTTAGGGATGTACCAGGAAGGTTCTTTGCAGCCCATTCATTCTCTTGGCAAAGTGGAGAAATCTAACAGCAGAATGCAGCATAAACAAGTAGACTTTTGCATATATGCATCAGAATGTTGCCCATCTAACCTTTTTAGTTTAATACTTACTATATATATGATTAAATAGAATAAAACTCAGACCATCCATTCATTTAACTTTTATAAGAAAGTTCCTCTTATAGTCTTGAACTTGGCACAGTTTACCCAATACTTTCAGTAACCTATCCAAACAGAAGTCATAAAGGGTGTGTTAAGAATCAACCCAGAGCAAAAGGCAGTGACTAGAGGACTGCACCACCTGCAGATGACAACAGAAGTGGGCAAAGGAATGCTGAAGCCCCTTGAAGTTCCTAGCCTGTCTTGTGCTGAAGGCTTGAGAATGAGGAACACAAGTAATTCCAAAATGCTTACCAACTTCTGCACCAGAAAGATAAGCTCCACACTCTCACTGTGAATGTGGGAGCCTTTAGCTGCTTTTCCAAGCCAGCTATTAAGGAGATTTTCCATATTTCATCCCCTTCCTCTCTCATTTTGTTTGTCTTTTTAGTTCTAGCTGCAGACCTACAGCACTACTCCTAGAGACATACAAGGGGGAAACAAAGAGGATGCATAACTCATTTTCAAATAGCCATATTTAATCTGTTCACCAGAGCAGGAGTTTTGGGGTATTTTCCCTTGGAATTGTATGGCATTTAAATTTTGATCTGCCTGGCTAGAAAACTCATGGTTTTGCATGCGCTTCAGGATGATTATTGAGTAGAGTTTAGTCAAGCTTCAGTAGGTTTTGAGCAGCTTCACAATGCACCATCTAATTGTATAATTCCTGTCAGTATCAGGTATGCTGTTCTTTTCTTTTCCTTAATACAGGTGTCTCTGAGGAAGGCAAAATTAAAGTCACTCTCTAATTCCTACATCTGACCATTTCTTTGGTGAAGACTCTAGCATCAGACCACAGATGGTGTTTTAATTGATCTTCTGCATCACTGTATTCCCATAGTTGTGTTTTTTGTCACATGTACATTGTCTGTCTTGTACTTTATAATTTATTTGGTTTCATGTGATAAAGCTGACACATGGGGCTAAACCCCATTTTTGTGAAGAATGTATTATCAGTTTTTAACAGGCAGAAATTCCTAGTCACTGGCTATAGCAGAATTGGCTCCAAGACTGTTTCTACTCCCTTGGAATAGTCTAGGGAATAATAGCAATCTTCTAGAGATGGCTCTGGTAAACAGTATTGAGTAAAAGGGAATTTGCCAATCAGTTTTCCTACAAAAACAGTCTTTTAGTTAATGAATGTCTTCCAGTGTTTTAACCCACATGAAGACTACATTGACTGTGCTTAGGTATCTATGGTAACTGCTAAATGCAAAAAAACAATTTATGGCATTAAACACAATATGATTAATGTCAATGACTTAACCCCAACAAGATATATACAGTCTGGCTAGAGCTTCCACAGACAAAAAAAATTGAGTTTGAATATTTCTATGTGTTGGCTTTAAACAAATAAGCCTCTCTTTAGAGACCAATATAAACCCCATCTCTTTTCTCCGGTAGAGAAACCGTGATGAAAACTGGGATTTGACAAGATTTTTTTAAAGTTTTTCTTTGCACTTTATAACAGGGAATCAAATTATATTTTGACTGTGTAAGTTTCTGGTGTGATATCAGAAGGATCATTATAGGGAAAATTGTGTGCCCTTGATGTGGCTGTTTGTGTAACTCCTCATGTTTTCTGCCCTAAATAGTCTAGAGGGAGGTAATTTATAAGTAAGTACAACAAACAGTCACCTGAGTAATTCTGTGGTTCTTTCAGTCTACAAGTGCATTGCTTATGATGCCTCATGAAAGGTGACTGGAAAAACCAAAAGAATGTCGTATGTCAGACAAAAATCCTAGATCAAGTTTAGAGCTTCATTCCTTCCAAAGTATTACAACTAACTGTAATGGCATTTGACAGTATTGACTTTTTTTATATGACTTCTTTCGGCTAACTCAGCATTCTGAAAAAATAAATAGTGTTCTCCCTCTGTGATTGAAAGGGTTAAATAGTACCAATTCATTACCACTCACAAAAGGATTTATTTTCTTCTCATAAATCAGTTTTATTCCACATTTTTATTATTCCCTTGGGTCAGCTGCTCCAATTGAAATCAATACAAGTGCAAGTGACACAATCAATCTAGATATTTGATTATGGATTTGAGACTCCAAGTTCTGCTCTGTGTGTTTAGCTAGTCTCCTTCTGATAGTGTCCCTGGAGAATGGAAAATTCTTATTGGCATCCGTGAATTATGGGCATAGATTCAGAAACCAGATACTGTGATAATCTGCATTTATGTACTGCTGCAGCTAGAGAAAGAATGTTCTAACAATGGAGAAGCAAACTTGATGGTTTAAAAGCTAACTGGTTTTGATTTTTTTTACTGTATAAAGTCCCTCATGAAATAAACTTGATATAGTCTCATAATTTGTCTATAAAACCCCTCAAACAAAATGGATGACATCAGTAACTATATGCTCTGTCATCAGCTTAAGATTGTAAGTGCAGCAAATGCTTTTGATCTTTGACATCTCATGTCGAATGTGATGTTTTCCTACTTGGATTACTCAACTGTGCTAGAACACTTCCTCCTGTTTGTACCAGGATAACAGTGCTTAGACACTGGAAACCTTCTTGAAATCCAGAGAGACTGGTTGTACTCATAGAATGTTTTCCAGAGTTTGGTTTAGGTCATGAGCTGCATTCTTACTGTGTGTCTCTAAAACACCCTGTACAGTGTGCAGTGTAGGGGCTCCAGGACTGATGCCTCTTAATGCAATTGCAGAAAAATGGAGTTAAAGTAGAGATGAATACCATTACAGCAGAGATTTAACACTATACTGAAACACACTACTGGAAGGTCTAAATGAGACTGACTCAGCTGCAAGACTCATTAGATGTTTCTGTGTTTATGAGAGAGTAACGAGAAAAACTAAAACAGTAATTAAAATCAAAAAGGTTTCTTCTTGGCAGCTTCATCAACAATTACTGAGGTTTTTTAGTCCAAAGCCTCATGTCACTGAGCTGAAAGCTCCAAAGGGTAGATGAGACCACACACTGAAGATTCCTTCCTGCCTGCCACCATGACAAAACCTAATCTTGGCTGCAGTCATTAGCCATCCATGCGATCTGTGCTAACTTTCTTGTATGAGCTCTCACATCAAGCTGTGGGCTTTATTCATATTTCAGTCCGTAGAATTAATGAGCACATAAATGCACATTACTTAGTGTTTGTAATACTAATAATCACTTATTTCTACTGACAGGAACATGCTTTCATCATAATGATTATCCCTGCTTTGCCTTAGGGTTCTTCAAGTGCTCTGAAAATTTTCATAGAATCATATAACAGCTGAGGTCAGAGAGCACCTCTAGGGAACAACCAGTTCAAGCTCTCTTCCCCAAGCAGGGTTACTTGGAGCACATTGCTCAGGAGAGTGTCCAGCTGGCTTTTGAGCATCACCAAAGTTGGAGACTCTGAGCAACTTCTTCCAGTGTTTGACCAATGTCAAAGTAAAGCAAGTTTTTTTTATAGGTTTAAACAGAATTTCTTGTATTTTCTGTATGTACTCATTTGTTTTTTTGCTGCTGTACATTGCTAAGAAATGTTTGGCTACTTTATATCTTCACGACAGATATTTTTAATATTTTATGCATTTTCAAGAGCCTTCCTCCTCTTCTTGAGGCTAAACAACCTCAGTTCTCTCAAATCCTCTTTGTGTGACATATTCTTCAAGGCTTTAATTATCTTTGCATGGACTCCACTCCAGTAAGTCCAGATCTGTGTTATGCTGAGGATCGCAGAACATGATGAATTCTCCAGATGTGTGTCACCAGGCTGAATAGAGAGGAGGAATCCCCTTCCAATGTCAGTCAGACAGTGTACACATTCTCTATGTCTCAAGACAATCTAAGATAGCTCTACCAAATCTGAGTCTGTAAGAAGCCTCTTTGAGTGGTGACTTGAATACCAGTCAGAAACTAATTGTCAGAAACTGGGTCTTCTATGTTTCATAATTCTGCTGCACATGCCAACAGAGATTTTGATCTTGTTCTTCAAATATTTTCTGTTTTTCAGTTTTAAAACTAAAGGCTTCTTTTACTTCCCAGGGGAAAAGGAAAAAGGAAAAATTTTTCAATGGAGATAATGTGAAACTCTTCTTATTTACAGGAAAATTAATATTTTAGATTCATAATTTTTCCAGTTTCCCACAGCTCTTTTAAATTACCCATTTTTACTTATTCAGCAACTCTCCTAACCCATGAGAGTGAAGTTTTCATGTGTTAAGAGAGTCTTTTAAGTTTTGAACTCAGTTTGATGGACTGTGACTATGATATGTCCATAGGAACAATACATCTGTCAGCTCAGGGGAAGGGGAACAAGACAGTAGTGGTTCAAGACACTGAGGCAAAAAATCAGCAGTGTGCCCATCTGAAAAAAAAGAAAGAAAAAAGCAAACAAAAAAAAATCCTCCAAAACAGAATGCTAAAACATAAAAACCAACCCAATCTCAAAACATAAAAACTCCCCAAAAGTTTGTTGAAAAGGTGGGTATGGCATCAAAGCCAGACTGCTTCACAAGTCAATTTAACAATTGAGACAACAATTTGAGAATAGTTCATCATTACAGTTTTTAAGAAAAGAGAGTTGCCAATAAAGCCAGGGAAGTATTTTGGCTGGTTTTCAACTGAGATAATCAAACTAATGGAAAGTGATATTTTTTTATTCTAAATACCCTATTAGAAACAATGAGAAAGGAAGAGATGTAGAAAAGTCTTAGCTGGGAGGAAAGTAGCATTTGTGGTAGTTAATGAGGCTGAAGAACAGGCAAAACTAACAGGCAAAAGAACACAAAGAAGTGTGCATATTCACAGAATTTCCCACCAAAGATGTGGTGTCAAAGAGACACAAATTATCTGTGTCTCAAATAGAGACAGAAGACAGAAACTGGTGACAATGAGGATGAGCTCAGAGGAAAAAGACCGAAAAAATGAGTTTTTGTCTTATTTTTATTTTGGTATTCTAATCTTCTTGACTTTTTCTGTGGCCCAAGGTACAAGGCTTAAACTCTGTATGCTTACAGTAATATAAAGCAGGCATAAAAACAACTGTGTTTGTGAGAGTTTACTAAGTAATCTTTGTATAGATCCTCACATGAACTGTTTCTTGAGCTGGATTTTTGCTACTTTAGTCTTTGACTAGTCTTCTACAGTGGTAATAGTTCTGCTTCTGTCTGCTTGAATATTGTAGGGCAACATTTTCTGTAATTTAAAAGAGGTTATCAGGACATCATGGAGCTATATCTAAAGTATGGATTGTTATTAATCACAAATGCAGTGATACTTGGTTATTGTTGGTTAGATCATTAGTTGTTAGTTGTTAGTTACTTGGTTAGAGTTACTTGGTATTTGCCCACACTTGTGAAATATGTGTCTTTCTGTGTTTAATGCACAAAAAGGAAACATCTAAATTTATTACCTTTTCCCTTAAAAACATAAATTTTGATCCTGATGGAAAGAGTAACTTTAAACGTGCCCAGATTTGGGGGAAAAAAGTTCTTAAAGGTAAGATGAATGTGTTTAGTTTGTATTATTTCTTTGCCATGAGAATGGTTTCATGTTGAACCATTTCCTGCGCTCCTCACAACCTTTGTCACATGAATAAGATATCAGGATGCTAATGACTAATATACAGTATTCTGTGTCTGCTGATGCTATACTGTACTGCTGTGACCTTTGCAATATTATGTATTCTGATTGGCTGTGCATTTCACCTCTTCCCCATGAGTTAATAAGGCTGTAAAAAGGAGAGAACTTGAAATCGCCAGCCAGTCAAATTACAGAATATTGAAAAGGTCAGAGCAGCACAGCACACAGAAAAAAATTATGGAATATATGAGGCATTAAAATTCTTGTGACAATGATTATAACAAGAATGGAAAAGGATACCCATTTATGTTATTTCAATCTAGTGAACCCCATAGGATGACAGACCCAGGACAGCAGTAATTTACACACCACTGCTTCACAGGAGCTTAATTCCCCTATTTACAGGGGTGCTCAGTCACAGGAATGCACATCTGCTTGGGAGTCCCCTGCAGAGTGTCCACTCAAAACCATCCTGAACCTTCAAGTACAGATACTCAACAGCTAGAGTGCTCTCTGAAGCTTAGCATTTTTAAACAGTGATTTTGAATGCAATATATGTATTTGTGTGTCTTTGTTTCAACTATACATCACTTTTAAGTATATTTGTGGATATTCTTTAGCCCTCATTTCTTCATATGAATCTTTTCCTGAAAAACGGACATACTTTGATCTGGCATAAACTCGGAGTAAACTGGGAACAGCAGAAGTATTTCTCAATTAGCCTTAGGCAACGAAGTCCTGCAGATCATTTCGGGGAGTTATGGAGAACTGAGCAGGAAAGCTAGTGAAAGAACAAAACCATAGCTATGCAAAAATATGGAAAGATTAAGGAGCTTGGGGAAGCCCTTCATGTCTGCAAAGAATTTAGGTTTTCTTAGGAAGTTATAGAGAATGGGGTCTCTTTGCCCTCCCTTGTCAGGATTTATCTTTTTGTGCAGGTGTTTGCATGCCTTAAGCATTCATGGATGTGGTGAACCATTCATGGATGTGTAGGAATTTGTTTTCTACCCATTTAGGTTGTTCATGTTAACAGAATTGTGGGGGAATCTTGCTTGTTGGGGTGCTGGTGTCGGTTCCTGGCAGGAATTACAAGGCAGAAATGAGGAGGTGTTCTGGTAGGAACCTTTTGTCTGAAGTAGAACAATGTCTCTTAGGACTCCACACTGTCTGAGGTCACTGCTGTTAGGATCTGCAATGGACTCATGGGCAGCATGGAGAGAAAAACACCCAGGAAAACTGGACAAAGGGAGGCCTCATCCCCTTACACTCACAAATTGGGTCCACAGTGAGGCAGTCTGGGCAGGAATGGCATGGAATGATATGACAGGGTTATCGCTGTATCGCTTTCTGTCAGGCTGAACCCGTGTGTCTGCATTTTCCAGCCCACTGAAAGCACAGTTTAGGCAGTGAGAAGTGGCAAAGCTCCATATTGCAAGTTAGCCACAGCAAGACCTGCATTTTAAAAATGTTCTTCTAATATTTTATCTGCCAGCAGCAGTAACTTTGTCGTCTGGGAATTGGGATAAAACACCTTTTGTCTGTGTAAAATTTGGGCTAGGAAACTTGCAAGTACTCTTTAGCTTTTTATTAGAAGCAGTGAAAAAATTTTGAGCTGCTATGTTGTCTATCTCATTGTAAATTTGCAAGTTCATTTTTGAGCTGAATAAAATGGTTATGTAATTACATACTTCTCCTAATTATTGGGTAATTATATACTTCTTATAATTGCCGAGTAATCACTCTGCTATAACTAGAATTTAATGTTACAACTAATTGTATAATTACTGTATATTAATGTTGTTATCCAGGCAACTTGGAATAGAGTGTTATCCTTTTAATTCATTTTCTGTTACTCAAAACTGTATTTTTAAAATATAGTATAGTTAGCCATTGGAAGAAAGATTAAAAATGGAATAAAAGTATCAGCAGAGGAACTACACAGTTTCCTACCAGGCTGAAGTGGATGAAATTAAAATATTAACAAGCTAAATCTGTACTTTTGATAGGAAAATTTTAATTTTCACATGAATATATAAATTGCTGTTAGACAATTTCTTGTATGCTTGAGGTTTGACTCTATCCTATGTGCTGATCTGTTAACACTGTATTTTTTAACTTTCCCAGACGTTGGAGGTGCAACATTTGAAAATGTGCCTTTTTTTTCCATAGCAAACTGAGTCCTTAAATGTTTAATGTCACTAGGATCTTAAGAATGTGTATTTCAAATATTGTTGCACAATCTTCACAAATTATAAATCACAAACATTGCAAAAACTGTGATAGATAATAGGAGAAATGTGCATTGTTGGACTGTATCTTCTCCCAAATCACAGGAACAGTTTCCCAAAGGTGCGGAAGGGGGGTTTGATACACTATTTAAAAGCTGAGATCAAGTAGTACAGATGCATTTTTCTAGTGCTGGTTGAGTAGCCCAAGTACATAAGAGTAATCTCTGACAAAATAACGTTGCTTCTGCAGCATTCTATAAGTGGAATGTGTAAAATGTGGTTGTTCTTGCATGTAAAGAAGCTTTACTTCCATTGCTGTACCTAAAACAGGATAAACTCTCTCAGGTAAACTTCAGTGAAATCCAAAATGAATCCATCAAACTTCATGAAGTCGTTCTACCTTCATGCTGCCATAGTCTGTCTGGGTGGTCTGGTGCTAAGGTAGGGTCCAATCCAGGTAGAATTTGAGCATTGAGAAACTAGGCTGCAAGGCAGATTTATAAAAAAGAGTTTTGCAAATCTGTCCCCTTCCCCAAAACCTCAAAAAATAAGCTTTTTGGATGTTACAAATAGAATAACTGAAAATACCAGTGTTGTTCATAAACACCAAAATAAAGGAAGGGCTTGGATTTGTACCATAAGTGAATCAAATTGTTCATAGGAATGTCCAAATTAGAGGAAAGTCCAGATCACTAATCCGTGGAAAAATGTAATGTCAGCATGACTGAAAGGTACTGCAAATACACCTTAATGCACATCATAGAAACATGGAATATTTGAAAAATTGTTTCTGATTTAATAGCATTTTTGTTTTAATAGTTCATTTGAAACTTGCATCAAAATGAGTAAGTCCAATAAGTGTCTCTTAAAAAATTAATTTTAAAATTGATTTTTCTAGGTTTTTTGTAATTCTGTCTTATTTAGATTTTGTAAAAGACTCAGATGTAAATATTGAATCTTCTAGCTGTGACAATGTCTTAACTGATTTATAGTAATTTTACAGTTATAGTCTGTTTACTCTTGTTCTCATACCTGTGGTCTTAGGCTTGTGTTATTCTGCTGTTGTTTGTAATACAGAATTTTTATTGACTTCAGTGTGAGAGCTCTCCATGGAGTGATGGATAGTAATAATAATATCAGTTTTTTATTTGGCACTTCATGTACTCAAAATATAAGATGATATTTAAGTGAGTCAGCTTGGCTCTGAGATATGTGACTAAGGTCTTCATTAAGTCAAAAAAATGTTACTTGACACATATACTTTTTTATTTTCTAGTCTAATTAGGTATTTTGGAAAGGTTTTGTCTTTTTTTGTCGTTGTTGTTTGGTTTTTGTTTTTTTTTTTTTTTAATTTTTGTAGGGTAGAATATTGTCTTATCTTAAGTTTGAGATCTTGAAAGGGTTGCAAAGGACATGTAGGTTGCTGTGGTGTCCTCTGATGATTTCAACTGATAAACTGAGTACTTGTTTTGTCCTTGAGAGAACTGCAGGCCATGCTGGAAAACCTCTGTTACTGCAGATTGGTGTTTGTTATGCAATGGAATTAGCTTATCAACTCCTAAGTTAAGCATTTTTCTAACAAATTCAAAATGTTTTGCCAGTCTTTCATGGGTATAAGAATTATCATTAATGTTTGAAATCTACAATTATCACACAACTGTTCTGGAACTTCTGTTCACTGTGTATAGCAATCAGTTTTGCAACTGGTTGTTTTGAGTATTGGTTTATTTCCCAAGATTTACAAATGTTACAAACTGTTGGCAAAAGGAGGAGAAATTGTGAATAATAATTTTTCTTCCCAACAGACCAAAAATTTGTGCGTGTTACTGGTATAAATGGCAACTCTTCATTTGAGTAGAAATAGGACTTGGTTCATAAAAACAGTGAATTGTAGCAGATGCAAGGTCTAACATTTGTTCTTTCCCTCCCTCTCTTGTTTTTTCATAACAGATAATGCTAATTATTCTATTGTAAATGATACTCGGATGTTGTGCAGCAGCAAGGAATTCAATGTATGGGTACCCATTAAAGGACTAATTCCATTTTCTAACTACACAGTACACGTGAATGCCTCCAACAGCCAGGGCAGCTTGATAAGTGATGCTATAACCGTAGTCATGCCTCCAGGAGGTAAGTATGAAAAAGTGCTTTTTCTGTGCATGTAACAATTATACAAACACTCTGTTCAACAAAATGTTATTTATTATGGCAGCTGAGGACTGAAGTTCAAAAGAATATGTTTGTATTAGTAGTTCTTACTCACAAAATTCTTTTTGGCTTCTAATTTGTCACTTTGTTCCATTTAAGAACTAGAAAATGAAAGTGCATAGTTGTGTAGTTCAGCATATTGTGAAGGTGAGAAGTGCATTATGTAATTCATTTTTTTTTCAGTGAATGGTGGTGTATTCTGGCATGGACAGCTAATCTAGCCCAAGAATATAGAGAGACTCACCTGCATTTTGTAATCTGTTTTAGAGTAAAAGTTGGAAGTGCTGACAAGGAGCACTTACTGGATAGACTTAGAAAATTTGTTTAACAATAGTAAATATTCTAGTAATAATAGATAATATTCTAATAATATTTTTAATATTATAATAATAGTAATATTCTAATAATATTTTTACTATTCTAAATAGTAAAAATAGTAAATAAATCATTGGCAATATATTGAGCCAGAATCCACAAAATAATGTTTCTGTAATAAAGTCAATTACAATGTGCTGATTTACAGTGAATTAGGCTGTAAGCCAGTCTGGATATTATCTTCATAACAATTTGAAATAAGAGAGTTGAGCAAATATGCCCTAAACATTTTACTTTTTTTTTTTTTGTAGCTTTGTTGTTGTTTGCTTTTTTTTTTTTCAAGAAAGCTTGTATTTATAGCTGATGTAGATGTGCTGCTTTTGTATTTTCTTTTCATGGACATCCTAGCTAATTAGTTTTTGTTAAATAAATGTCAATGTATACAATTAATTTAAGGCAATTTTGAGTTTTTAAGTGAGAGTCCAACAACACTTGTTTTTGAGAGATGTGTGGTGTAGCTGTTGAGCAAGAACAACGTAGAGGAATGTACATACAATTTGAAAGCAAAAGAAAAGAAAATAAGAAAAAGGAAAGAAATATCATAAAACTTAGAGTTCAAAAACCCAGCCATGAAACAACTTGCTTACAAACAGATGGATTTGGTTTGGGGACTTCAGAAAAGTGACTAAATACAACACAGAGTTTTTATGACAGATTACTGAGGAACAAGGAAAAAGTAAATTCCCAGCACATTTTATACTTTTCCTATCTGATTGTCAAGCTGGACCTACTATTAAAAAATATATGTTCTCATATAATAATAAAACTGCATGTGAGTTTTACTGCTCATTTAAGACTGAGCAGTAAGACACTGATATTTCTAGCTCCAGTGTCACATTTCAGTTTTGCTTACCAAAATTTGGTAGTGAAAATTTCACCAAATGACAAGGTAAAGGATCTTTAAAGATAAGCAAGGATGTGCACAAGTTTATGACAGCCATTAAGATACACTTTCTTTCATCATTAGATTGTTGTTGATTACAATTAGAAAACTTATAGCTTTGAAATTATCTTTTTTATGACCTTGTGGTAGTTTAAAAGCAATACCTCATTGGTTAAATAGGTTTTAGTTCATGCTTCCTTTTAGTTAATGATCTGAAAACATATTATCCTGATTTACACATAAAATCATGCTGAAAAGCATGTGGCATTCACTAGGATATGTGTGTTTAAGTAGAATTAAATTAGCAGTGAGAGTTATTAAAGAAATCTTCCATACCATTGTCCAGTGGACTGTGATCTGTAGAGAAATGAATAATAAATGAAGCAGTGCATATGAGAGAAGAGCTCTCTCACAGGCTGTGTTTTCTCTATATATGTACACATGTACAGACACACACGTGTGTATCTAGGACAATATAGGTTTGCTTTACTGGGATGTTTATTATAAGGAGCCTTTGAGGGTTATACAATTCCATTGCATGCTAAATTATGAGTATAATGGTAATTTTGCACTGGGCAGTGTTCTGTGCCTTCACACTTTCTAAATCATTAAATGAAATCTAGATGCTACTTAAATAAGAAGGATTTTATTTTTTTACTTCAGTGGTCAAGATTTCACTTAGATGGAAGTTTTGTTTGATCAAAAAGTAAAAATGATCTCATTATATACAAAAGCACAGCCTTTTAATAAGTGTTAAGATGTACCATTCTCTTTTCAAGGATACCAAAAAAGTATTTAAGTATTTCTTAAAACTATTTAAGAAATCTACAATGGGGGCACTAATTCATGGAACTTGATGGAAGATTGTCTGAGAGGGAGAGTGATAGAGGACAAAGTAGTATTTCATTTTGAAGTTATTGCTGATCACTGTTTTACAATGATGATACAAATTTTTTTCCAACATGCATTTCTTTTGTTCCTGTATTTTTTCTTAGCTTTAAAGCACATGGCACACAATAGAAAGCAGACCAAGTTTTTAGTGTTACCTGACTGAATAGATCTTAATTTTTTATCAAGCTGATTTGCCATGCTTAAAGTCAACAGTAAAAAAAAGCTATCTTAAAAATAAGGAATTTATTTTATCTATGCTTTCGACTAAAATTGCAGTGCAGGTTCAAGAGTTCTTGGAAAGACTGAAAAAATAGAAACTGAATCCAAATGGTAATCCATAAATATGAAACTTCCTTTTGACCCTTACCCTGTAGTGGTCTGGAGTTACTAATGGGGTTAGGATTTCAACTCTTAATGGGACTCCGTGCATTAGTGTTTGGTATGCATGGAATTCAGCATTCAGTTTAATAAGTGGTTGACATTGGTGATGTCCCTTAATTTGCTTAAATCTAATTGGCTCTTTTATCAGTCAAACCTGTATGGATTGGCAATTGATCAGAAAGGGTCAGCCATGACTGTGCATGTACTTAAATGCTGGAACCACCAGTTAAAGTCACCATTGCATAATAAGAAGCTGAAACCAAGAGAACAAATGATCTTCAGAGTCAGAAAGCAAAAGAAAGAGGAGAAGTTTTTCAGGATGTTCAAGTTCAGAACAAAGGCATTATGGAGTATATAAATTTTAAATACACTGCTTTTTGCCTCAAGACTTAAAGCTTTTTTTTTTCCAGATGAACTGAAATCTTGTCTGAAACTGTCTTTGTTACATCAAAGTACTGCACAGAAAGCTAAAAGAGATGGAAGAAGCATAAAAGGGCATAGTTTAAAATGATTAGTGACAAATTTCATACTGCAGAGGTAGAAGTAAATTTTTTTGAGTTTTATATTTTTTCCAGAAGGAATAAATTTGTTCTATTTATCTTGTCCTAAACTGCTTTAGTAGAAGCTGTAAAAAAATAATATTCTAGCCCGTACTTCACATTAATTTGAGAATGCCACCCAGTAAAAGATCTGGAAAACAAATTATTTTAGAATTAATTTAATTAGATAAATGAATTGAAGTGATAGGATATAAAACTGCAAAATTTCGGGAGAAAACCTTTTGCAGAGAGCTCTTGGTTATACATTTTTGTCCTCAATGAGTGCTACTTCTGATGTAGTGGCACATAGAAGACCCCATCATTTTAGAATTGCTTTGTAATAGGGGATGGTGAGCTAGCTGAAAGGAAATTTGCAATCACTGCTTATGATAGCTTATACTCTAGTTAAATCCTTTTATTCCCTTTCTTTGGCCACCAAAGCCTGAGTATGGAAGGGAATGGGAAGAAGATGAATTTTGTTGAATAAATAGATGCAAAAAGAAGAGTGGGCTGCTGCTGTGATGGGAAGCAGGAGGGTGGAGTCTCAATCATCCCCAACAAAGCAGGAAAAAGGACTGGATTTCCAAGTCATGACAAGAGGTCTGAAGACTGTTTTGGATGGTAATTCTGTATCACATTGCAGAGTTAACTCCATGTGGATTCTTATACTGCGGATGACAAACCATTAACTTGGTGCTGATTTATCTGCAGAAAAGAGCCTCAAAGAATTGATACATCCTTTGTGAAACATATAAGGAAAGATATTCTCAAAAAAATCTGCCTAAGCAGTGAAGTGCCTCTTTAAACTCTGCCCTGATTTATTAAGTATGTTGTTCAATTATGTGCTCTGTCTGTGATTTGCACAACATAGGAATGTCTAGCAGGAGAAGATGTAAGATTTTGCCGTAGACCCTTTAGTCCCTGCCCCTTGCAGGTCCCTTCTTTCTGAGTGGAATGCTGCCTGCCACTGCCTGGGCTTGTTCTCAGAAGCAAAATGTGAGCCTATGTACCTGTAGCTGATGTTTGTTCAGTATCTGCAGGAGATGGTGTCCTGCAACCAGAGGGTGTCAGACACTGTTAGTCTAAGTCACAACACCTCAGAGACTGGATACTAACCTCATCATAGGACCACTGATCTAATTATGCAAACAAGTAGGAACCACACCATACAACTTGTATTCACATCTGAAAGCATTTGCTCGTGAAGGTTGATCGCTGAAGCCAGCAGGCCTCCTTAGAGGAATGAATATTCAATAAACAAAGAAAACTGATGCTAAGTCAGAATTATGTTGGAAGAAAAATCAAACTTGAATATGCTACAATTTTCCCTGTGAGACAGATTTGTTTTCCTATGCTTCCTAGTATCGCATTGTGTGACACCATAAAATTTGTTTTGAAAGAATGTCCTTTGCTTCAAATTTCAGGTGTTTGAACCATCACTTTTTTTCTCTCCTTTTCTTCTCCTCCTCATTTTCGTCTCTCTCCCTTCTCTTTTAGAGAGAAATCTAAGAGAAAGAATCCAAGGGGATTCTTTTGTTCTTTATCTTCTATGTTAACAGAAAGTTCTTAGTGAAAAATTGTGACCATATCCTTTCTACAGGTACTTTAAGGAGAGACCAGGATAGAGCAGGGAGTGGGGAAGCGCTCTCCTGCATCTCTCATCAATGAGCTAGCTAATTACAAAGGGTCAGTAGCAAGCCATGTAAATTGGCCATTCCATTTCCTTTTGTCCAGAAAGGTGATATCATAGGGATATAAGGGTAGGATTCTGAAAGTGCTTGTCTCTGGGAAACTGGGAGTTTCTGTTCTACTGAAACAGTAATTCTTCTCTAATCTCTGCAGTATTGAACTGATTGTCATTTTCATTACTGCTACTTTCTTCTTTTATTCCCTTCTCCCAGGCTGTTCAGCACACCTTTCAGTGAGCTCATACTGTGTCCATTCCTGAATTTGGATGGGTGTTTTGCATGGCAGGAGACAAGAGAAGTCTCATTCCTGAACAGTTGTGTCCTCAAACTCTGGCAGTGGGAGCCACAGAGGTGCCCTCCTTTGCTGCTCACTTTCCTAAATTGCAGCCAGTTGGGGCTCAGCCCCACTCCACACATTGTAAAGGTTGCTTTAAATTGAAGCTTAGTGTAAGTCCCTACTCATAAACCTGAGTTTTGTCAGCAGGCAGTGATACTCCAATTATGTCTTTTTCTTCTGATTGCCTCTTTCTCTTTGCCTTTGCACCCTGTGCTTTTGGGGCTGGGCAGGTCTCCCACAGTTCCAGCTGTGCTCTTTCCATGCTCCAGACACAGAGCACCTGCATTTAGCATCTCCTCAATTCCTTTGTCTCTTCTAGAGCGGCATGAAACAGCTGGGACAAGAAGATCAACCCAGCAATTTTAGTTGCCTGGAAGAACATGGATGTGTTTTGCTTGCTTAGGGAGAGCCAGATGAGGCAGGGAGAACTGTGTAGCAGCTAATTGATCGTCTGTAAGCAGGCAATTAACCTCACTGAAGAGGTCTCACTCAGGTCTTTCCAAAACCTTAGCCCCAGAGTGAGATCCAGACCATACGTAAGAGCTCTTAGAAGAAATCTGTACTAGGGAAGATGCCATGCTGAAAAACTATAGCTTGATTTACTTCAGAAATACAGAAGAATATCTAGAAATGGGGCAAATGGGCTGTTGTGAAATTTAGAGGTAGATCATTATTTAAAGCTATTACCTACTATCACATTAACCTATTTCAGACCAATTTCAATTGTACATGAAAGAGGACACGATTTAGAAGAAGTGTGCCAATTTTATATAATCTCAAGCTTATTCTTTCTGGAGCTTTTTTTACTTTTGATTTTTCTTTTCATTCTGAGCAAATCTGAAGATTTTTCAGTATTGTAACTGAAGTCAGCAATGCTTATGTGATAAGTTAGGCTCTGCTGAAGGAATTCTACAATAAAATGCTGTTGAAATTCCTGGTGAAAACATACAGAAGACATTTGAAAAATCACACCATGAATTTTGCCTTTAAAACCATTTCCTAGATATATGTAAGTATTAGGAAACAGATCAATTTTTGTGTTACTTTGCTGCAATGATTTGTGCTGCTTTTCTAAAAAGCCCATGTTTTTATACTTTCTTTTTTTGACAAATCCTGCCCCTATAGGTTTTGGAATAAAATTTCATTTTCATTAACTGTCAGCAGAGGCAAATATCTGTGAGTTTTTTATTTGTTCATAGGTTTGCTGAGTTTTTTTTGGTCATCTCAATCTGTATTTTCTGCACATGAAGATTCTGCACATCTAGATTATGGGAGTTAGCCTGGTGATCATAAACCATTTGGGTAAAGTGGCAAGGTTTGAAGGCTTGAACCACTTTGCACAGTTCAAGAAGTTTTTCCTCTGCCTGCAATGACCTCTACACCTCCAGCAGAGTTCTGTCATCCTGTTGCATATTTTTAATATTTCCATATTAGGGAAAACATCCTAATGGGGGAAAAAAATAAGGGTTTTTAAAGACCTTGCTGAGGTTTAAATGTACAGGAAATCAAATCACTGTTCTTTTCCTCTCTTTAGCTAAGGAAAAAATTAGAAATAATCTTTCTTAAACATCATGGCCATGAAAGTGCTTTTGCATTTTTTTGCTAGTTCTATATACAGTTAAAAATTACTCTTAGTAACTACATTTTGGGAGTTTTCTCTGTAGTTTGGAAAATTGAAATTGAATTAAAAATATCTGAAACTTTATATCTGAATTTTTAAAATACTTTGCAGAAAAGAAGTATTTTTCCTTCCTATATTAATGATTTTTTCTGGTAGTATTTCAAGCTTGACTTTTCCCTACTTTTTCTGTGTACCTCCCCTTTTTCTGTTTCATCTATGTTGTTAACTTTAGCTTAGTTGGCTGAGTACCTGAGGAGAAATAAGCTTCTTTATAAAGGCAGAAAAAGGGAGAGAAAATGGAAGTTGAATGAGAATTAGTGACTAATAGAGTCACCACTTTCCCTCTGGTGTTCCTATAATGCAGTGTTGGTGTGTGCTACCCTCTTTCTTTCAACAAAGGCAGCTATAAGAGTCTATAGCCCTTAAAGGTTCATTCCTGACATTTGACAGCTTTTTCCTCACTGTTCTTTTCTTTCTGAATGTTATTTTTGTGTCTGCATGCGTGTGCAGGTGCACACACACACACAAATGTATATGATATATGTATGTTCATGTATAATGATTGCTTTCTGTCTCTTTTTATCTTTGGATCTCTATGCAGATCATGCTTATTCCTCTGACAAAGAAATACTATGCTCTTAGATTATTTCCAGCTGAGTAAAATAGGGAAGGGAATTAATCTATTTCATGTTGCTGGGGGATATGTCCAGTATTGAATTATATTAATCCTTACTGTTTGTATACTGACCTATTTACTTTGATGATTTTTACAAATGTATCTGCCAAATCAGATTTCCAGTAGGTGACTGAGGATTGCTATTCCCATTTTACAGACAGAGAGGCATGTGTTAGCAGCAGAAGGTAAAAGAAAATTTTACATTCCTCCTCATGCTGGAAAGTAGAATATACATGCCACAAAGTTTGTCAGCCTTTTTTCTTAGACTGACTTAGCTTTTTTCTTAGCTTAGACTGGGGGATTGCCTCTCTATGAAAGGTGTCACCATTGTTTAATGCAGCCAGTATGTACAGAGAAAATGCGTGCATTCAGGTTGACTAAGTTCAGATTATCTAAAAATTTCTAATTATATATATATATATAAAGAAAAGAAGTTGAATAACTGAGGAGATGGCATTATATAAAGAAAAAATACTTCTCTTTTCTCTATTTTTCTTTAAGTTGAAGTTATGAGTACTCTTACATACTAAGTAGCCTATTTGAGAGGGTTATTCATAAGAAATTGATACTGCTGTCCAAAATACTCAACTGATGGCTGTAATCTGAATTAATCAGCTGTAAATTTTCTGTGTGAAGGATTTAGCCCTTTGTTTGAAAAATGAACAAAGGAGAGGAAGTTTCCTGTGGCTCTTTACTTTTTGTCAAAAGATTGAAGAAAATCTGTATTTTAGAGAGTAAGTATTGCCAAGATATTTAGTTTACTTCAACCTCTGATTAATAGTGTATGTATTTTGGGGTAAATGCTCTAAAATGTCTTGTGGCACAGAAGGCAGAACACATTCAGCCTCATTTGGGTTTGAATAAAGCACAATGGTGTTAAAATGACTTTTAATCAATTAGGCCACCTGATTTTGAACAGGATGGCAGTAGTCAAGGTCTTTTCAGTAAAAAAACTTGTGAGTAGATCATTTATTGTTGTATATTGACACACTACCACCAATTCCAGTGAATTTATATGTTCTTCAGTATTATCTAAGGAAATGAAGCCCAGAGATAATTCATAGAAATGGTTTATTTGTTACAAGTGTCTAGAACAGGGCATTAACTCATGGGTAGCTACTTAATAATGCTGTATGAACATTCCTATGTGGATAGCTTGGCTATAAAAGGTTGTAATCCTTTCACCCTATTCATCAGAGAAGTCAGCTGTATATTTTGAACGGATTATTTCTGTGTGGGAGTAGTCTTGCCTAAATTGATTTTTATTCACTCTAAATATTAAATATTTACCTTCAGAATATAACACCTACATCATATTTCTGTCAATTGAAATGCTGTATTTAGTGGAGAACTGTGATGGGTTAAAAACAATCAGGGATTTTTGTCACAGTTAGGTGCAATGGAGATGTTACCTTTGATATTCTTTCTTTGTTAGAGCACTAGCTGAAAAAAGGAGATCTGGATCATTCATCTTGTCTTCCAATTGCTGGGCAGTGTATTAATTTCTGGGTTCTTAAGCAGGTAATGCAGAATACTTTCCACCTATCCTGCTGAAACTCCGCTGTTGTTTGTAGGGTGAAGTCTCATTTATTGGGGGAAAAGAGAGCAGAGGCTGCTGTGACGTGGGGCTGCTGACACTTCCCAGGCTGGGGTGGGGGAGTGTGCACAGCAGCAACACAGGGCAAGAGGAGAAGGTGCTGAGTTCTGTGGTTCATGGCTCTGGATGTACGCTGTTCATCAGTGCTGGTGCTCAGCATAAGCATCAGGATGTGATCCTATTGCTATTTTCTAATACAGCTTAATTTATTGATACCATAGCTGTTGGACTGGACCCTAACGTGAAGTGACAGCCATAGCATTGCATTTGGCATTTCGAGCAGTGATAAGAATTCTTGTTTACTCTGTAAATGTGGTGGCTCAGATTTGTCAGCCTTGGCCTCGTGTGTTACATAAGAGAATAATACACAGTGTTTTGTTGTTATTTTTCCTAATTATATCAGTTTTATTTCCAGAACTAAATTTTTGATTCCTCTCTATTCCATTGTGCAGATTACACCCCTGAGAGTTTTGCACGTTGATCAATGGCAGGGTTTGGTTGTATAGGAAAAAAACACTCCATACTAGCAATGATGACAGATACAATTAAATTAATTCTTTGCTGTCTCCTTTGATGTACACAGATTTTCCTCATTAATATTGATGGACTTCAGAGTCACAAGAACATGCTGGGGGTAGGGGGGAGAAAGCCCCTGAATGTTGTATTTTGCTTTTTGTGGAGCTGACTATATCGCTTTATGTTTAAATGTAAGGAAAGCTGCTGACAGTTTTGATATATTAAATTATAACTGAGAACTAATTCAAGGATCAAAGATACTCTTTGGGAGACATCACTTTACTGGTAGGAAAAATCATTACCTTTTTTCCCAGTCTCATGTATTTGTACTGTATGTCTTGGAAATATCATTCCCTACAGTTTCTGAATCTTGATGTTTAATTTAACGCAAAGGTCTTTGAGCAGCACAATGGGAGGGGGGCTTCTGTTAGTGAAACCTGGTAGAAGGAAATTGAAATGTACATGTTTTTTCTCATTTATCAAAGAAGTGCAAAAATCCAAACTGACATTTTATATCAAATGAATTATGAACTGTGTACCTCGTACCTAAGGGAACAACAGCTAAATTAGACTTTTGTTAAAAAGAGACAGAGAGAATAAAAATAGGCTTTTAATAAAATATACAGCCATTTTTGGTATTTTTTTCTGAATCTGACATATACTATACTTTGCAGAAGAAAACTAGAGAATATAGGCCACTTCAAAGTCTATCTACTTTAAATGCCATAGAGTAAATTGAGAAGCAGGTTAAGATGACACACAAACCAGAGTTTCTACTTAATAGATATTGTGGCTTTGATATTTTTGTTTTCAGCCTTGTCCAACTCAGGTGAACAGGAAAAGTTAATATGCTTTTTAATAGCAGGAAGATTGGAGCAAATAGTATATACTGGAGCGAGCGTTGCTAGGGGTTTTTTTGGTTAGTTGGGTTTTTTTAGTCTTCTATTTGTGATAATGTGGTTGCTGAAACAGACTTCCAGGGAGCAAAATTTTACAAGACACCTGATGGAACCTTAAGAAGTCAATTTTCAAAGAATTATGCAATCGGTATTCTACTGGCATGGCTTCTACTGTCTTGAGGTGAACAACATTTCTTGCAAGCAAAGACAAGACTCCCAGTCTGTAAAGTTTGAGTTTTTGACTGATTTTGACACTGAGTCAAAGTATTTTTGTGATTACCATATATATAATAAGGAATTAAGTAGTAGCTCTGAACAAAAGCCAGCTCTGTGTTGCCTTGATTACTAGGAGCAGAAACTTTAGGGAACCTCTTTTCTTTCTCTTTCTGCAAGTAAGGAAAGAATTTGTGAGATGGAAGTCTGTTCTGGCTGCAGTTGTTTCGTGGCCAAAAGGTAGTCCAGTGACCTGGATCTCACAGATACCTGTAGGATATTCAAGGTATAATGAGACTGCACCACCCACTGTGTGTAGTGGCTCCCTAACACCAGCTAATCTGTCATCTTGTCAGATCCATTTCCTATTTATGGGCACTCTCAAGCTTGGATTCCATCAGAAATGGTAGTATTTCACACCATCCATTATGTAGCACAGAGAAATTTATGGATTAAAAATAACTACAGGTAATCTTATTGCAGAGCTAATTTATTTGAACCCGTGCATTGTTCTCCAGTCTGTACATACAGTAATATATAAACTGAGGCTTCTGTCAAAATGCACATCAACTGGTAGCACTGAGGGTGGGCTGTTCTTTAGCAGGGTGGTCTGTTCTTGAGCAGTCCACCAGCACATCCATATTGCAGGAGTGCAGTATGAAGAAACTTCTTATTTAATGAGACTTCTTGTTTAGTAAGAGCATTCACATGTTTTCCAGTATCCCATTTTCTTTACCATTCAGCTGAGGGGGCTGTATTTTCTTAGTTTCTTTTGCCACGTTGGATGGAGATATAGAATCATAGAATCATTTAGGTTGGAAAAGATCTTTAAAATCGTCAACAAACCATTAACCTAACATGACCAGCCCCACCACCAATCCGTGTCCCTAAGCACCACATCTGCCCACCTTTTAAATACCTCCAGGGATGGTGACTCCACCTCTTCCCTGGGCAGTCTGTTTCAATGCTTCACAGCCCTGTCTAGCTAATAATCATTTGCAGAAGCCATGTCCACTTGTTCAAGAAGAATGATGCTTTCTGGTTTTGAATATCTGGTGTTATCCTTTTTCTTTCAGTCATAGAATAAATCACTATTAAAAATTAATTTTTAAGAGATTATGCTTCAGAACAATGCATATGCTTCTTGTAACATCACCACCTCTGTGCCTTTTTCTTTTATCTTTCCCTTCTTCTATTGGATTAGAATCCCCTTCAAATAATTATAAGGCTGAAAAAGAGTTAATTGGGAAATCAGCTAGTACCATCTTCTTTCCTCAAAAGTGTAAATTATCTCATTTTCTGTAAGCATTCGTTTAGTCTGATGGAGATTTAAAAACTTCTTTGCAGCAGTTTAATCCCATTGCTGTGTGTCCTGTTTCCCAGGACACACATTTCTGTGTATCCTGGGAAATGTTCTCTATCTTTGCATAACTTCTGCAAAGTCGAAGATTCTAATGTGTCTATCCTTCCTGTTCTTCTAACTACATGGATTTAAAGTTTCTTCCCTTGGCTTTTCCCAAACATGAGTGATAAAATTTGGGGTTTTTTTTGTTGCTTTTGGGGAGTCTCTGGATTTCCAGAACTATTTAAGAACTGTTTAGTTTCAAACAAGAAGCTGCAAGCTTAAAAGCCACCCTCCAATACTCTGAAATTCTGGCATCAACATTAAGAAAGAGATTTTAATTTAGCCAAAAGTCTGCTCACCAGCACTCACCAGAGGTGTTTGCATCAGTGTGGAGGGTACCATGCCTGTCTCTGGTTATATCTCTCTGATGCCAGACACTAATTATAAAGAAAGCTGTAAGATTTTGAAGATGATGTCAAATTCTTTCATCTTTTTCCTTTGAAAAAACAAACAAACCTAAACCCAAAGCGGCTAAACAACCAACTGCAAAAAAGTCCAATAATAATTATTGCAATTCAAAAAAACCTTCTGAACTTAATTTCTAAAGCTACTTCATGCAGGAAGCTGAAGTTGTTGCGTGATGATATACATGATCTTATTCCCACTGCACTTGCCACATCTGTCCTCCTAACTTAAAACAGGCAGATCTGATAGTTTCTTAAAGCTATTTTACAGAGATATTTCATTTTCCAGTAGTCAGTGTCACAGTTAACCAGCAAGAGCTGTTTCTTTAATTGCAGCTTCTGCCTGATTCTGTAATATCTTTCCTTACGGTTTTTCTTCATAGTATTAAAAAAAAATAATTTTGTTATATGGCAGTTATTGGCTTGCCATCTGTTTGAATAGTCCTTTTGAATAATTAGTTTTATTGGGCAGTTTTAAATTCTAGCCAATGTCCTTACTACAGGTATTAAAATCATTAATCATTCAGCTAATTGCTTATTGGCATTCTTTTGTAGCTTTTAGAGTTTAGTAAAGTTCTTGCTGAGTAAGATGGACAAACTTCCACCTAACATGAGGAAGGAAGGCAGGTTGCTTCTTATGGAAAGGTGAGGTGACAAATCTACATGACATTTTTATAGTGTTGACCTCAGTGAAATGTAACATTTAGAAAGGGACCATCTCTTACACGGATTTCCACTTGAGACCCATGCCCAGGTTGCAGGTGTTAAGGTTGTACATGAAGAAAAGTTCATTAAAAGGAGGGGAAGGTCTGATTGGTTTGGGTTTTGGTTTTGGGGTTGGGTTTTTTTTTTTTTTTTTGTTTGGTTTGATTTTTTGTTTGTTTGTTTCTGGAACAATATTAATGAGGAATAAGTAAGCCTGCTTTGGGATTTCAAAAGACAATTGTGTTAAACTTTGGGTCTGCAGGTCATGGAGTAAAGCCCAAGTTGATTTTTAGAGCCCTACTAAAATTATGCTTTGCTGCTAGGAATACTAAACAGTGAAAGTGCAGAAAAATCCAGTTAGAACTTACATACTCTATCCAGATAAAGATAAATTTTAGATTTTTTTTCAAACATCTTATTTTATTTTTCCGAATGATATTGTACCGTACAGGTAACATTAAGGATTAATGCTAAAATGCTCTTCTAAATAGATTTATTCTTTTCAAAGGAAATTACTATTACAGCAGAAGGCAGAAGTGTAAAATGGGATAGATCATGAAGAGAGAACAAAATATTTCTGAACCCAGTTTATATTATACTTCTGAAAAGAAAATTATATGAGGTGTGAATAAGTTTGGACTTACTCTAAGTTTACAAAGGCTTTAAGTTACTTATTCTTTATATCTCTCAATTTGCTTTTTGCCGAAACACAGCATCCTTTCTTCCCAAGATAAATGTGCCAGAGAGGGATGGCAAGAGGGCCACCATGAACCTTTCACATTTTGTGTTCCAAAGTGCAAGGATGTCCATTGAATAAGGGTGCTTTGTCCTTGGTTTGTGTATTGTTAGGTGGAGCTATATCTGAGACTGAAAACATTCAGCAGTGAAATTATAAAATTAGAAATAAAATCCAAAAATGTTCTGTGCATTTTCTTGTAATTGAGAATGGGAGAAATAACATGGTTGCAAATATGTATTAAATGAAAAAATCAAGACCAACTCTCATATTCAGTATATGCTGAGAAGGAAAAATAATGGGGAAAGAGTTAAAAACCAAACTGGAGTAAACTTTGCTGAACCTGTGAAGATAAGAAACCAAAAAAGCAATCTTCTGATTTGCTAAGAGATAAGGGTTTATAACTAGCATGCTGTTCTAGTGTTGACATATGGTCCAGCATCATGGCCTGTCTTTCTCTGAAATGAGACTAAAACACATGCTGAAGTTGAGAATTATGGGGAGTGCAATGACTGGAATTATTTGGACTGAGCAAACCACTAGATAACAGGCATACCTGAGAAAATCAGAAGAAACAAATGTCAAAGTGCAGAACATACTGGCATAAAAAGTGCCACAATGAGATGATCTCAGTATGGGCACCTAAAATAGGAAATGAATCAGGAGTACCTAAACAAGCACTACAATGAGATAAAGAAATGGAGTTTTTGAATTGAACCTGGAAAAGAGGAAGAGTAGGCATGTCAGAGCAAGACACTCATCTAAAAGCAGTCTGAGTGGAACTTCTCCTTGCTGTTTTGGTGCAAATGCTGGAGAGCCTATTTTCCTTCTCCCCTGTAATTAAATCCCTGCAGTTATCATTTGTATCCATGTGTTTGAAATATATTTTGTTAAGATACAAATGCTAAATATTTTATATATGCAGATGTGACAACTTACAGAGTTATATATTCATAGCTCCAAAATATTCTAGATGCCTATCTGGAGATATTATGGATACATTGGGGTCAGTATATCTGATCACTGTTAAAAAGAGTGACACTTCAAAGTTGGTATGAGTTTGTACCAATTTTATAGATATGTAATCGAGCTCTGCTTTTCTTCTGGCTTTTCTTCTTCTTATAAAAGGAAACATTTTTATAATTAAATAATCATTTATTGTCCTAATAGTTTACCTTTTAATAGTCCTGCTCAAAGTCGTCTACTTTCAGAAAATTTACATTTCAGATAAATCCTTATCATAAATATAATGAATACCTCTCGGAAAAAAAATAAGCCTTCAATGTGCAATAAACATTTAAGAACAATCATTTCACACAATGATTGCTGTCCTAAAATAAACAAATACTTACAAAGCTGACTATTTTAGCACATATTATTTAAGATAAAGAAATTGAGGCAAAAAGTTGAAGCTCTTTTCAAAGGCTGCTTAGCACATTACTGGCTGAAGAGGGATCAGAATCTTTCTCAATCCATCTGCATGTACCTGAGTATTTTTAATACAATATATCATTGTCATCTTGAAACAGTCTTCAGTTTTTATTGTTTTCTGGAACTGTTTATTAATTATTTGATTAGAATTGACATCTGATTAAATATTTTATTCTGCCTTTGTAGTCTCTTGATATACAAAGCATGACTTTCTGCCCTGCTAAGTGAGGATTTACTGGGCTAGATGTTGATTCAGTAGGTTGCAAGTGGAGTGCTTGCCCCCTGAGGGTCATATTAAAGCTCGAGGGGAGATTTTTGAGCAACACTGCATCTTAAAGACGATATATCAAGCTGATAGATACATGGCTCTTCTGTTGAGAAATTCACAGTAGAATTATTGCTTGTTGCCAGTTATTACTTGGGTAGTAAGGAGTCTCTTGGGGATATGGATTGGATAAAAAGGGTTAAGCTGGGGGAAATGTTACACTGAAGACCTTGATGATGAGGAATGCTTGAAATAGTCAGAGGATGTTTTGTGTGCAAATTAGAATTACCATTTTGGGGGGTAAGTGCTCTGCCGTTTTAATGAGCAAATCGTGATTAGTTTAATAGAGCACCTTTCTCATTATGACTCAGCAGAGACTTGACAATTTATTTGCTGTACCCTCCTGCCCCCCTGCCCCATTCCTTTGGAGAACACTCACTAGTACATCACTGAGGAAATTCTCTGTGGACTACAGGAAGCCATTCAGATAAATGCAGTTGCTCTATATTGAAACATGTTGGTTTGAAAGTAGTAGGCTTGGCTTGTTCTACCAACAAGACTCAGGGTCAGGCGACTTTCACAGTAGAGATTTGTCCAAATTTTCTGCTCTTCCCTATGCTGTGCTTTTGTTGGTAGAAGAGATTTGAACATTTAGCTGAGATTACCTACGCCATTAAAATAACATCCAGACTGTGGAATTGTTATTGACATTTAGGCAGCTACATCTTTGTTTTTTGATGAACATTCCTGTGTCGTTATAATAACCACCTCTATACATACATAAAGCTTAATCTGAGCTTTTACTTTGTAGATCTCAGTGAGCTTTACAAAGAAGGATCAGTATTATTATCTCCATTTAACAGACTGGTAAATGAAAGACAAAGGTGAAGTCATGTGTCCTGACAGAGCTGCAAATAAATTTAACGCTTTTGCCTCCTCAGTGAGTTGCCTCACACTGTCCCCTCAATAACGTGAACTTTGACTTCCTGGCCAAATTACTAGGTTGGTTAATTAGATTCATTTTTAGATGTAGCTTTTTTTGCTGTGTCGAATTTCTGTGTGAACTTTAAAAACTGATCTATTTTAATCTGCAGACAGTTTCATTTCAAATGAGGTAGTACCCAGCTTTGAATGAATATTGACTCTTTCTCTTTTTTTTTGATGTCAGCTTAGAAAAACACTTAAAAACCCTGAACTAAAAATTTTTACTTTCATTGCATCAACTTTCTTGTGTTCAGTTTGACTTCAAGAATCACCTTATAAAGGATGCCAAAATAATACATGATTATCTGATAGTACTGTACTTAACATCCATAAGTTTTAAAACTTCTATTGCACAACTAAAACCCAACTCTGCTTATGTTGGTGCTAAACAGAACAATGTTATGTAAAGTAAATAAATGAGTTTTCCATTTTACTGTGAGAGTGAATGTCATGTGCAGAGACATTTGGTGTGCAAATGTTTGTTTTTGATGGCTCAGCTGGAGGGATATTGGAGCTATTTAGGTTAAGCCAGCCACCTTCTTCTCTCTGAGGTGAAGTGCTCACAAGCTCATTATTGGCCTTGAAGGTGTTGGATGGGATTTGCAGACCGTGAATTACATAAATCTCAGAGATTTTCTGGATTTGGAAACAGGAAGATTTTCAAGTTTACTTGGGATTTACCAGAGCCTTTTCCCCTAGATGTAGATAACAGCAGCAGGAAAGAGCATCCAAACACAGACTTGCTATGCCCCCATATTATATGTTTTATTTTTCACAGTGACAGAGAGGAGCAGAAGGAAATGAGGGAAGCTGGAGGTTCTGTTGTACTTCATCTTGTTCTGAAAAAAACCAGGAGGGCTGCAGGGCTAGGGGCCAACTGTCAGAAGTACCTGATAATTCCAGTATCCCAGAAGCCAGCTTTTAGTAAAAATTTTGTATGAGAACTGACAGATCTTGAAATTAATGTAAAGGGAATAAGTTTCTTAGGTTGGAGCAAGACATGTTTTGTGCCTTTCCCTGTAATACAATTTGGATCTGGAGATGAAAAATGTGGAAGTGCCCCAGATGTAAGTGTAATCAGAGTAAAAATATCAGATGCTAGTTCACATATCTGTTAATGTATATATCAGTATAAATAAAAACTATTAGATGTGATTGATGTCTTTCTTTTTGGAGTTGATGCATCCTTTCACCTGTCTCAGGGAGAGAATGACTCACACAGTGAATCACAAAGTCTGTTTCTTCCCTGTTAATAACCACCTCATACACCAGTGGTAAATGAAAATAATAAAGCTTACTGTAAATTACTGTTTGCTCATCTTAAAACTTACAACTTAGGCCCTGAGGCTTACAACTGCACTTTAAGTTAGAGACCTGTGAGACTGTTTTTTCTTCAATAGAGACAAGAAGAAAATAACAGCAATGAAAAAGAATTTCTGTTAGAAAGATCAAAGGAAAAAAGGCAAATGGTAACTACTGGACCATGAAAAGCAAAACTATTATACAAGAGTTTAAATAACAAAAGCAGTAACATTCCAGTGCTTTAACTCTAGAAAAGAGCTACAGAGATATTGGCTGGCTACAGATGTGTTGTATATAAAAGTTACAGATATGTTTAAATACAGAAAGTTTCTTCAACAGATTGATCACTTGTTAAAGAAAAAGCAAAGCCATAAACTCACAGGTGTAAATTGTCATAGTTCTTTTTACTGCATGCAGTGAAATTTGCAGCAGTGAAAGGTCATTGGTGGTATCATTACTGACACATTTTGATCTGCAGTTCCTTGGACTTCATAAAAATTAATTTCCTCAACAAAACAGTGGGCTACAGACTGAGACTTCTGTGAATCTATTTTGATTTCTATCTAAAGATGTTCTTAACGTAAAATTTCCTCTGTTTTCTTCTTAAATTATTATTAATTTGTAAGGGCAAGGAGCTATCTGAATGATAAAAAGTCTGATCAATTTTACTCATGCCGGGTAACATTTCTGTGAGCATTTCCTTAGCTTCTCAGGGTGGCAGAGCTGGGCACAGGGAGAAACAGATAATGTTTGAACAGGTGGTAGAAAATATGTTGCTTCTGAATTACTTTTGGTGTTTGGAGGTTTGCTTTTAGCAAGATGATACTCACATATTGGAAAGAAGAAATTAAGAATCAGCATTGTTCAGTAGTGAAAATGTTAAACTAAATGGACCATGTTAACATTACTGTTGATCCTGAGGAACAGTTTTTCCAGTATATGGAGCATTCTGTTTCCACACAGCATATGTTCTCCATGGTTTTCTCTGCTCTAATTCATCCATGTTTTTCAACAGCTCCAGATGGCGTGATGCCTCCAAGGCTTTCATCTGCCACTCCGACCAGTCTTCAGGTTGTCTGGTCTACACCAGTTCGCAACAACGCCCCGGGCGCGCCCAGCTACCGACTCCAGATGCGACGGCGGCGTTCTGCTGGTGACATTCTAGAGTACGCACAGCAGCATGACCACCATCCACTGCTCAGCTAGCAAAGTCCCCTTCCCTTGAGCACGGCTCACCTTTAGGGTGGCTGCTCTCGTTACAAGATGTCATGTTTTAGTCATTTTTGATGTGCTGGGATGTGTTCTGAAGTAACTCGTGCTGTTCTTCTTTGCAGTTTGCTTCCCAGCCCTACTGCTTCCTTACAGCACCGGGTTGGAGACCTGCAGCCGTACACTGAGTATGAGATGAGAGTGGTTGCCTCCAATGGTTTTGGCAATGCTTACAGCAACTGGACTTCAATGACTACAGCAGAGGACAGTAAGCAGTCAGATCTTATTTAGCTCCCTTTAGCAGAAAATATAAATAACAGTCTAGCTGCCATTGTACTTAATTTCTTTAAGTTATCTAGCTTTCTCAGTTATATAGCAGTAATGTATTTCCTTCCCTAGTATTAACTTGAAGTAAAAACTCCTAAAAGATCAAGTATCTGTTTTCTTACTTATTCATTTAAAAATATGGATCTTTACATACATATTTTGTGCAGCAGTATGTTATTTCTATACAAAATATCCTTCCAGTAGTATATGGTTAGATTAAGATGCACTGGTAAGTACAGCTTTGTAAGTGGTGTTCCTTTATATTCAGGGACTTGATTCTGATTTCAGTCATATCAGAGAAAATAAGTTGAAGTTAATCATAAATGACAGTTGTCTTATCTCTGTGTTGAGAATACTCAAGATACCACAGAACTTTTCATTCCCAGTGATCTTTGTTAATTCAAAGTAGTGGCCTACTGGTCTGAAATTGGGTTTGTCATTGTCAATCCCATCACTTTCATTGTTAATAGTTCTATGTTCTCCAGACTCACTCCCCACAATTTTTTCAACAGTCCCTTTATTTAGCAACCAGCTGTCAGAGTATAAGTACAGCCAGTGAGTTAACGGGACAGGATTTTGCACCTGATTCAATATGTAAGCAAAAACATATGACAGAATTTGAGCTTGTTGTTTGCAATACAAATACAAACCACACTTTTTCCAGCCTTGTTTTTTTTTTGTTTTTTTTTTAAGAAACTGAGCTGTTAGCTTTCTTGTACAACGTAGCAGGATAGCTAACATTGGCAAATATTCAGTGTTGGTGACTCAACTTGATTTTAGTCCCTTCTCTAAATGGTCAGCTGTCTATATTGAGAAAACATTGAGTAGAAAATGTTTTTTTCCCACAACTTTAAAACATTTTTCCTTTGAAGCTGAGCAAATAATTCACAACAGAAATTTATCTGATAAATTCATTTAAGCTCCAAAGGTATTAATGCTTCTAGGAACATGCTACCTATAAGTAAATGTAAGTTCTGAACTTGGTTTTTAGGTACCAGACCTGTGTTATCAACCTGCAGCAATTCTTGCTGGGATTCAGTTATTTCAGTACGTTGTTTGCTAACAAAAGTGGATACAATACTATTGAACTTGCCTGCATTCATAGTCAAAATGGTACCAGTCTCCTAAGACTATTTTTTTCAAATTGAAATAGTTATTTAGCTCTGGTCTGATTTTTCACATACAAAGATGAGAGAACTACATTTCAAAGGCATCACTTGTTAATGATATAAAAAATATTTTTGTGCTAAGTAGTAGGTGTACAATTGTGAAATTCTCTTTTGAGGAGTTAGGGGTAGGTGGAAGCCCCACACAGGAGATGCAGCAGTATCCAACAGTCCTCATCGTTTAAAAAAAAAAACCAGCCAACTTTCAGTGGTGACAGAGGACTCTGTGGTGTCATTGTGGAGAGCTGCCATGTGTGAAAGGATATTCAGCTCAATTGCTTAAGACTGAATGATTGTCATTGGGTCTAAGCAGTGTTTTTGTCAAGGTTTCAACATGATTCCTATGAAATTGCCTGTACTGACAGTTTGTTGCAGAAGTATACTTAATTCCTGGCCCTGCTAACCAACAGACTTTGACTTTTTAAAGTACAATTTAATAGTGGAAATTTCCCATATCTCTTACTCTGTTGAACTAGATGTGTATCTACATGTTCTTACTGAATTTTATTCTGTAAATATATGTCTTTTTTTGTCTCACCAAAGCATAAAGTACCTGTAGGCAAAAAAAATATGCATGTGTGTGTCTGTGTGCACATACACTTGACAGCAATAGATGTGAATCAACACATCAATTTTTAAAGTCAGTAGAACTCCAGTAATACAAGTTGATGATTTCACAGTCTATCTGTGTATTATATTTGATTTATGATAAATCTGTGGTAAAATAAGAGGATATTGGGAATCATTAAGGGAAAATTAGTAAATGCTGCTATAAAAATAAGTTGTATCAGACAATGGAAGATCTTAATATACAGATTAGTAGGTTTGGGGTATTTTTTAATGCTAGAAAACATGCAATAAAGAATTTTCAAATACTTCCTTTTACAACTTCCTTTTACATGATTGTGACACTAGTAACTGATCCATGCATTTTTTAAAGTCTAGCCTGCCCATGCCAGATAACCAAAATATACATAACTATGAATATTTTAAAACCTGCTAAACATACATTAATAAAAGATGTTTGTTCCAGTGATCTTGAGAAGTATAACATCATATTTACTGCCAGAATATCTACAGATAGAAGCATTTGATGAAGTTTCTGAATTAGAGCTTGCTTTCAGTAACTTGAATGTAAATTTCTGATATCTCTCTTGCAGTCAGTGTAAAGGCCACTGAACTGAGGTCAGTATGTACCACTGAACTGAGAACAGAATCTCATACATTGTATTCAGAAATAAAACTATACCTTCTAGATATAATAAAGGAGATACAAGTTAGGTTTTCCCTTTAGTTATGGGGAGCCTTTGAGGTCTCTGGAATTTGCAAAGACATTGGTTACAGTTACTTGAAGCTGCCCCAATGGCAGCTCCTGGGTTCCTATGGTGTAGATTTAGGACTTGCAAAATTACATTGCCTGATACATTGTTCAGAGGGATATCTCCCAAATAAGAGAGGTGCTTTTTCTAGTGCTTGAGAAAATACACCATGGCTTGGACAAGTTCTAAGATAGCAAAATTTCTACTTTAAAGAAAAGCTTCCTGTTACTTGATTAGCTTTTGAACAACCCGGAACCTGTCTGCAGCCCAGTGAGCTGCATACAGCAGAACACATCAGTCACCAGCACATTCTCTGGCGTGGCTACATTTTGATTCTGTGCATCAGTATACAACTCCAGTATGGACAGCTCTTACTAAAGCCCTTTTAAAAGTGTCTGGCTTGCAACGGCTGGAAAAGAAGATTTTGCAAGGTACCTAGAAGGTAGTCCAATTTTTTATTTTTTATTTCTTACATAAATGACATCAAGTCCATCTCTCTTATACAGAATGAAGTTATAGGCCAGCCCAATGTTCCTTCACAGTAAGTAAGGGCAAAAGCACACAGTAGTCACTGGAGATCATTATGTATTGAAGTTGCTGAAGATAAAAAAGCAATTAAAAATAAATTTTAAAAAAGAGCTCCTGCAATGTCTCAGCTGAGCTACTTCTTGTCAAATCAGGAGAGCATTATTCCTGTCATAGAGAGTGCTATGGTGTTCTCATCTGGCATGTTTTGGTTCCAGGATGAAAAGCCTTAGCCTGTGGGGATATCTCATCACAGATTAAACTTCCTCATGAGGGGAAGAGGAGGGTCAGGCACTGGTCTCTTCTCTGTGCTGACCCGTGGCAGGACCCAAGGGAATGGCCTGAAGTTGTGTCAGGGGAGGTTTACATTGGGTATTAGAAAAAAGAAAAAATTATCTTCTCTCTAAGCTGGTTGGACACAGGAACAGGCTTCCCAGGGAAGTGTTCACAGCCCAAGCCTGAGTTCAGGAATTGTTTGGACACCCCTCTGAGGCACATGGTGTGTCTCCTGGGAATATCCTGTGCAGAGTCAGGAGTTGTACAGTTGTACAGATCCTGATGGGTCCCTTCCAACTCAAGATATTCTATGATTCTTGATTCTCCTAAATCTTCCTGACATAGACAATGAAGAGAGACAGTGCAGAACAAGAGGGTAA